>NC_045542.1:154775660-155075660 GCF_009769535.1 Thamnophis elegans | reverse complement strand
TTGACCTTCTGTACCTCCAGCGGGGGCGGGGGGGAAGAAACTTCCTCCCCCGGGCTTCAGAGGCCTTCCAGGGGGCCCGTATTTTCCCCTCCCCAAACCTCCGCACAGGCCTTGCATTTACCTCGCATCCAAAATGGGCCTCATGGAGACTCCTGGGAGGGGCGTGGTGGGGTGGCAGGGCGGAGTGTATTGGGTGGGGTCATCCAGGGCGGGATTTTTCCAAACCGGTCATAACGCTAGCTACGGGTTCTCCCGAACCCGGGCTAACCCATAGCAGCCCATCCCTGTGCATATGACATCATGGGCCGGTCCTTTGCTGTTCCATAGGCAGTGCCATCTTGTTTTTTGCTTCTGCACATGCCTGAGCAAACTGGAACCCACCCCTGGTCCTGTGGGCCAGATCTAAGCACCTCGCAGGCCAGATGTGGGCCGTGGGCCATGAGTTTGACATCCCTGATTTAGATGAACTAATAGTCTTGTTAGGTAAGCTCCCTGTTGGGAGAGCGAGTGTGTTCAGTGAAGTGTTGTGAGAGTTGTGTTGGAGAACACACAAACCAGCATACAGAGACTGCAGTTTAAATAGGCTTTTACTTTCATGGAAATAGAGGTATCAGAGTCCATCAAACAGTCCAAGTCATACACGGATAAGACAGTCAGTCATCAATGTCTTTCAGTTAAGGGATAATCCAAATAACATAGTCCATAATCATACAAGCAGTCTGATACTCGTTTTCATTTTCGTTTTCCCTTTATTTGTATGCCGCCCTTTTCCCTGGGGGGACTCAGGGCGGCTCACAGTTCAAAAAAGTGGGGGGGAAGACAAACAATACTCCAACATGGAGACAATACAACATATTAAAAAGAGAGCACAACAGTCACACAATTCGGGTGGGGTTAGAATCTTAACCCCAGGCCAGCCAAACTCAAAGTTTGCTAGCAGTTGCAAAACTTACAATAGCTCACGGCACTTTCTAACAGCCAGCTTCCAAAACACTCAGATCAGATCAGCCCAGCATCTAACAAACAGAGAGCTAACAGTCATTCTGGCTCCCTCTTATGGCCGATTGAGGAAAACAGCAACCAATCACATTTTACAGTATGAATTAAAGAAACAGGTATAGCATTGTTACATGATTTATATATTGCCAACCCAACCGTTAGATTATATTCCTAACAAGTCTGATCCACCTTCAGGGCCTTTGTAGATTCCCCACCCCCATTTCTACCTGTATCAGGATCTCCCCTGTCAAACGGAGGCTTTTCAGTTCAATATTTAAACTTCCCGTACCATACTTGTGTTTCTTAGCTCCATGCCTTGCTTATTTCTTTTTTTATTTGTTTGTTTAGTAATGGAGTTCCATTATTATCCAGCTGCTTCTCTTTGCTAATGTTGAGTTCTCCCTGTGTTTTTAGGGATTTGCGTTTCAGAACCTTTCAAAATTACAGTCTTCCAAGACTTCCACATTTCTCTCCGGCTGCCCTACTCCGTGAAACAGTTTGAACAGATAGAGCTTCGTCCAGTCTTATATAACTACCTGCCTGATCCACTCAACGTAAGTGATGTGCAAATCCATACAACGATGCGAAAAAAATATTGCAGATTAATATTAATAGGATGGAACCAGATCGGTTTCTAGAGTATTGGGTTTTGTAGGCATTGAATTAGAAAAGGAATGTAGATTCTATTCTATATTGGAATATAGAATGGCGGAAGAACAAGTGGTCATAAATCTAGGAAAAACACCCACACCCCGTAATTTAGAAAAATAAGGACAAGCAGAAATGTACGAGTCACTATCTCAGTTTCAGTATCAGAGCCGCTGCTTGGTTGTTCTTGGAAGAGATATTTAATATTTGAACAGATCTTGTTTATCTTTTCTTTTCTTTTTTTGACATAGGTCTTGGTATATCTGGAGCCGGTGGAAGGCATCTGTTCCCCAGCAACATTTGGACCAGCACGGAAACGGAAGGTGGAGGTGCCAGGGAACTCCGCAATTCCTGTGCCCTTCGTTCTGGTGCCCACAGGGGCGAATGACATACCCATCACTATTATTGCTGCTGGCGAATGGGGAATAGGGGACAAGGTTTCCAAGAAGTTACGGGTCGAGGTAAGAAGCTTCACTTACAGCACGCAGGGTAACAAGTGCCCCATAATCTTGCTCCACGTGAGAAAGGGTGTTAAGTCAGGATAAGGAATCTTCCAAAAATCACAAAACTGCGCCTCATTTATTTTGGCCATGTCACATTTTACTGGAGGAAGCAAGTATGTTAGGAAAAGTTAGCCGGGGTAGGCGGGGAGGAAACCAGGCCGCCAAAGAACAAGGTGGCTGGACACCATTAAAGCTGACACCAGCCAGAGTGTAAAACATTTCTTTAAATACAGCAAGATTGGAAGATGTGGAGAGACCTGGCTCATAGAATTGCCAAGAGACAGACATAATTGAATTGATAACTACTACTACTTCTCCTTCACCTTCTCCTTCTCTCCTGCCCCCTCCTTCTACTACTCCCCCTCCTCTTCTTTTTCTTCTTCTTCCTCCTCTTCTTCCTCCTCTTCTTCTTCCTCTTCCTCTTCCTCCCCTTTTTCTTCTTCCTCTTCCTCTTCTTCCTCCTCCTCTTCTTCTTCTTCCTCCTCCTCTTCCTCTACATCCTCCTCTTCTTCTTCCTCCCCCTTTTCTTCTTCCTGTTCCTCTTCTTCCTCCTCCCCCTCTTCCTCCCCCTCCCCCTCTTCCTTCTCCCCTCCCCTCCTTTTCTTCTTCTTCCTCCTCCTTCTCCTCCTTCTCCTCCTCTTCCTCCACTTCCTCCTCCTCTTCCTCCTCCTCCCCCTTTTCTTCTTCCTGTTCCTCTTCTTCCTCCTCCCCCTCTTCCTCCTCCTCCCCCTCCCCTCCTTTTCTTCTTCTTCCTCCTCCTCCCCCTTCTCCTCCTCCTCTACTTCTTCCTCCTCCCCTCCTCCTCCTTCTTCTTCTCCTTCTCCTTCTTCATGATCATCATCATCAAGTCTTCTCCAAGCCAAGGATTAAATTTGCCTTTTGAAAGGGATGCTGCCTGGTATACTGCCAAAGTCAGAGGAAGGAGGAGGATCAGAAATGGCCAGGAAATCCTGGCTGATTCCACTCTTAATCATAGCTAAACATAGCAATTTCAGGTGACAAAGGCTTCGTAAATCCTGCTAAAGTGCAAAAAGAAAAAAGAAAAGAAAAAAACCCATCACCAAATTCACACAGCAACTTTTATAGAGTTTTTCTGGATTAGAGACGAGGAGATGCAAATATCCGCAGCTTTTATGCAAAATCCTCCAGATGGATGACCACATTTGCTAGTTGTGCCTAGATTTACTGTGCCCACTTGCTTCACAAATACCGTTCATCTTTTATCACTTGATAATAATAATAATAATAATAATAATAATAATAATAATAATAATAATAGCTACGTAATCCTGCCACAGAAAAATTGGAACTGGAAGGGAACTAGAAGGAACTAAAGATTGAAATTAAAGGAGAAGAAGTTTCAAACTCGAGTTTGCTTCTTTATAGATTCAATTCTTCATAAAGTTCTTTTCTTTTTTCTCTATTATTTTTTCTTTCTTTTCTCTTTTTCCATTTCCTTTATTTCTTTCCTTTCTGCACCTTCTACTTCGTCTTTTTATCCTTTTAGGGTTTTTTTAGTTTGATAGATTTGCTTTTATTGTTGTAATTATAATTCTTAATAAAATATGATTACAAAAAAAAAGAACATGATGCTTAGCCACACCTGTTTCATTTCTTCTCCCTTTTCAGAAAGAGGGTGCCATCAGCGTAGAAGAATATACCATTCCTCTTGATAACCAAGGTAAGACATTGTGTCAGTGGTAAAAAATTTATTTACTACTTCAGCGAATAGATGCGCAAAAATTGGGATTCACTACTCCAGAATAACACTTAAGTCCTTTCCAATACAGTCCTTGACTTACGACCACAGTTGAACCCCAAATTTGCAATGCTAAGTGAAATGGTTGTTAAGTGAGCTAAATCGAGTTTGACACCCCCGATCTAGTGACCTGTTGGCTCATCCTTATAAAAAAATATTTCCTTATCAGATTTCTGAACGCCTTCAACAGTGACAGAACTTGTAATGTAATTTAAATGTGCTTAAAAGTTCAGATATTCATTCAGAAATGCATCTGCCTTAGAAATGCGTCATGTTTAGCGCAGTCAAACATCAGCCCAAGAAATCTTTTAGGTTATTTTTTATCATGTCCTAAAACTCTTTCATAAAATGTTTTATAAAACTAGCCAATTTTCAATCCCATGAGATTCATGGTTCCCAGATTTGGGAAGCATTTTGTAAATTAGACCATTTGAAGTACTTTGATTCAAAACGTTTTACCGTGTGGTGCACCATTTCACCCAATTAAAGATGGGATGGCATGGCATGGCATAGAATTCTTTATTGGCCAGATATGATTGGAGACTCTAGAAATGACAGGAATCAGAGTTTTCATAGTATATAACAGGGGTAGTCAACCTTTTTATACCTACCGCCCACTTTTGTATCTCTGTTAGTAGTAAAATTTTCTAACCGCCCACCGGTTCCACAGTAATGGTAATTTATAAAGTAGGGAAGTAACTTTACGTTATAAAATTTATAAAGCAGAGTTACAGCAAACCCCTACCGCCCACCATGAAAGTTGGAACGCCCACTAGTGGGCGGTAGGGACCAGGTTGACTACCACTGGTATATAGCCATGATGGCAAACCTATGGCAAGCATGCCTAAAGTGGCACGCAAAGCCATTCCTCTTCTGGGTTTCTGGTGTGTGGATGTGTGCAACGATCAGCTGTTTTTTTGCGCATGGACCAGTGACGGAAATTGGAAGAGCTAGTCTTCCAGTTTCCGTTGTACATATGCGCGGAGGCAGCTGATCATCGCCCGCGCATGCTTGCCAGTAACTGGAAGACAAGCTGGCTGGTGCACATGCCAGAAACTGGAAGTTCATTTCCCAGCCTGTGCATGCCCATTCTTCTGGGGCGCGTCCCTGATGAGCGCGCAGACTCCCTTCCCAGTGAAGTTCACCATCCCTGGTATATAGTTTCCACTGGCATGAAAACGAAAAGTTAGACAGCTATTACCCTTAGCCACTAAAAAATTCTTCGGGGGGGGGAGGGCTCCTTCTACACCTGTTCCAACATCTGGCATGTCTGGTTGAAGGATGTTATTTCTGATGGGGAAGGAAGCTATCAGAAGCACAATTTCTAAATGGTTTGCCAGGGCTTTAGGAGATGCTGCATTGGGGCAATATAGTGAGTTAATTTTTTTTTTAACCATCCTTTGTTTGGATTAGGTGATCTCATCAGATCTGTGACGATTTCAGGCGACTTGCCATCCAACGCCATTCCTGATGGAGACTTCAAGATGAGTGTCCGTCTAACAGGTGAAGAGCAAATTTGAGGGTTTTTATGCCAAGCCAGCTTAGCTTTCTATTCACTACCAGGTCTGCAGTGGTGTCATTTCAGATAAGCTTCCGCAACTGGGCCCTCTTAATAGAATAATAGCATAATACAGTTGGAAGGGACCTTGGAGGTCTTCTAGTCCAACTCCCTCCTCAAACAGTATACCAGTGGTTCTCAACCTGTGGGTTGGGACCCCTTTGGGGGGTCAAACGACCCTTTCACAGGGGTCGCCTAAGACCATCGGGAAACAGATACTTTCGATGGTCTTAGGAACCGAGACACCAATTTAATGGTTGGGGGTCACCACAACATGTGGAACTGTATTAAAGGGTCGCGGCATTGGGAAGGTTGAGAACCACTGCACTATACCATTTCAGACAAATGGTTGTCCACTTTCTTCTTCCAACTCCAGTGTTGGAGCATTCACAACTTCTGGAGGCAAGTCGTTCCACTGATTAATTGTTCTAAATCACAGGAAATTTCTCCTTAGTTCTAGGTTGCCTCTCTCCTTGATTAGTGTCCGCGATCCAAGTAAGGGCACCCATTGAAAGCAGAAGTCCGAGGCAGGTAGATTCCTCAAAGAACCATTTATTGGGTACAACATATGGGCACAACTGGTGAAAACCGACTCTGAAAGTTCCCACAGTTTTCACCTAATTAAAAAGTGAAAGTTCCCCCTTCCCCCCCCCCCACTCTTCAGTCCCATTGTCCAATAGAGGTGCAGGTCGGTTGCTTGGTTACTGCTCCATTTCTTCCCCACCACCTGTTGAAATGTCAAGGAAAACTTTTTTGTTTTGACTACAAAACCCAGCTAACTGTTACACACACACACACACACACACACACACACACACAGAGAGAGAGAGAGAGAGAGAGAGAGAGAGAGAGAGAGAGAGAGAGAGAGAAACACACACACACCTGTCTTGTGGCAACCCTGAAGCCGTAAAGATGGGTTCACTTCAGGGTTGACAATTAGTTTCTATCCATTGTTTCTTGTCCTGCCTTCAGGTGCTTTGGATAATAATTTTGTCCCCTCTTCTTTGTGGCGACCCCTTAGATATTGGAACACTGCTATCTTGTCACCCCTTGCTTCTTCTTTTCACTAGATTAGACACACCCAACTCCTGCAACCATTCTTCATATATTTTTAGCCTCCGGTGGTGCCCTAATCGTCTTTATTGCTCTTCAAAAATATTGGCCTATGATTTCCATTTTGTTGCTGACCTTGGGAATACTTCCTTGGGAATAGTTGGAGGAATCATTCCACCCTGCTGCAGGACATGAGATTGGAGAAAGCTGATTTAGCTTTTGATGGGTTTTTTTTTAGATATTCTTTAGATGCTAACTGTATATTGTTCTGCTGCAGTGATGGGATTCAAATAATTTACCAACCAGTTCTCTGCCCTAATCACCAGCTGGGCAGGGCTCAACACTATCCCCTGGCCATTCAATCCTTTTTTTTTTCAATTTGGGGTACTTATAGCCCAGCCCTTCTACTGTTCAAAAGTTTTATTTCTTTTAAGGCAAACATTTCATCATTCCTCAATCAGTAAGACATCGAAGTACAATTTTTTTTTGTATGTCAAAATAATTCTAGTCATTCAATCCTATTTTAAAAGTGAAGCTTCTAAGAAGAAGCTTCCATTGGACTTGTCAGGATTTCCTTTACGGCTAGTCCTTGACCTACGACCACAATTAGCCCATTGCGAAGTGGTACGGTCATAAAGTAAGTCACCGCATGACCATGCCCTACGAAGCCCCATTCTGTGCTACCATCGTTTTAGTGAATCCAGATTCCTCCATGGACTTTGCTTGTTGGACTGGCAAGCTTGCAAATGGCAATCACATGACCCCAGAGTCAATGCAGCCGTCATAAGTACAGGCCAGTTGCCAAGTGTCTGATTTGCAGTTGGGTAACCATTAAGAGGGACGTGGTGGCTCAGTGGCTAAGGCACTGAGCTTGTTGATCAGAAAGGTTCGAATCCCTAGCGCCATGTAACAGAGTGAGCTCCCGTTACTTGTCCCAGCTTCTGCCAACCGAGCAGTTGGAAAGCACATAAAAATGCAAGTAGAAAAATAAGTACCACCTTTGGTGGGAAGGTAACAGCGTTCCATGCGCCTTCAGCATTTAGTCATGCCGGCTACATGACCACGGAGGCGTCTTCAGACAGCGCTGGCTCTTCGGCTTTGAAATGGGGATGAACACCGCCCTCTAGGGTCAGGAACGACTAGCATATATGTGGGAGGGGAACCTTTACCTTACCTCATTTGTCGGCTGTGACCAGGGGGGCATTTGCCCAGGTTCACCTGGTGCACCAGTTGCGTCCCTACCTGAACCGGGAGGCACTCGCAACAGTCACTCACGCCCTTGTGACCTCAAGACTGGACTACTGCAATGCGCTCTACATGGGGCAGCCCTTGAAGAGCATTCGGAGACTTCAACTGGTCCACAATGCGGCCGCGCGAGCGATTGTGGGTGTACCTCGATACACCCATGTTACACCTATCCTCCGCGAGCTGCACTGGCTTCCAATCGGTCTCCGGATACGCTTCAAGGTGCTAGTTATTACTTATAAAGCCCTTCATGGTATTGGACCTGGGTACTTGAGAGACCGCCTGCTGCCAATTACCTCCCAAAGACCCATTAGATTGCACAGGGTCGGCCTCCTCCGGGTTCCATCCACCAGCCAATGCCATCTGGCTACGACCCGGGGGAGGGCCTTGTCTGTTGCAGCTCCGGCCCTTTGGAACGAACTCCCCGCGGAGATTCGGACCCTCACCTCTCTCCCTGCTTTCCGAAAAGCCGTTAAAACCTGGCTGTGTCGGCAGGCCTGGGGTTGATGAGCTCCCTTCCCCTCTCGACAGGTGTGGTTGTTGGTCATTTTAAATGTCTATTTTGTACTTGTATGTTTCCCCTTCCCGTTTAAGTTGTTCGCCGCCCTGAGTTCCTTTTAGGGAATAGGGCGGCATATAAATAAAATAAAACTTAAACTTAACCCTTTCTTCATCTTCACACAGGATCAATCCCTGCTGACACCCTTCAGAGTTCTTTGGATCCCGACGGCATCTCCTCCCTGCTGCGGGTGCCACACGGATGTGCGGAACAGACCATGGTGTTGATGGCCCCTGCGGTCTCCGCCATGCAATACTTGGACCAGACAGAGCAGTGGCTCCTCCTGAAAGCAGAAAGCAAAGAAGTGGCCCTGGCAAACCTCCGCACAGGTAGCTATGACACACATAGGGAAGATGGGCTGCCTGATCCTTAGGAATAACGTGAACATCGTAGGGGATACCCCTTGGGCCGTATCAGCTAACAAATTGAAAAGGAGCACCAGCAGTAATTGATTAACATCTGTATCATCACCTTACTGGCTTTTCGTGGAGCCGAACTTGGCAACTTTAAGGCTTGTGGACTTCAGCTCCCAGAATCCGTCAGCTAGCCATGTTAACCGGGGAATTCTTGGAGTTGGAACAGTGGTGGGATCCAAATAATTTAACAACCGGTTCTCTGCCCTAATGACCAGCTGGGTAGGCATGGCTTGGTGGTCATGTGACTGAATGAGCATGGCCAACTTGACGTCACTCATGTCGATGGGTGCTTTGCCTTAGCTGTTACAGAAAGAGGCAGTTTCTGTACGCTGGGCAATAAAGATTAGGCTAGAAACAACACCAGAATGTTTCCTTCCTGCCTTCCTTACAGGATTAGCCCTGTAAAGCGGAAAAAAAACAAAATGAGATTTCTTCCAACAACAGGTTCTCTGAATTGCTTAGAAAGTTAACCGCCAGTTCTTAGGTGCGAACTGGTTGAATCCCATCACTGTTGAAGTCCACACGTCTTAGTGTTATCAAGTTTGGAGACCCCTGTCTTGGAGCAATGACCAACTGATAATGTTCTATTTAATCAACAATTCTCTATTAAATGAGCCTGGTCAAATCCTTCCTCTAGCCCAGGGATCCCCAACCTGTGAACCGCAGCCATGAGGGGTTTGCAACTGGACTGCGGAAACATCCGGCAAACGCACACCCTCCAAGTGAGCGGCAGGCATGCATACATGCCGCTTGTGCAAATGGAGCTGCACACATACATGTTTTCCAGATGCTCCATCCTCTCCCCCCACCCACCGGTCCACAAAGTCAGAAACATTGGGGAAGTCTGGTCTAGCCTGTGCAACAGGAAATGGTGTAAGCCCTCAATTGAAAGTGTATGCAAATAGCAAACCAGTCTTTCTCCTTCTCAAAAAGCACCATTAATTTCTTCTCTCTTTCATTGTTTGTGTTGCAGGCTATACTAGAATCCTCACTTATCGGAAAAATGATGGGTCTTATGGAGCTTGGACCCACACCCCCAGCAGCACCTGGTAAGAGCAGTGCAAAAGAGCTTGGGTGTCAGCCACAGGGAAGAGTCATAGAGTTGGGAGATGCCATAGAGATCTAACCCTATCTATGCTCAGGGTGGAGAAAGTCACCATGTCATATGGCTGCCTGTTCCACTGACTGATAGCTCTGTTTGCCAAGTGTGAGGAGAGTGTTTCCTTCCTGCCTTCCTTACAGCCCTGTAAAGTGGGAAAAAAAACAAAATGAGATTTCTTCAGGACAACTGGTTCTTTTGGACCAGTGAACAGTCCAGCAAATACAGAATAACAGAGTTGGAAGGGATTTTAAGCTTTATTACTCCCAAGTCGACCTTTGTTCCTTAGCTATTCCCTTGGTCTGGCAACTCTGCGCATGCGCACACTGGAAACAGGCTCCAGCTCACTGATGTCTGATTCCGAAGGCAGCTGATAACTGTCAGACGGCCCTGGCCCCCTCTCTGCCTCCGATGCAGAGCACTCATCAGAGCCTTCCCCAGACTCCAGGACTGGCCCATGTTCCTCCCGAACCTCCTCACTATCTGAATCGGCTGCTGGTGGGCCGCAACACTTTCAAGATGATGATGATGATGATGTTATCCATTCAGTCGTGTCTGACTCTTGGTGACTCTATGGGCCACGTCTATCCACATCTTCCGTTCTTTCAATTCTTGGAGCTGTTTTATGCTGTGGCTGGTGTCCAGCTACCATGTTCTTTGGTGGCCTGGTTTCTTTTTACTGCTAATCCTTCCAAACACACATTCATTTGCTTTCTCCAGTGAGTAACAGCTCACATCACCCCCTAGTAATCTTAGCATGACCTCGTTAATGACCAATTGAATATTTAGGAGGTGCAATTTGTATGTTATAATGACTTGACAAGATATTAAAGTTCTACCTTCTAGGTCAAGGGTGTCAAAATCAAGGATCCTGCCTGCAGGGTGCTTCGATCTAGCCCACGGGGCCACCCTGGAAACAGTGAAGGACTGGCCTGTAGTGCCTCTGGAAGCGAAAACAGGCTCCCGGGCTCCATTTTCACTGGCAGTGGGTTGCAGGAGGCCGTTGCAGCCAAAAATAGAGATCGGGAGCCCATTTTTGCTGGCAGAGTGCTTGGGCCACCGACACGAATGACATTGAGCAGGCCACGGTCCCCCTGAGGTCAAGCACAACCCAGATGCGGCCCTCAAAGGAATTAAGTTTGAGACCCCTGTTCTAGGTGGTTCTCCTCTTTGGTCCATCTGAGCCGAGTCTTCTCAGAATTTCACGTTCTTGGCTGTTACTTCAAGGGAGCTAGAAGCAGTAATCCAAGGTGCTCCTTGTTACCGAAAACAGTTATTCAAAAGGTCCTCTTCTCCTGCTCCCATCACATCAGCCTCCCTTTTAAACTGGGTTGCCTGCTGGTGTCCCCATCCACACTTCCAGGAGTCATGAGAGTTTACTCCTTTCGCTTTTTGCTTTAGGCTCACAGCTTTTGTGGTGAAGATTTTGTCCCTGGCTCGGATCTACCAGGACGTGGAAAGTGCGGGGATCCGGGGATCGGTGCAGTGGATTCTGGAACAGCAACAGAGCGATGGTTCTTTCACGGACTCTCACCCTGTCTACCACCGAGAGATGCAGGTGAGGTCTTAGCCCCCTCCAGTTTGACTCATTTCTCCACTTCTTTTTGCACACGTACAAAGGCGACCTCTCGTGCCTCAAAATTCATCCTGATGTTCTGGTCCTCGTCCTTGAGCTTTTCTTTTTTTTCCCCTTCTCTCCAGGGCGGTTTGGGTGGCCTCCGTGGCGGAGTCTCGTTGACAGCCTTTGTCACCATCGCCCTGAAGGAAGCTTTGCCTTTGTATGAAATCAAAGAGGAGGACGATGAGGCAGAAAGGCAGAAACAGGAGCAGCTGAGCCGACTGGTACCCACCACTGCACTTTGCCATGTGAAAACGTTGCTATATAGGGCATGGAATCCGGGAGCCTGAAAAGCTCCACATTTTTCTTTAAAAGGGAAAGAAAGTTACTAGTCCCCATGAAGGTTGCAGCCAGTGGGCAGTTTGCATGTGCTAAAGCCCGAGTAGAATTATGTACTATGAGTTGTTTTGACCTGGGCTTCCCCAAACCACGAGCCGACTCCTTGTCCTGACAAAAAAACCCTTTTCATTAAGTTACTGTGAATTCCTCTCATTCACATCCAGCAAAGTCTTTCAAGGGAGGATTTACAGTCACAGACCTTATCTGGCTTGGAGAGCTGACAGGCCGATATCTTCAAAACTTGGCAAGGAGCCTCGGAGAGTCACGAACCAATTAAGTGAACTAATTGGCTCTTGCAAACTCCACTCCCCTTTTGTTCCCCTTTTATTTCCTCTGGGAGGGGCCATTCATCGTACCATTGTTTGGTAGCCTTACTCCCAAATCGACCCCTGTTCTTTAGCTGTTCCCTTCATCTGGCAACTCTGCACATGCGCACACTGGGAACAGGCTCCAGCTGTTCATCTGCCTCACTGATGCCTGACTCTGAAGGCAGCTGATAACTGTCAGACGGCCCTGGCCCCCTCTCTGCCTCCAACACAGAGCCCTCATCAGAGCCTTCCCCAGACTCCAGGACTGGCCCATGTTCCTCCCCAGCCTCCTCTCTGTCTGATTCTGCTGCCAGCTCCACAGGCCACTGACGGACCACTACAGCTCAGTAGCTGTTTCCCAAATTTCACCAAGTCAGGGAAGGATCCAGGGTTTTATGTGAAGCAGCTGACCCAGCAATCCCAGAGAAACTGGGATTGGAGACTCAGTTCTCAAGTAAAACTCCTTTCTCAAGTTTGTTTCTCTGGTTGGGTCACTCCAATCCTTTTATACACACTTTGGAAGCAACTGCCTGCCTCATGTTACCCTTTGTCTACTACACCAATGTTTCTGAACCTCAGCAATTTTAAGATGCGTGGACTTCAACTTCTAGAATTCCTCAGTGAACATTCTGGATTCATCAGTCATTAGTCGTGCTGCCTGGGGAACTCTGGGAGTTGAAGTCCACGTATCTTAATGCTGCCGAGGTTCCAAAAAAACTGCTCTATAGTTTAATAGCAAAAATTAACAACAACAACAAACGAGTCTGCGCATCTGTCTGATTATGTGATGATGCAACTGTGGTGGGACTAATCTCTTGGGTGGGGGAATGAATCTGCCTATCGAGATGAGGTGGAACAGTTGCTTGTGTGGTGTAGAGACAATAACTTGATCCTTAACACAAATAAGACCAAGGAGTTTATAGTGGACTATAGAAGGAATAGATCAGACATCCAGCCGGTGCTCATCAATGGAGACCAAGTGGAGCTAGTGGCCAGCTTTAAGCATCTGGGTGTTATCTTAAAACCTGACCTGGAGCACTCACGGTGCAGCACTAGTTAAAAGGGCCCAGCCGAAAATATACTACCTGAGACTTCTCAGGAAACAACAACTGAATGAAAAACTGCTGTTGACCTTCTACCGCTGCACCATAGAGAGTATTTTAACTTACTGCACCTGTGTATGGTTTTCCAATTGCACAGTGGCAGATAGGACAGCACTCCAGAGGGTCAACGCCATTGCCCAGAGGATCATTGGTTGCCTTCTCCCCTCTTTGGAAGAGCTTTACAGCTCCCGCGGCCTTAAGAAAGTCCAAAACATTCTTAAAGATCCATCTCATCCTGGGCACTTTATTTTTTTTTTAACTATTACCATCTGGCAGACGGTACAGGACAATAAAAACAATGGCAAATAGGCTGAAAAACAGCTTCTAACCCTGGGCAATAACTATATTGAATTCTTCAGAGTAGTGCAATATCGGGTTTTCAGTTTCCATTATAGAGGATGTGAAGGATGTATGTTTGTGTTTTTATTTTTATAACTGTAATGTACACTGAGGATGGCGTTTAATTTCATTGTACCATGTGCAGTGACAATAAAGTAAACTTAAGTTTTTACCAGTCCCATTAATTATTATTATTATTATCATTATTGAGGTCCCAAATTAGTCCCAATGTCATTTCCTTCTCTTCCAGAAAAGTAGCTTGGAACGTGCAACGGCGTATCTTGCCACATCCCTGAGCGGTCAGTCCCTGGGGCCCTATCCCATGGCCATCAGCAGCTACGCCCTCGCATTAGCTTCTCAGGACAAATCCGCCATTGCTCTCGCTGGCAGCCGCCTGATGGAACTTTCCTTGGAAGACACAAGTATTTTACCTCTTTCTCCAACTTCATGAAACACTGTTTAGAAATACCTGTTCTGGGAGTGTGTCTGTGTGTGTGTGTGTGTATGTGTGTGTGTGTGTGTTTGTGTGTGTACAACTTACAATCACAATTGAGCCCAACATTTCTATTGCTAGGTGAGACCTTTGTTCAGTGAGTTTTGCCCCATTTTACAGCCTTTCTTGCCACATTTGTTAAGTGAATCATTGCCGTTGCTAAGTTAGTAACATGGTTGTTCAGTGACGGTGGTTAAGTGTGTTACTGACGTAACAGCTGTAGCAAGAAAGATCATAAAATGGGGCACAACTCACTTAACAAATGTCTCATTTCTTAGCGACATAAATTTGGGGCTCACTTGTGGTTGGAAGCTGAGGCCTACCTGTCATTTGAGCCTGGTTAGTGGTTACAGTATTTGTGTTTCGTGGGAGAGCATAAATGTGAGTTTAATTTGTTCTATGAATCATTGAGTTGTTTAATAGCTGGATGGGATGGGATGGATGGAGGGATGGATGGGATGAAGGGAGGGATGGAGGGAGGGAAGAAGGAAAGTGGTGGGATAGGAGGGAGGAATGGGATGGGATGGAGGGAGGGATGGAGGGAAAGAGGAAAGAAGGGATGGGATGGGATCACTGGTGGGTTCCAGCTGATACAGCCCAATACTGCTGTACCAGTAGTAGCTGGGAGCAGCTGACAGTGTAGTGGTACGGTGGCCAGTTTGGCCCACCTGCCCGCCCGGGTTCTATACCTGTTTTTATAGCAACCGGCTAATTGCGCATGTGTGCACCTGCGCAACCTTCGACAAGCAGCTGGGTGTCTCAGGGGCAGTGGAGTGCACATGCATGAACAGGATGCCCGGCCCCATGAGCAGCGTACCAGTAGCAATGGGGAGAGGAGCTCACCACTGGATGGGATGGGATGGATGAATGGATGGGTGGATGGATGGATGGAGAATGGAATGGAATGAAGTGAGTAAGTGAGTCAGTGAGTCAGTCAGTGAGTCAGTCAGTCAGTCAATCAATCAAAAACACACATTTAAGCATCACTTCTGCTTTGGCCTTAAACTCGGTTCTCTCTTTCTTGCCCTCCAGACAGCACTATGATATTCTGGTTAGCCGGTGAGGACCAGCGTACAAAGGTGCCTTCAGCTATCTCAGTGGAGGCCACAAGCTATGCCCTTCTCTACTTACTGAAGCAAAATAATGCTGCAGTAGCTGCCAAGGTGTCTCGGTGGCTGACCGAGCAGAGGAACTACGGAGGAGGATTCAGATCAACACAGGTACTGGCTGAACCTAGGAGGAATTTCCTGACAGTTAGAACAATTAACCAGTGGAACAACTTGCCTCCAGAAGTTGTGGGTGCTCCAACATTGGAAGTTTTTAAGAATAGGTTGGACAACCATTTGTCTGAAGTGGTGTAGGGTTTCCTGCCTGAGCAGGGGGTTGGACTAGAAGACTTCCAAGGTCCCTTCCAACTCTGTTATTCTGTAATCCTTATCAGAAAAGGAATGAAAGCATGGTTGAATACCGAGTGGGAATGAGAGTTGGCATTTTTTGTAAGAGGAAATTAAGGTCTGGAGGGGGTAAGAAGGATGGTTGTATGTGAGGCAAAAAGATGCTGGCTAAGGCAGGGGTCTCCCACTTTGGCCACTTTAAGCCTGGTGGACTTCAGCTTCCAGAATTCCCCAGCCAGCTTTGATTAAAGTAGCCAAGGTTGTAGACCCCTGGCCTAAGGAATGGTCAAATAAGAGACAGCTGAGCCCACAACTACATAGTGGGCGGAGTAACTACCAGTAGGCTCAGAAGGGACTTTCCTCAGCTTCGTGGGCTGTAAAGATGGTGGGAGAGTTGTACTTTCAGATTGCAAGATTAGGTTAATGTAGTGATGAAAGAAATGTCCTTCTGGGTTCAGCTCCAAGTGTGGAAAAAGACACTGGAGACATGGAGGCTGCTTGGAAAGATAGTTTATTGTTGGACAGGGCCACATGGCTTGAGCCCTGAACAGAAAAGGTGATCACATGCGTCAATGTTGGTGAAGAAAAAGAGAAGGGCTGAAGGAGGGGCTTGCTAGGCTTTTTATAACCTGTTTAGTCCCACCTCTCTGTTTCCTGTTCCTGTGTAAGAAATGTATTCTGATTGGTTGTCAGACTCCCATAGGGCCATGCAGGGGTAACTCTCTGGGCTGTGTTTTGAATCCAGGTTTAGTTGAGTTCTCAGATGCCATGTGGTCAGTTGAGTAAAGGGCCAATATTATCATGCCTTTACTCCCATCCCCTCCTGGGGCTGCAGTGGAGAAGTCTTTATTATGTAAAAGGGACTAGCTTGGCCTTCTTAATGGCCCATTAACAGTGGGGATGGGCAGGAAGATGCAGGCAACTATTCTGTCTTTTAAAACATGTTTCTTTCTTTTCATATCCAGAGAAATATTCTGCCTTTTCAATATTTCCTAGGATATTTCATTTTTCTGAGAGAGGGCTGGATGATAACTTCCTACAGTAGCCTTGCCATGAAGTAGAATTAGCTCATCTGGTTGCGTTTCCTGTCTAGCCCACTGGTATGGCTGACAATGGTCAGTTAAGATGATGGGACTGTTCCTGAGAAGAAGGACTGAACTTTAAAATGCCCCCCCTCCCTGTCGCGGTACAGGAGGCTGAGTAGGCCACGCCCACCCAGCAACCAGGCAGAGAACCGGTTGCTAAAATTTTGAATCCCACCCTTGATTGTAAGTCACTTTTTCTGTGCTCTTATAACTTTGAACAGTCACTTAGTGGATGGTTGTACATTGAGGACTATCTGTGCAAGAACATTACGAGAGAAAATGTTTACAAAATAAAGCGAAAACAGCACCTAAAAGAGAAATGAATTCTGAGTGTTTAAACGAGCTGTGGATTTTGGTGGGTCAACAAATCTTCAGAAATTTGCAGAAGGATTCAGTGCGATGAGCGTGAGCCTCACAAAATACGGGTGACCTAGAAAGTGAATGATAGCCGCTATGTGTTTTTTTTATGTGGGTTTTCCAAAATCGTGTCAGGGTTCTGATTTCTATGGTGGCTTCTCTTCCCAGGACACAGTGGTGGCTTTGGAAGCTCTTTCCTCCTACTGGATCAGCACTTTCAAAGAGGAAGGAAATGAGCTCACCGTCTCTCTTACGGTCCCGGGAAAACACTTGCCTACTCAGATTTCCTTTGGAAGATCCAACGACCCGATCCAGGAAGAGCTTCAGGTACCCACGCTGACTTGGGTGTACGTGATGAGGAATGGAGTAATATGGAGATGGGTATAAACCCATCCAGACCTTTCTACCTTCCAAGGTCCCTTCCAACTCTTATTCTGTGGCCAACTTCCAAAAACACTGATTTAAATGATATTTATAGCAACGTTCAAATGGCAGATCTCCCAATTGGTTGTGAGGAACAAAAAGGGGAACAAGTCTGGGAATTAAGTTTCAAACTGTCTTTTGAGTTTATGTGTTTGCAAGGAAAATTATACTGTATATACAGTAGAATTTTGACAATGCTATTTTTGGTGTTATTCTACAATGTAATTCTGTGGGGTTTTTTTCTTCAGTTTTCTTTGGGAAAAGACATTGACGTAAAAGTGGAAGGGAAAGGGAAAGGAACTCTGACTGTAAGTAATTTCATACTACTATTATGACAAATATTGAATGACAACTGCTACGATTTTTACTATGATTAGAGACGGATACATATGTAATCCTAGACTTACAACCACAATTGAGCCCAACATTTCTGTTGTTAAGAGAGATTTGCCCCATTTTACGACCTTTCTTGCCACTGTTGTTAAATGAATCACTCCAGATGATAAATTATTAGCACGGCTGTTAAGTGAATCTGGCTTCCTCAGTGACGATGCTTGTGAGAAGGTCACAAAAGGAGATCACATGACCTTGGGGCACAGCAACAGTCATAAATATGAACCAGTTGCCAAGCATCTGAGTTTTGATCATGTGACCATGGGGGTTGCTGCAATGGTCATAAGTGTGAAAAACGGTCATAGGTCACATTTTTCAATGCTGTAGTAACATTGAACGGTCACTAAAGGAACTGTTATAACTTGAGGACTACCTGTAGTGGGCTTTTTCTCTTAGCCTCACAAAATAGGAAGAGGTAGTCACGGACTTAAAACCATTCATTAAATTTGCAGATGACACCAAGCTGGCAGGAATAGCCAACACTCCAGAAGATAGGATTAAGATACAGAAGGATCTTGACAGACTTGAACATTGGGCACTATCTAATAAAATGAAATTCAATGGTGAAAAAAGTAAGGTTCTACATTTAGGCAAGAAAAACGAAATGCACAGGTACAGTATAGGTGGTACCTTGCTCAACAGTAGTAACTGTGAGAGGGATCTTGGAGTCCTAGTGGACAACCCTTTAAATATGAGCCATCTGTGTGCAGCAGCTGCCAAAAAAGCCAACACAGTTCTAGGCTACATAAACAGAGAAATAGAATCAAGATCACGTGAAGTGTTGATACCACTTTATAATGCCTTGGTAAGGCCACACTTGGAATACTGCATCCAGTTTTGGTCACCACGATGTAGAAAAGATGTGGAGACTCTGAAAAGAGTGCAGAGAAGAGCAACTAAGATGATTAGGGGACTGGAGACTAAAACATATGAAGAACGGTTGCAGGAACTGGGTATGTCTAGTTTAATAGAAAGAAGGACTAGGGGAGACATGATAGCAGTGTTCCAATATCTCAGGGGTTGCCACAAAGAAGAGGGAGTCAAACTATTATCCAAAGCACCTGAGGGTAGAACAAGAAGCAATGGATGGAAACTAATCAAGGGGAGAAGCAACTTAGAAGTGAGGAGACATTTCCTGACAGAACAATTAATTAGTGGAACAGCTTGCCTCCAGAAGTTGTGAATGCCCCAACACTGGAAGTTTTAAGGAAGATGTTGGATAGCCGTTTGTCTGAAATGGTATAGGGTTTCCTGCCTAGGCAGAGGGTTGGACTATAAGACCTCCAAGGTCCCTTCCAACTCTGCTATTGTATTGCATTGTATTTAGTGACCATTTGAAGTTGAACAGTGAACTGCACTGAAAAAAGTGACTTAGGATCGATCCCCACAATTCTGTAGAGATTCTCAGTCATCCAGAAGTTGCCAAGGTTGAAAAACATTATTCTAGCACAACTCAGCATCACCACTGAGGAAAGCGGGAAAGCTTATCTTCTCTTCTTTATCCTTCCAGGTTCTCAAGCAGTTTCATGTTTTGGCTGTCCAGAACACCAGTTGTCAAACTCTTGGGCTAGAAGTGACCGTGAGTGGCTCTATTCGCCGAAATGGTACGTCAGGGATTGGGGATTTTGAATTATTTTTTTAAATAATTGATTGGTCTTTTTCCCCTAAACAACATAGCTGGGCCAGACTGTTTCTTAACGTGAACTGCTTTGTAGAGAGAAATAGATGGCTTATAAATGTAATAAACAAATAAAAATACATAAAGTCCATGAATGGGAGGGAACTGATGCAAATTTGAGAGCTTAGTTACTCCTTTCCTCTCTCTTAGTTTGGGGTTAGCCTACATCTGTTGTGCTTGTTACAATACACAATGATTGCTGTTTGGGAAGAATCATGTAGAACATGATTTGTTTATGGATGACTATCGTGTTTCCTCAAAAATAAGACATATTTTTATTTTATTTATAAGATACATTCTTATTTTCTTTTAACCCCCCAAATAAGTGCTAGACCTTATTTTCGGGGAGGTCTTATTATTTTTGAGGTGCAGGAGGCGGCGAGCGTGGTCGCCTCACGACTGCTGCTGTGTTGCAATATTTTCGAGGAGGGCTTATTTCAGGGGAGAGCTTATTTTAGCACATGCACTCAAAAGCCCGATTGGGCTTATTATCCGGGGAGGCCTTATTTTCAGAGAAATGAGGTAGTTTTACACAAAGGGCTAGACCATGGTTTAAATGTTGGGTTGTTTAGGCAAAACCAAGTGAGCCACCTTATGTTTTTAGCCATGTCAGAGAAATGGATGTCTAGTGTCTTCTCCAATGTTGGAGCACCCGTAACTTCTGAGGGCAAGCCGTACCACTGGTTGATTGTTCTGTCAGGAAATTCCTCTTTACTTGTAGGTTGCTTTTCTCCTTGATTATTTTCCATCTGTTGCTTCTTCTCCTTCGGGGACTTTGGAGAATAGTTTGCCCCTTTCTTCTTTGTGGCAGCCCCTTAGATATTGGAACACTTCAGTGGTGGGATTCAGCCAGTTTGCGCCTATCCGGGAGAACCGGTTGTTTACTTTCTAAGCAGTTTGGAGAACGGGTTGTTGGAAGAAATCTCATTTTGATTTTCCCACTTTACAGGGCTAATCCTGTAAGGAAGGCAGGAAGGAAACATTCTGGTGTTGTTTCTAGCCTAATCTTTATTGCCCTGCTTCCAGAAACCACCTTTCTGCTTAACCCTTATTAACTCTTATTACATTGTAACAGCGAAGGCGAAGTGCCCATTGACCTGAGTGATGTTGATTTTGTCACGCCCACCCAGTCACATGACCACCGAGTCCCGCCTACCCACCTGCTCATGATGGCAGAGAACCGGTTGTTAACGTATTTGAATCTCACCACTGGAACACTCCTATGGAGGCTGTGCGAATCTGGATGGGGAGGAACAGGCTCAAGCTCAATCCCTCCAAGACAGAGTGGCTGTGATTTCCGTCATCCTGATTTGTGCATCTTGTTCCATCTTTGATGATAGGGGGAGAAATTTTAGCCCCCTCAGAGAGGGCCCGCAATCTGGGCATCCTTCTGGATACGCGGCTTAGTTTAGAAGAACACCTGACAGCCGTGACCAGGGGGGCCTTTTACCAGGTTCGCCTGGTACGTCAGTTGCACCCCTTTCTGGATCGGGATGCTCTGTGCACAGTCACTCATCCCCTCATCCTTTTCTCACCTGGACTACTGTAACGCTCTCTACATGGGGCTGCCCTTGAAGAGCACCCAGAAGCTTCAACTGGTCCAGAATGCGGCTGCACTGGTTGTCATGGGGGCACCCAGGTACTCCCATGTTACACCCCTTTTAGGCAGCCTGCACTGGTTGCCAGTTGTCTTCCGGGTGCGATTCAAGGTACTAATTATAACCTTTAAAGCGCTCCATGGCTTAGGCCCAGGGTACCTGCGAGACCACCTACTGCCACCGGTAGCCTCCCATCGTCCAGTGCGATCCCACAGAGTTGGCCTCCTCAGGGGCCGTCGGCCAGACAGTGTCAGCTAGTGAGAGCGCCTTCTGTGGGAGCGCCTTCCCTCTGGAATGAGCTACCCTCGGAGCTTCGTATAATCCTCGACCTCCAGTCCTTCCAACGCACCCTAAAAAGTTGGCTTTTCCAGCAAGCCAGCCTGGCCTGAACAAAACAAATCAAATTATTGATTCCTGTTAATTTTAATTTTAATTATTTTTTTAAAAAGTGTCATTGTCAATTTTAATTGGGTTTGGGATATCCTGTTTAATTTCTTCTTAACTTTTGTATTATATGTTTCTTTTAATGTTTGTACGCCGCCCTGAGTCCTTGGGAGAAGGGCGGCATATAAATCGAATAAACCTAAACCTAAACCTATCATATCACCCCTAGTCCTTGTCTACAGAGATTCTGAATCATCCAGGTCAAGGTAGTCCCAGAGGTGTTTTATTTCAAGAGACAACAGGACTTCCTTGTTTTTCTTTGAAGACATTTCGTTTCCCAACCAAGAAGCTGCTTCTTCACTGATTCATTCTTCAGAGCTGAAGAAGCTTCTTGGATGAGAAGTGAAACGTCTTCAGAAAGTCCAGTTGCCTCTTGAAAAAAACACCTTTGGGACACCCCTAGTCCTTCTTTTCGTTGAACTAGACATACCCAATTCCTGCAGCCGTTCTTCCTATGAAGCACACTCCATATTCAGTGTGCCCGTGGGAAAAGCAAATATATCCCACACCTCACAATGCCAACGGTCTCAGCTCTGCGTAGACCCTTGTTAAAATTTGTCTCTGTTTTCTTACCGCAGCTGAAGTGGAAGATTACTATTATGAATATGAAGACGATCTTCCGCCCACGTCACCACCTGCTAACAAGCCATTGTCACGGATTGAGTTATTTGATGCCCGTCAGCGCCGAAAGAGGGAGACCAAAGACACCGAACAGACAAGACACGACGTCACCTACGAAGTCTGCTTCTGGTAACTTGGGGGGGGGGGGAATAGGACCATTTTGGCAGAATTGTTAAGGGTGGGCTGGGAATAAGCAGTTGGCTACTTGACAGATTTATTTATGTTTATATTTTATTTATTTATTTTGACTGGTTTATTTTTCATTTCATTTATTTATTTAGATTTTATTTTTATCTATTTATCTATCTATCTATCTATCTATCTATCTATCTATCATCTATCTATCTCTATCTATCTATCTATCTATCTATCTATCTATCTATCTATCTATCTAGTATGGTTTATTTTTTATTATTTATTTAGACTGGTTTGTTTTTATTTAGTTAGACTTGTTTATTTTATTTTATTTATTTATTTTGACTGGTTTATTTTTTATATTTATTTTGACAGATTTGTTTTTATTTATCTTGACTGGTGTTTTTTTCATATTTATTTATTTATTTATTTTGACTGGTTTATTTTTCATTTCATTAATTTATTTAGATTTTATTTTTTATCTATCTATCTATCTATCTATCTATCTATCTATCTATCTATCTATCTATCTATCTAGTATAGTTTATTTTTTATTATTTATTTAGACTGGTTTGTTTTTATTTAGTTAGACTTCTTTATTTTATTTTATTTATTTATTTATTTTGACTGGTTTATTTTTTATATTTATTTTGACAGATTTGTTTTTATTTATCTTGACTGGTTTTTTTCCCCATATTTATTTATTTGTTTATTTTGACTGGTTTGTTTTTATTTTCTTACATTGATTTATTTAGACTGGTTTGTTTTTATTTTTTTTAGACTGCTTTATTTTATTTTGTTTGTTTGTTTCTTTTGACTGGTTTATTTTATTTATATTTATTGATTTATTTTGACTGGTTTGTATTTATTTATTTTGACCGGTTTATTATTTTATTTTATTGATTGATTTATCTTGACTGGTTGATTTTTTTATTTTTTTTATATTTATTTACTTAGACTGTTTTTATTTATTTATATAGCTTGACAGGTTCATTATTATTTTTTCATTTATTTATTTTGACTGGTTTTTTTTATTTCCACAGGTTTACTTTTTATTTATTGTTTATTTGTTTTGTTTATTTATTTTCACAGGTTTCTTTCTTTCTTTCTTTCTTTTTATTTACTTATTTCTTTATTTCTGTCAAACTGGTGGCCTGTGGGCTGAATGCGTCACACGCAGGCCATAGCCACCCCAGCTCCGGAAAGGCAAAAAACATCACTATATGTAACTTGACACAATTGGGTTTGACACCCGTGGTTGTGGTTGTTGTTATGTCCTCGACCTGCGACCAGTCCTAAGTCCTCAACATATGAATGACAGCCAGCAACTGCTGTGGCGTGCCTATTGGCTAAGGCGCGCCTGGCTGAGCGCAGGATGTTTCTGTTGTTCCTATTGGCTGCCCTGCTTGACAGCTCCGGTATAAATAGCTGTCAAGCAGGGCAAGGTGCTGAATTTGTGTATAGTATATATGTAACATGCCGCGATTGGGTTTGACACCCGTGGTTGTGGTTGTAACTCAAGGACTACCTGTATCAACATTATGTGGTCCAATTCATTCAACATCATTGTCTGATGTTTCTATTAAATCACAGAGGGCAACTCAATCAAACTAAAGGCATTAAACAATCTCTCCCACCTCCCAACCTTTCTCTCTTTATCTTTCTCTACAGGAGACAACGTGGGGCCCGTGTTTCTGGCATGGTCATTGTGGACATCAGCCTATTGAGTGGCTTTCAGCCTGACGAGGTGGACCTTGTTCAGGTACTTCTTGACAAAGGGTTATACTTCCCTTTAATAGCAATAACACTTAGACTTATACACCGCTTCACAGTGCTTTGCAGCCTTCTCTAAGCGGGTTTATAGAATATTGGCCCCAACAATCTGGGTCCTCATTTTACTAACTTTGGAAAGATGGAAGGCTGAGTCAACCTTGAGCCAGTCAGGATCGAACTTCTGGCAGTCAGCAGAATTAGCTTGCAATACTGCATTCTAACCACTGCACCACCTCGGCTCTTAATAGCAATAGCACTTAGACTTATATACTGCTTCATGGTGTGAGGTTCCCATAAGATGCCCTAATTAATTTACGAGCCTCGAGACAAAGTTCAAAAGAAATCCAGTCATTTATTAGGAGCAACATTTTGGCAACGCCTGCCATGGAGTCAGATCTGATTTCCGTTTAATGGTGGCTGAACTTTACCCCTGTGTCTCCCCTCCCCTCAAGTGTGTCATAAATCACATCCACCAATGAAGTGCTGCAGCAGGTTGTAAAATTATGAAGAACAGTTGCAGGAACTGGATCTGTCTAGTTTAATGAAAAGAAGGACTAGGGGAGACATGATAGCAGTGTTCCAATATCTCAGGGGTTGCCACAAAGAAGAGGGAGTCAAACTATTCTCCAAGGCACCTGAGGGTAGAACAAGAAGCAATGGGTGGAAACTAATTAAGGAGAGAAGCAACTTAGAACTAAGGAGAAATTTCCTGACAGTCAAAACAATTAATCAGTGGAACACCTTGCCTCCAGAACTTGTAAATGCTCTAACACCGAAGGTTTTTAAGAAGAGATTGGACAACCATTTGTCTGAAGTGCTACCCTGTTTTCCTGAAAATAAGACCTCTCCAGATAATTATTGAGTGTATGTGCTAAAATAAGCCCTCCCTGAAAACAAGCCCTCCCCAAAAACATTCCAACATAGCAGTAGCCATGAGGTGACCACACTCTCCACTTCCTGCACCTCAAAAATTATAAGACCTCCCCAAAAATAAGGCCAAGTTCTTATTTCGGTGGTCAAAAGAAAATAAGACCCTGTCTTATTTTCGGGAAAACATGGTATAGGTTTCCTGTGAGCTGGAGGGCGAGGATGGGCAGGTTGGGGTTGGGGTTGGGTAGAAGACCTCCAAGGTCCCTTCCAACTCTGTTACTCTATTCTATTCTAAAGTCAATGGGGAAGCTTAACAACCATGTTACTAACATGGTGGCTGAACTTTACCCCTGTGTCTCCCCTCCCCTCAATCTGTGTCATAAATCACAACCACCAGTGAAGTGCTGCAGCAGGTTATAAAATTTCGCGCCTCACATGCCTGCTGTAGAAATCTGAGATCCGACCCTGGTTGAAGCTTTGCGTGGAATTCTCCCTCCCTTCTCTCCCAATGTCAACTTGATAATAGGCATGGAAATGCTTTACAAAGTGACACATGGTACTTTACAGCTCTTTCTAAGAAGTTTACAGAATCAGCATATTGTCCTGCAACAATCTATGTCCTCACTGTACTCACCTCAGAAGG
Organism: Thamnophis elegans; assembly: GCF_009769535.1. Lineage (NCBI taxonomy): Eukaryota > Metazoa > Chordata > Lepidosauria > Squamata > Natricidae > Thamnophis > Thamnophis elegans. Next base: position 155,050,207 of record NC_045542.1, on the reverse strand, counting down.
CCAAGTAATCTTCAGCCCGTCAGGATTGTGGGAATCGAACTCCTGGCAATGTGAGCAGAGTTAGCCTGCAATACTGCATTCTAACCACTGCACAACCACAGCCGTTAATACTGGGGAAGTGTAGTTACTCTTATCTACCTCCATGGCAGAAACTCTTGGATGTCCCCAACTTGTCCCCATTTAAATGGGTGAAACAGAGACTGGAGGCTGAAACACTGAGAAGTCGGGATTTCTCCGTGTCTTGGCAGAAAATTAAACCAGGGGTCTCCGGACTTGGCAACTTTTAAGACTTGTGGACTTCAAGTCCCAGAATTCCTCAGCCGGATATGTTGGCTGGGGAATTCTGGGAGTTGAAGTCCACAAGTCTTAAAGATGCCAAGTTGGGACACCCCTGAGTTAAACTGATGGTACATCTTTGCCTACCCTCTTGCTGTTGGAATAAGGGGGAAAATGTAATCATCCTGCTTCAGTCAACTCTCTTCTGGTTCTCTGTTGGGGAGCGATGCCTGGATTTCATGCTTCCGGAGTCTGTTATATGAACCTAATGGTTACACCATCTGCTCTTGGCACCCTCCTGCTTTCCCAGTGTTGATAGCTGGCAGGAAAACATTCATCAACCGCAATTTGGGAGATCTGCTTGCTTGATCTATTCCTTATGGCTTTTCCATCCCTCCCTTCTCTGCAGTTGCAAGAGGTCCCTGACCAATACATCAACCACTGGGAGACTCAAGGACAACGGCTGCTCCTGTATTTTGACCAGGTGGGAGGATTTTCTACAAATCAATATATTCAGAGGGGCGGTTGGAGAAGGCAAGGCAGAATGGTGTTGTGGCCTAGAGGTGGCACTCTCGCCTCGCAATCAGGAAGACTGGAAGGCTGAGTCAACCTTGAACCTGGTGGGAATCGAACTGCCAAATTGCAGGCAGCCGGCAGGCAGCAGAAGTAGCCTGTTGTACTGCACTCTAACCACTGCGCCACCTCGGCTCTGTACAGAAAGGTAGAATATAATATTTGAAGTTTAAATATCTATTTGTGTTTCCAGGCACCACAAACCGGCCGTGAGTGTATCGCTTTCAGGGCTAAACAGGTAGTATCTGTAGGAAAACTACAACCAGCCAGCGCCACCGTCTATGACTTCTACGAACCCCGTAAGTCAAAGCAAACAACAGATGAGGAGAGGGAGGGGAGCTGGTGGGATTCCTTTAAAAAACAAATCAGTCTCTGGTGGGGCACAATTGGTGTGTCAGACATGTTGTGATGTCTCCAGAACAAGCATGACTGATTATTTGTAAAGACTGTTTCAAAAAGTACGCTAATTTTATAGTACAGGCAGTTCTCAACGTACGACCACAATTGGGAGCAGAATTTCAGTCATAAATCGTGGCAGTCGTCAGTCAAGTCAGATCTGATTTTACAAGAGTTTTTACAACAGTTGTTAAGTGAATCACTGCTGTCCTTAAGTGTGTTACACAGTGTATTAGTTTATTATTAGTCAATATTAGTTTATTAAAACCAACACAGTTCTAGGCTGCATAAACAGAGGGATAGAATCAAGATCATGTGAAGTGTTAATACCACTTTATAATCCCTTGGTAAGGCCACACTTGGAATACTGCATCCAGTTTTGGTCGCCACGATGTAGAAAAGATGTGGAGACTCTAGAAAGAGTGTTGAAAGATCAACAAAGATGATTAGGGGACTGGAGACTAAAACATAGGAAGAATGGTTGCAGGAACTGGGTATGTCTAGTCTGATGAAAAGAAGGACTAGGGGAGACATGATAGCAGTCTTCCAATATCTCAGGGGCTGCCACAAAGAAGAGGGAGTCAAACTATTCTCCAAGGCACCTGAGGGCAGGACAAGAAGCAATGGGTGGAAACTAATCAATGAGAGAAGCAACTTAGAACTAAGGAGAAATTTCCTGACAGTCAAAACAATTAATCAGTGGAACACCTTGCCTCCAGAAGTTGTAAATGCTCTAACACTGGAAGTTTTTAAGAAGAGATTGGACAACCATTTGTCTGAAGTGCTACCCTGTTTTCCTGAAAATAAGACCTCTCCAGATAATTATTGAGTGCATGTGCTAAAATAAGCCCTCCCTGAAAATAAACCCTCCCCGAAAATATTTCAGAACAGCAGTAGCCATGAAGTGACCACACTCTCCACTTCCTGCACCTCAAAAATTATAAGACCTCCCCAAAAGTAGGGTAGAGGGGAATGATGGAGGGAAGATGGAAAGTTGGAGGGGGGGGCGAAAGAAAGGGTGTATGGAGGGTTGAAGAGGTACATTGGGTTTTTATTTTGGGGGGTACTGCTGATAAGAGGAATGGCTGTGTTTATTGTTTAATGTTATATGGCCCCGGTTATGCACAGTATATATGTGACTGTACGAAAATGAAAATGGAAAATAAAAACACATTTACATTTTAAAAAATTATAAGACCTCCCCAAAAATAAGGCCAAGTGCTTATTTCGGTGGTCACAAAAAATAAGACCCTGTCTTATTTTCGGGGAAACATGGTATAGGTTTCCTGTGAGCTGGGGGGGGGAGGGAGGCAGGTTGGGGTTGGGTAGAAGACGTCCAAGGTCCCTTCCAACTCTGTTACTCTATTCTATTCTAAAGTCAATGGGGAAGCTTAACAACCATGTTACTAACTTAACAACTGCAGTGATTCACACTTATCGAATGTGGCAAGAAAAGTCATAAAATGGGGCAAAACTCACTTAACAAATTTTGGGCTCAATTGTGGTTGTAAGTTGCGTACTACATGCATTATGTCCCTCTGACCTTTCCACTCTCCCTCTTGTAGATCAACGTTGCAGCATCTTCTACGGTGCTCCCAATAAGCCACAATATGTGTCCGCATTGTGCTCAGAGGATGTCTGTCAGTGTGCTGAAGGTAAAATTATCTGGATTTTAGATCAATGATTTTAAGCTCTCTAAATTCAGATGAACACTTGGTCCCATGGACTGCCCTCCTCCCTCCAAAGCACAAATACAACCCAAGTTTACTTCCACATGATTAACTGGAAAGGTAGATTTTGCAAGGGTTATTTAAAATAATGCAGCTGATCTGCTGTCACTTGGAAGTGGGTCTGTGACAATTCGTTGCAGCCAACTCACTACAGCCAACTTGCTGCGGGACACGAGTTACACTGATATCAAAGAAACGGTGGAACAGAATCATTAAAGAAAGGTTGCAAAAGGAGGGACAGAATGAAATCTGAATGGCAAAAATTAAAACAAATAATTGAATTGATAAATTGTCCTGCAGTCAATTGTCCCGCAGAGTTGCCCCATGGCGAGTTGTCCTACCGCAAGTTGGCCGTGTTGAGTTGGCCGCAGTGAATTAGCCATGGAGAGTTGGCCACAGCAAGGTGACTGTGGCAAGTTGGCCCCATTCCGCTTGGAGCCACCTGATAGCTGGACAAAGGAAACGCTCTATCCAAGGTCTGGTAGATGTCCATATCACAACTGCCACCCCAGTCTTTAAATATATGTTTGCTCATGTACCCATACCTAATAGTCAGTACAGCACAGTGATGGCTAACCTTTTTGGGATCGCGTGCCAAAAGCGGGGGGAGGGTAGGGGGGTCGTGCGCGGGCATGCCATACCCATAATGCTATGTGTACAACTCAGTGTGCATGCACGCGATTAGCGTTCCCCCCCTGCTTTTGGCATGCTTTTTTCACCCTCCCAGACTTTCTAGGAGCCTGGGGAGGGCAAAAACAGCCTCCCTTGCCCCCCCCCCCCCCGAGACCCTCCGGAGGCTTCAGGAACTTCCCTGAAGCCTTCGGAGGGGGTTAAACAGCCCTTTGGGCAACCCGGAAGTTAGGGAACAGTGACTTCTGGTTTACTCGTAGAGCCGTTTTTCACCCTCCAGAGCCTTCAGGGAAGTCTCCTGAAGGCTCTGGAGGGCGAAAAACAGCAATACGGACAAACCGGAAGTCTCCTGAAGGCTCCAGAGGGTGAAAAACAGCACTACGGACAAACCAGAAGGCTCCTGAAGGCTCCTGAAGGCTCCCAAGGGCAAAAAACAGCCCTACAAGCAAACCGGAAGTCTGTTTGCGAACTTCCGGTTTGCCTGTAGGTTCAAGGAGGGTGGGAAATGGTCTCAAAAGAAGGCCGAAGTCAGCTGGCCAGCATGCATATGCCCGCTGGAGCTGACAGGGCAACGCCTCGCGTGCCCTAACAAATGGCTCCGCATGCCACCTGTGGCACGCGTGCCATAGGTTCGCCATCACGGGTATAGCATTTCTGATGGTTGATGCCAAAATAGCTACTATGCAGGAGTGGGTTGCTGCCGGTTTTGCTATTGCTTTGTAACCCGCACGCTGCATGCACATGCCCTGTTCAATGTAAATTGTTCTGCGCACATCAGGGGTGGGTTGCCCCCAGCATTAATGCTGAGTTCAGTGCGCGCAAATATTTCCAGCGACCCAGGCCCCCAAACCACTACTGGTTCAGCCGAACCGGTCCAAACCAGTCAGAATCCACCTCTGGTGCACATACACAGAACAATTCATAGCAAACTGCGCACGCGCAGTCACTAAAATCCAACATGGCGGCAACCTCGGCGGCGGCAAGGGAATCAGTTCAGGGGCGTGTCAGGCCTGGGTTGCTGCCGGTTCTGCGGCCCAGGCCTGAATTCCACTACCGGTTCAGCTGAGCTGGAAGCAACCCACTTCTGCTACCACGTTTGAAAAGGCTCTTTAAGGGTGTAAAAACAATGCAAATGTTCCGTTGTTTTGTCCACTTTCTCCATTCTCTCATTAAAGCAACAGCCTAAATTCCCATGTTCCTCTCTAAAGAAATCAGATGGTTTTCTCAGCCTTCTTGAAGTGAGATCCTGGATTCCTTCCCCTTTAATCAAAGGAGTATCCAGGAATCGGACCATAAGAGCCGAGGTGGCGCAGTGGTTAGGGTGCAATACTGCAGGCCACTTCAGCTGACTGTTATCTGCAGTTCAGCGGTTCTAATCTCACCGGCTCAAGGTTGACTCAGCCTTCCATCCTTCCGAGGTGGGTGAAATGAGGACCCAGACAGTGGGGGCGATATGCTGACTCTGTAAAACCGCTTAGAGAGGGCTGAAAGCCCTATGAAGCGGTATATAAGTCTAACTGCTATTGCTATTGCTATTTCTTCTGCCAAACAGGTGCCTGCCCACGCTTGAAGCGAACGCTGGAGGATGCCATCACAGAAGAGAACCGGATGAATTTTGCCTGTTACAGTCCCCGTGTGCATTACGGTAAGAGATGGGATTGGTCCTGGCAGCCTCACCCTCTGCAGCCTGTATATCTTGAACTGATTTCAATTTTCTCCCCTGGAAACCTGCAAATGTTGCTTATGCTCACACCTGTGAAGACCTAGTACATATACTGTATATACTCAAGTATAAGCCTAGTTTTTCAGCCCACTTTTTGGGCTGAAAAAAGCCGACTCGGCTTATACTCGAGTCAGTGAAAAATTTGCCCGAAATGGAGGAGAAAAAGGGGCGGGGCCATGCCGCTGGGTGAGGCTCGTGAATGGCCCGGCGCCCCTGTGAGTTTCCCCTCCCTCTGTGTCAGTTTGCCGCGCAGCGCGCACCGCACCATCCCCCCTCCTCACGTTCTAATGTAATGCAGGGCTGTCTTATGATTCCCCTTCCTCCCCCTCCTGCCACTCTGTCCCACCTCCTCCTTGTTATGGCAAGCAGCCACATAGCTATGTCCCACCTCCTCTGGTACAGTGATCCAATGATAGGAATCACTGTGCCGTGTGTCATAGGAGGCGGGACATCGCTCCCGCGGCTGCACGGGACATCATCATCACAGCGGGACATCAGCATCATGAGGTGAGTGAAGTATTTCATTGAATACACCGCTAGTTTACTGTTTTTCTTTGAAATAAATATTCAAAAACATTATTGGTATCTATTTTTATTTTTGAAATTTACCGGTAGCTGCTACATTTCCCATCCTAGGCTTATACTCGAGTCAATAACTTTTCCAGTTTTTTGTGGTAAAATTAGGTGCCTCGGCTTATATTCGGGTCGGCCTATACTCGAGTATATACGGTATATCTCATAATTCAGTTCCTTGTGTCTTTTCCCTTCCTTCACCTGGCCTCATTTCATTTCTAAAAATGTTTTGGTCAATATTGGCATGAGGGGAGCTGCCTAGTGATCAGACTGAGACTGGCAGTTTTGCAAAATCTTTTCTCTCCCCCCCCCAATCTTCTCTCTCTCTCTTCCTCCTCCCTCTCTCTTCTCTTTCTGTCTCCTCTCTCCCTCCCTCTCTCTTCTCTCTCCTCTTTCTTTCTCTTTCTCTCTCTCTCTCACACTCCCTCCTCTCTCTCTCTTCACTTTCCCTCCCTATCTCTCCTCTTTCTCTCTCTTTCTCTCCCTCACACTCTCTTCTATCTCTCCTCCCCATTCTTCTGTCTCTCTTCTTTCTCTCTCTCCCTCCCTCTCTCTTCTCTCTCTTTTCTCTTTCTTCCCCCTCCTTTCTTCTCTCTCTCTCCTCTTTCTCTCTCTCTCTTCCCACTCTCACCTTTCTCTCTCTTTCTCTCCCTCACACTCTTCTCTCTCTCCTCCCCCTCTTCTCTTTCTCCTCTTTCTCTCTTTTCCTCCCTCTCTCCCCTCTTTCTCTCTCCCTCTCTTTTCTCTTTCTTCATCCTCTCTTTCCTTCTCTCTTCTCTTTCTCTCTCTCTTCCCTCTCTCCTCTTTCTCTTTCTCTATCCCTCTCTCTTCTCTCTCCCTCCCCCTTTTCTCTTTCTCCCTCAGTCTCTCTTCTCTCTCTCTTTTCTCTCCCCCCTCTTTTTTCTTCCCTTTCTCTTCTCTTCTCTTCCCTCCCCCTCTTTTCTTCTCTCTCTCCTCTTTCTCTCTCTCTCTCTTCTCTTTCTCCCCCTCTCTTCTCTCTCTCTTTTCTCTCTCTTTTCTCTTTTTCTCTCTCCCTCCCTCTCTCTTACCCCTCCCTCCCTGTCTCCTCTATTGTTTCCATGGAGGAGAGCTTGTGAACTTAAAAAGCTGCCAGTAAAGCAAATGAACCAAGGGAATTTTAATGAAGAAGAGCCCTTGCTCAGAAATAGCCTCCATGATAGTTTGTAGGTGGAGGTTGACCAGTTTCATCAAGAATGAGGTCTTGTAGCACCTATCACCTATTAGCTGGGAAATTTGGCAGGTGGGCCAACCCCTTCTTCTAAGATTCCATCCAAATTTGACCCGTCCCCTCCAAATTAAAAGAAGTGGTTAGTAGTGTTTCTCCCCCTTGCTGCTCAGTGATGTTTAACTGGGACAGAAAACAAAGCCAGAAGAATCCGTCACTCCCTTTGGTTAACTTGACCTCAAAAAAAATAAATCAGCACCGTTTGCTGGACTTGTTACTTTAGCCCAGGGTTGTCAAACTCGATTTCATTGAGGGCCGCATCAGGACTGTGTTTGACCTCAGGGGGCCGGGGTGGGTGTGGCCAGCTCGACATCACTCCTGTCGGGGGCGCCTATGTCAGCCTGAGCACTCTGCCAGCAAAAACAGGCTCCTGATCCAGCTCCCCCTTCAGCTGCGACGGCCTCCTGCAACCCTCTACCAGCAAAAACGGAGTTTGGGAGGGTTGTGCGTGGCCCTCCTGAGCTCTGTTTTTGCTGACAGAGGCACCGCGGGCAGGTCTTTTGCTGTTTTCAGGGCAGCCCCGCAGGCAAAATCTAAGCACCCCGTGGGCCGAATGTGGCCCGCGGGCCTTGAGTTTGACAGCCCTGCTTTAGAAGGATTGGTAATGTGGGTGTCACCTTCTGGGCTGCTGCCTGAGGGGACAACACTTGAACTTGATGATCTGGAAAAATTCCTCATTCTGACCGTCAGCAGGGCAAAAGATGACGGCTTTTGTCTCCTCTTCACAGCGTTCCTGGTTCGAGTGGAGCGCGAGAGCCGAGAAAGCGCCTTCCGGGTCTATGACGTTAAAATCAAGGAGCCCCTGCAATTCAGTGAGTAGCCTCCTTTTTTGTTGCCTCAGCTTCATTACTGTAGGACAGTGATGGCTAATCTTTTTGGTGCCCACAGCGCACACGTACAACTCCAAAATGCAATGCGAGCGCCCTTCACTCATGCATCCCGCCCCCCCCCCCACATGTGCATCCCCCATACATGCGCCCCACCTTCCCTTTGTACCATTTTGGCTTCTAGGTTGATGCAGCAGGCTTTCCAAGGTCAAAATGGAGTGCGAGGGAGCGCCACGCACGGCACCCCTGTGCCCTGTTTTGGCTTCCAGGTTGGTGAAGGAGGCCTCCCAGGCCCAAAACAGGGTGCGGGGGTAGCACACACATCAGTGGTGGGTTCCGGATCCCATTCCAACCAATACGGTTGGAATGGGCCCGGCAGCGTCCACATGGACGCACACAGTGTGCGCGCATGCACCTTAGCGCCTCCGCAACATTCCAGCTGCTCAGCAGAGTGTCACGCAGGTGCTGTATGTGCCATGCATATGCACGGAGGCCTTAAAAGACCAGTAAGGAGCTCAGGCAGGCGGGTGGGCCTTCCGGAGCACCGTATCGGAATGGTATCCGGTACTCCGGGCAGGCTCTGGTATGCCTGTACCGGGGCATACCTCCTGCAACCCACCACTGGCACACATGCACACAAACCACCAAAATGCAATGCGAACACCCCCGCACATGCACTCCACCTCCCCATGTACTGTATCTGTGCATGTGTTCCCCACATGCGCCCCACCCCCTGCACATGCACTGCAGAATCCCGAAAACCAGCTGGCCAGCAGGAGGTGTGTGTGCATGTGCGCTGGAGCTAGGCTAGGGCAATGGCTGGTGTGCCCGCAGAGAGGCCTCTGTGTGCCACCTGTGGCACGCATGCCAGAGGTTCGCCATGACGGCTGTAGGAGATTACCAGGTTGAACCGAAGAGTGGGGTCAAATGTGTCATCAGTTTTGAATCCCTTCACGCTCACAAGAGATCTAAGCCCAGCCCACTGTCAGACTGGCCCCCAGCTTAATCCCTAGGAAAGAGAGACCCTCGACTACATAAGATTTAGAGAAGAGATACTTTTACTAGAGAAGCTGAGTGCAGCAAGGATGAAGCAAGCATTGAAGAAAAACCACATGGAAATCATATAAAGGTCGTCCTTGACTTACAACAGTCCCTTTAGTGAACGTTCAAAGTTACAGTATCACTGAAAAAAGCGACTCATGATCATTTTTCACACTTATGACCATTGCAGCATTCCATGGTCACATGATCAAAATTCAGACTTTTGGCAAGTGACTCATATTTATGATGGTTGCAGTGTCCCGGGGTCATGCGATCCCCCTTTGCGACCATCTGACCAACAAAGTCAATAGGGAAACTGGTTTCACTTAGCAACCATGTTCAACGACTCCAGTGATTGACTTAACAACAGTGGCAAGAAAAGTTGTAAAATGGGGCAAATGTCTCGTTTAACAAACGTCTCCTTTAGCAAGCATAAATCTTGGGCTCCATCGTGGCCGTATGTTGAGGGGTTCCACCACAAAACCATGTTCGACTAAAGCGCGCTCGACGAAACCGCGTAGCTGACGTCATCACAGCGCGACGAAAAAAGCACACTGTAAACGCTAAAGCTAAAATTAACCCCTAAACCTAAACCTAACCCCCCTAAACCTAATCCTAAACCTAACCCTAAACCTAACCCTTAACCTAACCCTAAACCTAATCCTAACCTTTAACCTAACCCTAAACCTAACCCTAACCCTAACCCTAACCCTTAACCTAACCCTAAACCTAACCCTAACCCTTAACCTAACCCTAAACCTAACCCTAACCCTAACCCTAAACCTAACCCTTACCTTAACTTGAATCGGCTTGCTTTCAAAGCGCTATTTAAAGCACCCTTTTTTCTCCGCGGTTGCTGTTGTCGCCCTGCTGATGATGTCAGCGATGCGGTTTAATCGGGCGCGCTTTAGTGGAGCGCGGTTTTGTCGTGCCACGATGTTGAGGACTATCTATATTGAAAACAATCCCCAATGTCCAAAACCCTCCCCCCCCCCGCGATTGACTTAACAACTGTGGCAAGAAAGGTCGTAAAATGGGGAAAACTCACTTAACAACTGTCTCGCTTCGCAACAGAAATTTTGGGCTCAATTGCAGTCATAAGTCAAGGACCATCTGTAGAAACAGAGCCGGTGAAAAAGCACACCACCTTGTTAGATGCCTTCATCCCCCGCCTCCCCCTCCCAGATTTTTCAGCCTTAGATTTCTTTCTCTCTGTAGCTACGGACTCCAGAATTGAAGTTGGCCAGATCCGTCGCTTTGTAGTTCGGGAAGCTTGCAAGACCCGCTTGGCTGCAGGCAAAGAATATTTGTTGATGGGACGTGACGGGGAAACTCGTGATTCAGATAACCGGTAAGTTGGAAAACAAGAAAGGGAAATTCTGTGTGTAGTGTGTTGTTAGAAAGACAGGAGGAGCAAATGCAGAAGTGTGCAGTTAGAGCAGTGGTGGGTTCCAGATTCCATTCCAGCTGCTCAGTGGAGCGTCGCGCAGGTGCTGTACGCGCCGTGCGTGTCCGCCGAAGCGCCGAAGCCTTAAAAGACCAGTAAGGAGCTCGGGCAGGCGGGCGGGCCCTCCGCAGCACCGTACCAGAACGGTATCTGGTGCTCCGGACAGGCTCCAGTACGCCCGTACCGGGGCATACCGCCTTCAACCCACCACTGAGTTAGAGGGCCTTGACATCAGAGGTGGTATGCTGGCGGTTTGCACTGGTTCGAGAAAACTGGTAGTGGCGACGGCACGAGACTCCGCCCACCCACGCAGACATCATTACGGACCTTTTGCGTGTGCGTTCCCACTCCCGAACCGTTAGTGAAGATAATAGGATACCATTACTGCTATACATGTCTGCTCATGGTACTTAAATACAGTTAAGTATAACAAGAAGGTAGAACAAGAAGCAATGGGTGGAAACTAACCAAGGAGAGAAGCAACTTAGAACTGAGGAGAAATTTCCTGACAGTTAGAACAATTAATCAGTGGGACAGCTTCCCTCCAGAAGTTGTGAATGCCCCAGCACTGGAAGTCTTTAAGAAGATGTTGGATAGCCATTTGTCTGGAACGGTATAGGGTTTCCTGCCTAGGCAGGGGGTTGGACTAGAAGACCTCCAAGGTCCCTTCCAACTCTGCTATTGTACTGTATTGTAAGAACAATAAAACTTCAAATCAAAGAATTGTTACATAATAATAGTGACAGTCTTGAACCGATGACATAATATTAAGATCGTTGTTGTGCTCTTACTCTTGTGTGGTTATGTTTATATATTGAGGAAATGAGACAAAGCAAATTTACCAAAAATTAAAACACCTTAAAAATAGAAAAGGAAAAAGGCAGTAATAATAAGGAAAACTACACTGATTTCTGATACCCCACTTCTGTAGATTAACTAGATAGAGGAATGCTAGAATGATGGATGGATGGATGGAGAGAGAGATGATAGATTATTTAGATGTTTAGAGAGAGATTGGTGATAGATAGATAGATGATAGATAGATAGATAGATAGATAGATAGATAGATAGATAGATAGATAGATAGATAGATAGATGATAGATAGATAGATAGATAGATAGATAGATAGATAGATAGATAGATAGATAGATAGATAGATACAGATGGATGGAGGGATGGGCGGACGGACCGACAGACAGACAGACAAGCAGACAGACAGACATAAATAGCTTTGAAGACGAATAATGTTATGCAGTTCATTTGTGGACACAAAAGTGGCTCTGCACAGAATCTAGCCAATGGGGGGCACTTGAAGACCATTGTAGTAACGGTGGGTGTTATTCTATGATGCCACTCACAGTTTTCTATCAGTTTAGGTAGCCCCTGACCTCAAAGTGTGTGGAAGCTTCATAGCGTACAACTCGCCAGTGGGTTCTCATTCCCTTGGCTGGATATCTCAGTAGCAAAGGGTTTCTTTCACACGTCTTCCGAGCGCTCGTTGTGCTCCACCTGAAGGTCACTTCCCTAGACTCCAGAACACTGTAGAGCAGGGGTGTCAAACTCAATGTCATTGAGGGCTGCATCGGGGCTGTGGTTGACCTCGGGGGCAGTGGTGAGATTCAAAAAAATGTTTACTACCGGTTCTCTAGAACTGGTCAGAACCTGCTGAATACCATCGCTGCTCGGAGGCCCGGCCAGGCGTGGCCGACTGAGTGGATGTGGCCAATGGGGTGGGCGTGGCCAGCTTGATGCCACTCACTGGGTGTGGCCAACTGGGTGGGCATGGCCAGCTTGATGCCACTCTCCAAACTGTTTCCTCTTTTCATTGGGTAGACCGGGTCGAAGTGATGCGGGCTGGCCCCTTACATTTTCCAGGATGGCCCCATGGACCAGATCTGACCACATTGTGGGCCGAATTTGGCCCACGGGCCTTGTATTTGATGCCTCTGCTGTAGAGCAACTGGCAAGGCATATGGTGGTCATCCGTTCTGATGACATGTCCCACCCATTTTATCTGGGGTCTGATAATCAGGGACTCAATGCTGCTTCTCTGGCCTTTTGGGGATGGAGTGTCATGCCAGACCTGTAACTCAATGTTCTTTCTTTCTGTAGCCCCCAGTACCTGCTGGATAAGAATTCCTGGATAGAAGAGCTACCGGATGTTCGGCGTTGTAAAGCCACCCAGTATCGCAACACTTGCAGTCACCTTGAGTCTTTCACCACCTCCTTTGTCATAAATGGCTGCCGCATCTGAGCCAAATAACCCCCTTGGGCCTTTGACTAACCTGATGCACCAGGAACTGCAGCTTTTTTATGGAATACCCCCTGGCTGAAAACCTCCTCTTGAACGCTGTGTTGTGATGTCACTTAACACTTTGTGATTAGAGGATCTGAAGACACAAGAAGAGTCTATCAGCATCAAACCAGAATAATAGAATTGGGAGGGACCTTGGAGGTCTTCTAGTCCAACCCCCTGCTCAAGCAGGAGATCCTGTAGCATTTCACACCAATGGCTGTCCAGTCTTTTCTTTAAAACCTCCAGTGATGGAGCACCCACAATTTCTGGAGGCAAGTTTTTCCACTGTTTAATTGTTCCAATTGTCAGGAAATGTCTCCTTATTTCTAGGTTGGTTCATTCCTTGGTTATGCCTTCAGTTGCTTTGAAGAGTAGGGTGAACGCCATCTTCGTTATGGCGGCCTCTTAGATATTGGAAGACTGCTATCATGCCACCCCTAGTCTTTCTTTTCATCAGACTAGACATTTCCAATTCCTGCAACCGTTCTTCATATCTTTTAACCTCCGGGCCCCCCTAATTATCTCTCTTCTCCGCATTGTCTCTGCATCTTTTTTTAAAATATTGTAGCAACCAAAACTGGCCACGTGTGCCTTACCAAGACAATCAATTTTTGTTCTGATGTGGGTCAATTTCAGTGTTATTTTTTTCCCTAGCCAAAGCCCTCCACTGAATTGATTATTTATAATCCAAAGTGCTTTCCATCCGAGAATGAATTCTTTTCTGAACTCACTTTTTCTTGGCGGAAAAAATTAACCAAATAAAACAAGGATATGTCATTGCTAAAAATAAGGAGCCCTCCCTCCCCCTTTCCACTCTCCTAATTTTGGGTTTCCCGGGGATTTATCACTATGTATTCAACTTTCTGTTTGGCTGGACAGACCTCTCGATTCCGCATTCTCTCACATTCAAAAGACTTTTTGTTGGTTTCTGGAGAAGCTGAATTTTGATAAGTCCTAATAAAAAAATACTGTACAAAAATTCTCAGGGTTTGCAAGTTCATAAACCAAAGTTTTCAGTCATCTCCCAAGGCAGCAACTGTCTCGGTGCTGTGTAACACCACCAACCCCCATCCAAAACTCAGCTATCTTTTCAAGTAATCTGCTTAGCCATGCTGGTTAGGACTTAGGAATTCATAATCCAATGTATCTAGACTACGTTTGACCAAATAGGTGAGTCTTACAATGAGTTGGCACTGTTTTGCACTACTTTTTCATGCAATAAAATAGTTTACTTTCATTTTGTTTCCTCTTGCCATTTGTTAATTCTTGATTCTGCAAGGATTCTGCCACTCTGATACTCCTGTAGTGGCAGCTTTCTTGTATCCCAAGAAGTGGTGGGATTCAAAGTTTTTTTTACTACTGGTTCTGTGGGCATGTCATGGCTGGGTGGGTGTGGCTTGGTGGTTGTGGCAGGGGAAGGATATTGTAACCTCCCCATTTTCACCCAACTTCTGGAGGAAGGATATTGTAACCTCCTCATTTCCACCCAACTCCTGGGGAAAGGATACTGTAACCTCCCCATTTCCACCCAACTCCTGGGGGAAGGATACTGTAAAATTCCCATTCCCTCCTCACCCCACTAACCTGCTTTCCAGCTCCATTCTGGAAGGGCAACAGAAGACGACCCAGCCGATCAGGTGGGACGCCAATCAGCTGGGACTCAGGAGACAGAGAATAGATGGGGGCGGGGCCAGCCAGAGGTGGTATTTGCCGGTTCTCCAGACTACTCAAAATTTCTGGCTGAATACCACCTCTGTTCCCAAGGCTGAAAAGGTAGAGATGGAAGGGAAATTTTATCCAAGACTGTCTCCAGATGTGTATTTCCTGAATCATCTATAAGTTAGCCCTACAAACTTCCTTGTCATTTAATCCAACCCCTTGCTCAAGCAAGATAATGTTAAGCCAGATAAATGTTTGGAATGTTTGGAATGTTTATTATAATTTATAGGCCGCCCTTTTCCCTGAGGGGACTCAGGGCGGCTTACAAAACACGGGGAAGGGGGTACAAAGACAAAAAACATAAGACAATACATAATATTAAAAATAGAGCACAACATTCATTCATCATTCGGGAAGGGACGAACTAAGATTTTTTATCCCCAGGCCTGACGGGATAGCCAGATCTTAAGGGCCGTGCGGAAGGCCTGGGCGGTGGTGAGGGTGCGGATCTCCACGGGGAGATTGTTCCATAGCGTCGGAGCTGCAACTGAGAAGGCTCTCCTCCGCGTAGTCGCCAGTCGGCACTGACTGGCGGATGGAATTCGGAGGAGGCCTACCCTGTGCGATCTGATGGGACGCAGGGAGGTAATTGGCAGAAGGCGGTCTCTCAAATAGCCAGATCCACTACCATGGAGCGCTTTGTGAGTGGTAAGTAGGACCTTGAAGTGCACCCGGAGATCAACAGGTAGCCAGCGCAGCTCACGGAGGATCGGTGTTATGTGGGCGAACCGTGGTGCGCCCACGATCACTCGCGCGGCCGCATTCTGGACTAGCTGAAGTCGCCGGATGCTCTTCAAGGGCAGCCCCATGTAGAGCACGTTGCAGTATTCCAGCCTGGAGATCACAAGGGCTCAAGTGACTGTTGTGAGTGCCTCCCGGTTCAGGTAGGGCCGCAACTGGTGCATCAGGCGAACCTGAGCAAATGCCCCCCTGGTCACAGCTGACAAATGATGGTCAAAACTCAGCTGTGGGTCCAGGAGGACTCCCAAGTTGCGGACCCTGTCTGAGGGGTATAAATTTTGTCCCCCCAGCCTGATTGATGGAACATTAGCCAAATTATTGGGAGGAAAACAGAACAGCCACTCGGTCTTTTCCGGGTTGAGCACCAGTTTGTTAGCTCTCATCCAGTCTTTGACAGCCTCAAGGCCCCGGTTCATCACTTCCACCGCTTCATTGAGTTGGCACGGGGCGGACAGATACAACTGTGTATCGTCCGCATACTGATGGTATTTTATCCCGTGCCTCCGAATGATCTCGCCCAGCGGTTTCATGTATATGTTAAATGTTAAGTTAATGAGTTCTTCCCCACTTTACCACCTTTCTTGCCCCGTTGCTAAGTGAATCACTGCGGTTGCTAAGTTAGTAACCTGGTTGTTAAGTAAATCTGGCTTCCCCATTGACGTTGCTTGTCAGGAGGTCGCAAAATGGAAATCGTGTGACCCAAGGGCACTGCAACCGTCATGAATACCAGCCAGTTGCCAAATGTCTGAATTTTGATCACGTGACCACGAGGATGCTGCAACAGTCATAAGAGTGAAAAATATGCATTAGCCCATTTTTTCAGTGCTGTTGTAACTTTGAACGGTTGTTAAGCAAACTGTTGTAAGTCGAGGACTACCTGTACTAGTATCACAATTCCTGTTGTGGTCTATTTATCCCACCTAGAAGGCCACCATTGGGAGAAGCTCCCGTATTTTTCGGAGTATAAGATGCACCTCCCCCCCCAAAAAAAGAAAATCTGGGTGCATCTTATAAAATGAATAGAGCATTTTTGGTCTCCCAAAACCCCTCCCCCCCCTTCACCAAAATGGCCATGCAGAGCCTTTAGGAGGCTTTCAGAGTTCTCTTGGGTGCTGGGGAGGGCAGAAATGAGCAAAAAATGGGTCGGTTTTTGCTCGTCCCCCACCCCCAGCCCACAGGAGCACTCTACAAGCCTCCTAAAGGCTATGCATGCCTTCTTTTTGGCAGAAAACGGGACCATTCTCACGAAAAATGGGCCATTGTTTTGCTCTTCTCCCCCCTCCAGCCCCCAGGAGCACTTTGCAGGCCTCTCAAACTCTCGGCATGCCCCATTTTTTTCACCAAAAATGAGGCATGCAGAGGGTTTAGGAGATCTGCAGAGTTGAAAAACATTTTTTTTTAAATTTACCTCTTCAGAATCCTGGTGCATCTTATACTCCGGTGCGTCTTATACCTTGAAAAAGTACGAATCTGCAGGTCAGCTAGAATGTCCCTTTGAGCTAAAAGCAACATTTTCACTTTGGTGGTGGTGATGTCCACAAGAGACTTGGAAATATCTCCAGCCACCAATTCCAAAGTCGTGGGACGAACCAAGTTGATGTTCCAACCCGAGAGGGTGGGTTTGGGGAACGGGAGAGGGTCTCGGGGAAAACAGCTTTACAAACCATATTTAGGCCCACAAACCAGAATCAGTCCGACTCCGCCCTAGAACGTTGCTTGCCAAGAAAAACAACTTCATATTTGGGAAGGGGGGAAAAACACAGGTCTGGAAAGATATGATCCTTCATGGTTCATATAGGAGTTGTTTTTTTTTACACAGTTTAACATTCCTGCAAAAAGAAACGATATCGAGGCATAAAATTCACTGTGGTTGGGACAGCGTCCTCTGCGCTCTTTGTGGCTGGCAAAATAAACATGAAGTACAGCTATACCATAAGCACTATTGCACTAAACAATTTAAACAAAATATTAGTTTAAAAAATACAAATGAGAAAAAAATGTGTGTCTAAGCATGTACCTGTGCTTTTTAACATGAATATATTATCACTCTCATTGATGTCTTCATAAAGATAGAATAGAATAACAGAGTTGGAAGGGACCTTGTAGGTCTTCTAGTCCAACACCCTGCTTAGGCAGGATCTGTACCATTTCAGACAAATGGTTATCCAATCTCTTCTTAAAAACTTAGTGTTGTAGCATTCATAACTGCTGGAGGCAAGTTGTTCCACTGATTAATTGTTCTAACTGTCAGAAAATTTCTCCTTTAGTTCTAAGTTGCTTCTCTCCTTGATTAGTTTCCACCCATTGCTTCTTGTCCTACCCTCAGGTGCTTTGGAGAATAGCTTGACTCCCTCTTCTTTGTGGCAACCCCTGAGATATTGGAAGACTGCTATCATGTCTCCCCTAGTCCTTTTTTTCATTAAACTAGACATATCCAGTTCCTGCAACCGTTCTTCATGGGTTTTAGCCTCCAGTCCCCTAATCATCTTTGTTGCTCTTCTCTGCACTCTTTCTTGAGTCGCCACATCTTTTCTACATTATGGTGAACAAAATTGAATGCAGTATTCCAAGTGTGGCCTTACCAAAGCATAACAATTTTCCCCCCAAGGGAAGATTTTCCCACAAGGGACAGGAATTTTGGCTGTAAGTTGTTGGAGTCACAAATCAAGCCAGCTCCATTCTCCTGAATAGGATTTGGTGGGTGGGGGGGAGGTGATGGCCAAAAGCAGAAAAATAGCCACAAATTTTGATCAAGTGATGGGATGTAGCAACTGGTCATAAATGCAAGTAAGTTGCCAAGCATCCGAAACATGGTCATGTGACCATGGGAGGGGACAGCATAAAGCACCCTTTCCAAGGCCATAGTAGCTTCAAACGGCCATTGAACAATTGGCCGTAATTCAAGGATTACCTGTGCTATGCATTCATCCTATGCGTCTCTGTTATTTCTGATCCACATTAGTGCACATTATCACTTCAACAATAATCCTGATAATTTAAAAATAGGGAGGGGAAGCTCCTATATGGCCCCCAGCAACCCATGTGTACCCCAAAATCACGCTGACAATTCAGATGGTGCAATAATTCTGCTTTTCAAAGGTCTGGGTTAACAGAGTGATCAACGCCTGGAATGCTGTACCTGACTCTGTTGTTATATTTTCTAACCCCCACAGCTTCAACCATAAACTGCCACCCCATTCCCAAGAAGTCTGTAAAGGCAGCATGCATATGCGCCTCAGTGTGCCTTCCACCCCTGTCCTACTGTCCCCATTTATTTGTACTCATTTCCCTTGTTCATGTCCATGTTTATACTTACACATGTTATTTTGTACATGTTTGACAAACTAAATAAAATAATAAATAAATAAAATGAAGAGCAGAATAGAAACAGCTATCCTAGCGGTGAAATTCAGCAGGTTCGGACAGGTTCTATAAAATTGGTGGCGGCAATTATCCACAGTTCGGAGAACCGGTAAATCGCACCACTGACTGGCCACTCCCCTTCCTGCCCCTCCCCCTCACGCCTTTTCGCGTCTCGCCTGCCAAGAGTCACGCTCGAGGCATAGTTGCTGTTGCTCCCTAGTTCCTTCGCTTGCTGCGACCAGGCGGCCCAGCTGATCTCTGCCTTGTGAGCCTTCCTTCACTTCTCACCTAGCTACGTCCCCCGTGGTTTTTCTCCTCCTCAGCAGTGGAATCATTCCTGAATCTTGCCCTGGCGCAGCGAATTTCAGCAGGCTGGATGAGGGTATGAAGGGCCTGGCTCTGCAGTGCTTCCTTGATGGCCAACTCACTCCATCACATGATCCCACCACCATGCCATGCCACGCCCACCAAGCCACGCCCACAGAACTGGTAGGGGAAAATTTTGAATTTCACCCTTGAGTTATCCCTCTAAAGCCTCCTTCTTCCATTCCTTTTCTTTAAAAAAAAGAGGGGCTTTTAAAATCTGAGCACTTATTCAAGGATGTTAAATGACCTCCAATTCTCCAAAAGATTGAAAAGAGACTAATATTTGTAACTCAGGATTAAAATGAGGAATCCCTGATGCTCTCTGGCTTGCTTGTTTTCTTGCAGATGTTTCATTATCCAAACTAGGCAATATCATCGGTGGTAGTAAGAAGTGGGATTTGCTTTCAGTTTATATAAAAACAGATTGCTTTAAACTAAAAAGAGCTTTCACTTATCCGGATCCTTATTCTGCAATTATTTTCATTCCTTCTTTAAACATTCTGCCCCTGTTACACTTGCCTGTAAACCGTAGGTTTAATATCTATGCCACATTGGCAGCTGAGAATGAACAGGGCTGATTGGGTTAATCGGCTTCAAAATGGTCATTATCGTGCTTTATCAGTTAAGGGCTGTAGCAAAAAAAAACAAACATTTTCCGGTACTTTCAGAATGCAGCCAAATACAAATTTTGGAACTAATTAAAAGATGTTGGCTTAAGAATATGGAGGAAACAGTCCTTCTCTTCCAGGAAGATAATAGTCTGATGATAGAGTTCCTTGCCAATGTTACTGCAGACATGTCAAAAACCACATCTCTAGCAAAACAACAGAGACATATTCCTAAAGTAATTGCGCTAATCTATTCTGTGGGTTTTTTTTAAATATGGAATTTTTAACAGAAAAACAAGATGAAAGACATAAGAAAGCAACCATATCTAAAAGATTAACACATGGCAACTGGACCAAAATTTATTAATTTAAGGCAGTGGTTCTCAACCTTCCCAATGCCACAACCCTTTAATACAGTTCCACATGTTGTGGTGACCCATAACCATAAAATTAGTGTCTTGGTTCCTAAAACCACCGAAAATATGTGTTTTCCGATGGTCTTAGGCAACCCTTGTGAAAGGGTCATTCGACCCCCAAAGGGATCCCGACCCACAGGTTGAGAACCAATGATTTAAGGCGTTTTGTTGCTCATCCAAACAACTTCATCAGTCAAAATTAAATTTAAAAAAAGATGGGCAGAGAGTTAGAGAGTTGTTGGAATGTACCAATTCTCGCCATACCAACTGCAGGGGTTTTTCCTCAAAATGTATTGCAATATGTCAATGAAGACTCACATCATCCAGGTGAAAAGTATCTAAAAAGTTAAATCATGGCGACTGGAACATAATTTGTTAATCTGAGATGTTTCACTGCTCATCCAAGCAACTTCATCTGTCTAAATAAAAAAAATCATTTAGGCAGAGAGTTAGAGAGTTGTTGAAATGTACCAACTGCAGGGGTTTCTCCCCAAAATGTATTGCAATATATTAATGAAGACTCAATCATCCAGGCCAGAAGTATTTAAAAGTTTAAATAATGGCAACTGGACCATAATTTGTTAATCTGAGATGTTTCATTGCTCATTGCGTAACTTCATCTGCCTAAAATATAAATAAAATAAAATAAAATGATAAAATAAAATGATAAAATGATAAAATGATAAAATGATAAAATGATAAAATGATAAAATGATAAAATGATAAAATGATAAAATGATAAAATGATGATAAAATGATGATAAAATGATGATAAAATGATGATAAAATGATAAAATGATGATAAAATGATGATAAAATGATGATAAAATGATGATAAAATGATGATAAAATGATAAAATGATAAAATGATGATAAAATGATGAAATGATGAAATGATAAAATGATAAAATGATAAAATGATAAAATGATAAAATGATAAAATGATAAAAAATGATAAAATGATAAAATGATGAAATAATGAAATAAAATAGAATAAAATAATAAAATAAAATAATAAAATAAATAAAATAAAATATAATAAAATAAATAACAATAATAAAATAAATAATAAAATAAATAAAATAAATAAAATAAATAAAATAAATAAAATAAATAAAATAAATAAAATAAATAAAATAAAATAAGTAAAATAAATAAAATAAATAAAATAAATAAAATAAATAAAATAAATAAAATAAATAAAATAAATAAAATAAATAAAATACACACATACATAAATACATACATAAATACATAAATATGATTACAGATCATCTCACTCTGGATGAAG
Source organism: Thamnophis elegans (assembly GCF_009769535.1). Classification (NCBI taxonomy): domain Eukaryota; kingdom Metazoa; phylum Chordata; class Lepidosauria; order Squamata; family Natricidae; genus Thamnophis; species Thamnophis elegans. The sequence continues at coordinate 155,028,944 of NC_045542.1, read as the reverse complement.
AATGTGTAGAGAGAAAAAGACTTGTAAGAAAGTATTCTTGAGGCTGGTGCTTGTAGAAAAAAAACTAAGATCCATCTTAGTTAGGAAAAAGCCTAACTCAAGTCTATTGACAGATAAGATCTTTCACAAGCTCTCTCCATCAATCAGATAGGTAGCTTAGATGAGCGGTGAAAGTTAGCAGAGAAAGGAGACTGGATCAAAAGAGGAAGGAAGTACTAAACACCCAAGATTTTCAATCTAACCAACCTTCAAACACGCCAAATCGGTCTTTGAGACAAAGAAGCTAAAAGCACAGAATCCCTCTGCTGCCTGGCTCTGCATCTGTTGCTCCTAGGGGCTTATTGTCACTCGCTCCGATCCCTGCTAATCTTTCCTGCATCGTTCCAATTTTAATATGTGTGCCGTTGAGCAAGCAAAGTCAATAGGCTTATAGGTGCAGAAAGCTGGTGTGGACAAAAGATGAAGGCTGACCCCGGAGGAGGAGGAGGAGGAGGAGGAGGAGGAAGAGGAGAAAGGGAAGGAAGGAAGGAAGGAAGGAAGGAAGGAAGGAAGGAAGGAAGGAAGGAAGAAAGAAAGAAAGAAAGAAAGAAAGAAAGAAAGAAAGAAAGAAAGAAAGAAAGAAAGAAAGAAAGAAAGAAAGCCCAAGTTAAGGGTTGGGACCAAGAAGCACTCTGAAGGCCACTAATGTGGGTTTCTCCTCAAATGGCTGCTATGTGCTATCTGAAAGCACTCTGGTGCCTTCTCATACTTCACAGCATTTGTTTAAGACCAGCGGGGATCCAAATCTACCACAAGAACCCCATGACACAAGGTTGTGATATCTGGCTAGGAAGCTTGTCTCTGGAGAAGAGTATTGAGGGATGGACATCAGGATTCATCCCTTGAACATCTAAATACTATGGTGACTTCAAAGAATGGATCCCATTTTGGACAGTACAGAGTGAGACTCAAAAGGCCCAGAGCCTGGGAGAAGAAAATCTTCTCTCTCAAAGGGTTGGAGAAATGTTGTTTATATGAGCGAGACTGAGTTGTGAGACCCGACTTCAGAGGACGCTAAAAGAGAAACCCTTTTGTCACAATGCAAATGTCAAACTTCCAATTTCACATTGTGTCTTGCAAAGAAAAGTTTTCGCTGAAGAAACAGCCCAGCCCCCCCCCCCCCCGCCCTCTCTTTTCCTTTTTTAAAAATCTTTCTTTGCCTTCCCTCCCCCTTTTAGCTGAAACCCACTAAAAACTGCTTTGTGCAATCTGGCTTTACCACAGTCATCTCTTGTGGGAAGAGAAATAGTTCCGAACAAGTTCTGGAAAATACAGCAAACGAACAGAGACGCCATTGCCGGGCACAGAAGAGAGGATTCCTCAATTCGACTTAGATAAAAATAATATTGCTTACTCCGAGCCGCTTTTGCCTTTCAACGCTTTTTAACTTTCTCCCCACAGATCCCCGGGTTACCAGCTCCATCACCACTTGTTTCCTTGGCTGCAATGTTCATAAGCTTTTCTGAAACCTAGTTTGTGCCCCCAAACTCTCATTGCAGTCAGGTGAGACTTCCAAAAGGGCCCCGATCCTTTGATAGCTATCTGCAGCCTCTATCCACAAAGTATATGTGATAGGTAGGCAGCTAGAAAGACAGAGAGAGAACGTAATTCAAATCTGTTGTTCAAGAGGCTATCTCCTTCCCATGTTGATGACCGCTTTCCAGTGGTGGGATTCAATTTTTTTTACTACTGGTTCTGTGGGCGTGGCTTGGTGGGTGGGTGGCTTGGTGGGTGTGACAGGGGAAGGATACTGCAAAATTTCCATTTCCTCCCAATCAGCTGGGACTCGGGAGGCAAATAATAGAAGAGGGCGGGGCCAGCCAGAGGTGGTGTTTACCGGTTCTCCAAACTACTCAAAATTTCCACTACGGGTTCTCCAGAACTGGTCAGAACCTGCTGAATACCACTTCTGCCTCTTTCTATCAGTCCAAGATAGAAAGTGTCCTCACCTATAGTATAACAGTATGGCACGCTGGTTTAACCGCTGCGGACAGGAAGGCGCTACACAGAGTGATCAATTTGGCACAAGAAACCGATGGTTGCCACTGTATGACATCACCAGGTCTCGCTGCTTTAGCAGAGTAAGGAAGATACTCAGAGATGATTCACACCCTGGTCAGTGTCCCTTTGTACATCTACCATCGGGCAGAAGACATTGAAGCATAGCCAGCCGAACAAATCGGTTTAAAAATAGTTTCTATCACTGGGCTGTCAGATTCTTAAACACAACCACAATCACTACACACAAACACGCAGAAAGGTATGACTACTTTTTCTTTCTCTCTCTCTCTCTCTCTCTCTCTCTCTCTTCTTTCTTTCTTTCTTTCTTTTTTTCTTTCTTTCTTTCTTTCTTTTCCCTTAATTACTTGTATAGGGATTTACTATTTATAGTAAATGTTTATACAAACAATATACTATTTATGTTGTTTGTATTTTTTGTCATGGATTGCACCAACGAGGCTAAAACCAATTTCATTGTATACTTAATCTACAATGACAATAAGGGCTATACCCGTGATGGTGAACGTTTTTCTGCTTGGGTGCCAAAAGGGCGTGAGCACATGCCCACACCCATAATGCAATGCTCTCCCCCCCCCCTGTGCATGCACGCACAACCCTCTCCCCGTGCTGCGGGTAGGCCCTACTGAAGCCTCCGGACTTGCGGTAGGCCCATTGGCCAGTTTTTCACCCTCCCCAGGCTTCAAAAGAGCCTGGGTGGCGCAGTGGTTAAATGCAGCACTGCAGGCTACTGCTAGATCAGCAGTTCAGCGGTTCAAATCTCACCGGCTCAGGGTTGACTCAGCCTTCCATCCTTCCGAGGTGGGTAAAATGAGGACCCGGATTGTTGGGGGCAATATGCTGACTCTCTGTAAACCGCTTAGAGAGGGCTGAAAGCCCTATGAAGCGGTATATAAGTCTACTGCTATTGCTATTGCTATTGCTATTCATTCAGTGTCTGTTCGAAGTTCCAACAGCATTGAAAAAAGTGACTTATGACCGTTTTCCACACTTACAACCGTTGCAGAAAGCCCATGGGCCCTTGATCGACATTTGGACACTTGGCAAGTGGCTCATATTTATGATAGTTGCAGTGTCCCGGGTAGGGGTAGGATTCAACCGGTTCGCCCACTATGGCTATGCCCACCCAGCAACGGGGAAGAGAACCGGTTGCTAAAATTTTTGAATGCCACCCCTGGTCCGGGGTCACGTGATCACTCTTTGGGACCTTCTGACGAGCAAATTCAATGGGGAAGCAGGATTCACTTAACAACCCCGTCACTAACTTAACAACTGCAGTGAATCACTTGACAGCCGTGGCAAGAAAGGTTATAAAATGGGACAAAACTCACTTGACGGTCTCACTTAGCAACAGAAGCATTGGGCTCAATTGTGATATTGTAAGTTGAGGACCACCGACCTCTATGCAGGTTCCCACTTGCTTGAGTCCTTGAACAATTTGGGTCCCACCAGGCTCAAGGTTGACTCCGCCTTCCATCCTTCCGAGGCGGGTAAAATGAGGACCCAGATTGTTGGGGGCAATAGGTTGACTCTTTAAACCGCTTAGAGAGGGCTGTAGAGCACTGAGAAGCGGTATATACAGTAAGTCTAAATGCTATTGCTACTTGGGTTGTGATTTTTAGTTCTGATTTACAGGGTATCTTTAAAATCCTTGTGCGATTTTCACTGTTAACAATATCACTCCCATACAAAAAGTAACGGGTTAAACATGTTTATTTGTAGGAATGTTAGCTTTCAACATATTCACACCATCATCTGAGATACAAAACATAGCAGAAGTCTCCAAAGGAGCTCTGATATACTTTTTATCCAGAGGTGGTGTTAGGTAAGCTCCCTGTTGGGAGAGTGAGTACATTCAGAGAAGCATTGTGAGAGTGTTGTTGGAGAACACACAAACCAGCATACAGAGACACTGCAGTTTAAGTAGGGTTTTACTTTCATGGAAATAGAGGTATCAGAGTCCATCAAACAGTCCAAGTCATACATGGATAAGACAGTCAGTCATCAATGTCTTTCAGTTAAGGGACAATCCAAATAACATAGTCTCGTATCATATAATCAGTTCAGTACTCAAAGTTTGCTAGCAGTTGCAAAACTTACAATAGCTCACAGCACTTTCTAACAGCCAGCTTCCAAAACACTCAGATCAGATCAGCCCAGCATCTAACAAACAGGGAGCTAACAGTCATTCTGGCTCCCTCTTATGGCCGATTGAGGAAACCAGCAACCAATCACATTTTACAGTATGTTTAAAGAAACAGGTATAGCATTGTTACATGATTTATATATTGCCAACCCAACTGTTAGATTATATTCCTAACAGGTGGTATTCAGCAGGTTCTGATCAGTTCTGGAGAACAGGTAGCAGCAATTTTGAGTAGTTCAGAGAACCGGTAAATACCACCTCTGACTGGCCCCGCCCTCTTCTATTCTCTGCCTCCCGAGTTCCAGCTGATTGGGAGGAAATGGAGATTTTGCAGTATCTTTCCCCTGGAGTGGGGAGGGAATGGAGGTTTTGCAGTATCCTTCCCCTGCCACGCCCACCAAGCCACGCCCACCAAGCCATACCCACCAAGCCATGCCGCACCCCCCAAGCCACACCCACCGAACCAATAGTAAAAAAAATTGAATCTGTTCTTGAAACTGTTCTTACCCTAGAATTTTATCTAGTAGAATTTTATTTCGATCTTGAATTTATTCCCTCTCTATTGCAATTTATAGATGGTTTAAATCTTCTTGAAAATTAAAACTGCACAAGAATATTATACCGTATTTATCTTGTCCATTTTGAACCCAGGTGATGGATTTGGGAATTATATGCCAGAGTCAACTTGCTGGAGCAGATCATAAACTCTGCAAATGAATCAATGTCAATGCATCAATGTCTTCTGTAACCTCCAAAATTTCCTGCCTGGGGCAACGTGTCTCATTTTGTCTTATATTAGGATTTGCCTAACAGGGTGGAGCTAGTTGGCTAAGTATGTGATCAGCCCAGACTGTACTCCACATCATTGCTTCATTTATCTAGATACAATTAGCAATAGCACTTAGACACCACTTCACAGTGTTTATCATCCCTCTCTGAGCAGTTTACAGAGTCGGCCTATTGCCCTCAACAGTCTGGGTCCTCATTTTACAGACTTCAGAAGGATGGGAAGCTGAATCAATCTTGAGCTGGTGAGAATTGAACTGCTGGCAGTCAGCAGAATTAGCCTACAATACTGCATTCTAACCACTGCACCACCACTGGTTCTTAATTGACCTTGTATGGGCTTTGATTCCCAGAATTCCCCAGCAGAGCAGCCATCATTACAGTGGATTTTGGGAGCTCAAGTTCACTGGACAAGAAGATCACTTGGAGAAGGTTGCTGTATCACACCCACTTTTTTCCCTGCAGAGAAAAATTATATATTCCTTTTCCACAGGAATTCTGGGAGCTGAAGTCCACACATCTTAAAGTTACCAGGTTTGAAAAATACTGCTGTAAGGAATAAGAGATCCTCACAAATTTTTATGATATGGAACAATGTTTCTCAACCTTGATAACAGTACGTGTGTGGGCTTCAACTCCCAGAATTCCCCAGCAAGCATGCCGGTTAGAGAATTCTAGGAATTGGAAGTCCACACATATTAATAAGTTGCTAAGTTTGAAATGCACCGTACTGCACTAGAGGGATTTTGCTGGCTTGGGAACTCTGGGAGTTGAAGTCCACGCATCTTAAAGTTGCCAAGGTTAGGAAACATCATTCTAAAGCTAATTCCAGTCTCATATGACCATTGACCATACTGGTTTGGGCAGGGGTAAACTCCAATTACTTTTGCTACCAGTTCGGTAGCAATGTGAGCATGTTCTTTGCCCACACAGGGTGCCTTAGACTGGGGGGGGGGAATGCTACCAGTTCGGGCCGGTTTTCCCAAACTGGTAGAAAAAAATGTTCCGACAATCAGCTGTGCAACAATCAGCTGTGCTGCGCGATCGTCAGAACTTTTAAAAAACTTTTAAAAGTGTTTTTAACTACTGGTTCTCCCAAACCAGTAGTTAAAAAAGGTTTTTAAAGTTTTTTTTAAAAGTTCCGATGATCAGCTGTGTGACAATTAGCTGTGCCATGTGATCGTCGGAAGTTTTTTTTTTTTTTTACTTTTTAAAACATTTTTAAACTACTGGTTCCGGTGAACCAGCCCAAATTGGTAGGATTTCACCCCTGGGTTTGGAGTTGATGAATATGGCAGGCTAATACTTGGAAGGCCACTTCAAGCATCCCTTCTATTCTTCACATCCAAGATGAGCAAGTTTTTCTAGACTGGGATGCACAAGGGGTGGCTGAGTATCATTCTGAGGACAACTCTCCAAAGTTATAGCCAGAACTACAACAGACACTCATAGCTGATTCATCACAAGACCCTCACTTGACACACCCACACCTGAAGCCCTTATAAGCAGAACACTGACACTGACATCCCCTAAACACCGCTGATAATGTTACCTAGCCTGGTAACAAGAGGTTCAGAAACCAACCCACCAGCTCAAAGAATGAACCTTTACCTTAATACTACATTTCTTAATTTGTCTATATTTAAATGGATTTCACACTAAATTTTGCTGACAAAATTACACCTTATCAGAGGTGGATTGCTGCCAGTTCGGCATGGATTGGGCAAACCAGTAATAGTGGCGGCAGGAGTCTCTGCCCACCCACCCAGAGACTTCTGCGCATGCGTGGGAGCGTGTCTAAACTGGTAGTGGAAAAATTGGCAACCCATCACTGTACCTTATCATGCTACTAAGAAATATCTCCTTCTAGGAATATCTGGGGCTTTGCAAAGCAACGATTTTGCAACTTAATTTAAATCACTGCTTTTCAGTGGTGGGTTTAAAATTTTTTTAGAACCTCTTCTGTAGGTGTGGCCTGCTTTGTGGGAGTGGCTTGCCAGACATGTGACTGAATGGGAGTGGCTTGTCAGTCATGTGACTGGGTGGACGTGGCCAACTTGTAAAATGTGGTGAAACTCACTTAACAACGCTCTTGCTTAGCAACCAAAATGTTGGCTCAGAAACTCTGGCATTTGAAGCACGCAAGTCTTAAAGCTGTCAAGTTACAAGACCCTTGCACCCCTAACCCTTTAGAAAAAACCTCCAGCAGTGTTCAAACTTGACAGCTTTAAGTCTTGTGGACTTCAACTCCCAGAATTCCTCCTCCAGTCATGTTGGTTCAAAAACTCTGGCATTTGAAGCACACAAGTCTTAAAGCTGTCAAGTTACAAGACCCTTGCACCCCTAACCCTTTAGAAAAAACCTCCAGGGGTGTTCAAACTTGGCAGCTTTAAGACTTGTGGACTTCAACTCCCAGAATTCCTCCTCTCATTCTTCATCTTGATGATGTGCGGACGGGCGGGGGGAGGGAGCTGGAACCGGTTCTAAACAGCACTGTAGATTTGTGGAACCTCTTCTATAGAAGAGGTTAAAACTGGCAGGAACCCACCCCTGGTGCTTTTCAAACTTGGCGGGGGAATTGACTTGAAAAACACTGATTTAGCTGGTCTCCTTTGCTTCCTAAGAGTATAACAGCATTCACCTTTTGACAGTTAATATAATTTCCGACAAGGAATTAGCTCTTTCTTCTGCCCCATCTCCAGCTCGTTGATAATGTCAAAACATTGCCTCAGCAGACTTTGCAACATATATTAAACCCTAATGGGAATAATGTGTTTTTGCCTTCACACGTTGTTCTAACCCAGCCAAGTGCAGTTTATTGAATAATCTGTGATTATGGAAACAAAGACTTAGTTCAAAGCCCTGAATCAACCATGGGGAATGTTTTTAAACATGCCGTGACCTCAAAGCAACTTTTTATATCTATGCTGGTCAGGTTCTTTCAATACATTGCATCAAAACATGATTTGTTTGCCTGTGACTTGTCCCGATGGGCTCAACCATTCGTCATGATTTCTAAGGTCTGGATTATGTCTTTGGGTAAAAATAACCCTTTTATTTTATTCCATAAACCACGGTCCAACAAGCAATGGCTTAAAACAATATTTGAAAAGCAGACAGAATGTTTGCATTTCATTGTCTCAAAACAGTTATGTCTGAATTTATATACTAAAAACAGTCGTTAATTGTAGTTCCTGATAGTTTTCATCTTAACTTTTCCTGCAAATAATCCGATCGGCTTTTCCTTGCAAACTTATCAGATCAATGGAGCTGTCAGGAAACAGCTCGTAGCAGACAGCAGACCTGAGATCTTCCTGATTTTGTTAAAAAGCCATAAATTTCAAAAGGTGTCATAATTCTCAGGAGATGGAATGGATCATTCCATCTTGGAAGGGAGGCAGGATGTACCATCTTTAATGTTCCCTTTGGTAAAACATTCCTATCCTCAGGCAGAATGGGGAAGGCTAGCCGGTTGCAATTTTTTTTTCTAACATTTTTTCTCCCTTATTCCCTATAAACTGCCTTTCACAAATACAACACCTCCTCCATCTGTGCTCTGAAATATTCTACTCACTTCTGGATTTCCGTCACATAAATCCTTGCTGAATTTGTTTCCCAACCTGCAGGGGAAATGACTACAGTGTTTTACGAGAGCTCTTAAAAAATACGATCCCCGATTGCAGTGACATTTGATCCTCTGTTTGCTCCCAATTTTGCTGCAGGAGAAAATATATATCTTAGAGGAACTGAGAGGCTATATCGCATTCTGGAACAGCTTCTATCCCAGTGTTTCTCAACTTTAAGATACGAGGACTTCAACTCCCAGAATTCCTCTGCCAGCCTTGCTAGGTGAAGATTTCTGGAAGTTGAAGTCCATGTATCTTAAGTTTGGAGGAGAGGAGAGTGGGAGGGGGAGGGAAAGAGAGAGGGAGAGAGAGTCAACCGGTCAATTTGGATTTACAGGTAGTCCTCAACGTATGATGAAAATTGACCCCCAAAATTTATGCTGCTATGCGAGGCATTTGTTAATTGACTTTTGACCCATTTTACAACCTTTCTTGCCCCAGTTGTTAAGTGAATCACTGCAGTTGTTAAATTAGTAACTTGTTTGTTATGTGAATCTTGTTGACCCATTGACTTTTCTTGTCAGAAGGTTGCAAAAGGTGATCACATCATCTCGGGATACTGCAGCCGTCATAAATACAAGACAGTGGCCAACAGTCTGAATTTCGATCACCTGACATGACCATGGGGATGCTGCAACAGTTGTAAGGGTGACCAATGATCATAGGCCACTTCAAAGGTGGGTTCCTGTTGTGGCCCAGCAGGAGCCTTTGGAGCTGCCGACGGACTCCGATAGCGAGGGACCCTATGAGTCAGCTCTGGAAGATGTGGAGGACCCTGGGCAGGTTTCAGACTCTGAGCAGGGACCAGAGAGGCTGGTTGGCCATCAGGAGGAGCCTGAGGCATGTAGCAGTAGTGAAAGTCAAAGGGAGTTTGTCCCTGACGTCAGGCACTGGAGCAGTGGCGAAGATCAAAGGGAGTTTGTCCCTGATGCCCGACAGAGAAAGGCGGAGAAGCGAAGGCAGCAATTACGGAGACAGACTCATAAGAGATAATCAGGCCCAGGTGGTTGTGATTTGGCTCCTCTCAAAAGAGTATATAAGAAGAGACTTTGGGAGGAGACCTTTTGCAGGACACAACCATTATACTAAACTGGAGAAGCTCTTGTGTATATCTCTTATCTGTGGGAGTCTGGGTTGCTGCCAAAGTCTTGTCTGTGAGTAATTACTGTGAATAAAACATGGCTAACAGTAAGCTTGTGTCGGCATGATTCACCGGACGGAGGGGGGTCAGAACAGGTTCCTATCAGTTCGGATCGGTTCGGACGAATAGGTAGTAACTAGGCCTGCCATGTCCTCGAACTGGTTCTGTTGGTGGCGCCTATGGTGCCACCATCTTGTTTTTTGCTTCTCCACATGCACAGCTTTTTTTTAGTACTGTGCATGCGCACATGTGCAGTACTAAAAAACACATCAAACGTGCACGCAGCACGTCCCTGAGCGAACCGGCAGTGGCAGCAGCCAGAACCCTTCTTTCCATGACGTTGTAACTTTGAACGGTCACTAAATGAACTGTTGTAAGTCAAGGACTACCTGGTTAGAGACACCAGGAGATGTTGAGTTTTAAAGCCAGTCCCTCTCTCTCAGCCCGAGGAAGCAAACAGCAAGGGCAAAGCATTTCTGAAAATCTTGCCAAGAAAATTGCAGGGAAGTCCAGAAGTCAAAACAGGGAAACACATAACGAACACCAGTGATGGGATATAACCAGTACGCCCCAGTTCCAATACAGTGCTCCGGAGGGCCCACCTGCCCGCCCACTGTCCTTACCTATATTTGAGGTGATCAGGGCTTCTGCGCATGAAGCATACAACATCTGCGCAACGCTCCACCGAGCAGCTGGAGCGTTGCGGGCGGTAAGTACGCATGCGCATGTGCCTGTGGTGGATGCCCGGCCCCGTTGCACCGTACCAGTTGCACCGGGATCCGGAAACCACCACCACACACACACACATGCATGCACAGCTTTTTGGTATCTTCCTTAGGGGTATTTTGGGACAGATTTTAGGCTATGGGTTTGTGCAGGTATGTTAATGGTTCAGCAATTGTTTTTTTTTTTTGAAGAACAAAAAATACTTTATTGAGGATTTAAAACGCCAAACACGAATACCTTTAAAAATAGTTTTGCATATATAAAAATGTATTTGCATAGTAAATGGTTATGTTAGTACTTTCAAAAAGGATTGTGACATACAATGGTTCAGGAGTTTTAAGAGAGGGCAAAAAGGCACACCTCCTGTGGAATCCCTTTGGAACTGAATCCAAAACGTATCCCACGTATTCCATTGTAAAAATCTAATTTAATAGCAGAACGACAGAGTTGGAAGAAAATTTGGAGGTCTTCTAGTCCAACCGCTTGCTTAGGCAGAAAGCCCTATACCAGTGAGTCAGGAGTGGGATTCTACCGGTTTGGACCACTTCGGGCAAACCTTTAGCTCCGAAGATCAGCTTGGAGCGAACTGGTTCTCTTCCTTGAGCAAGTGGGCCCACCTGCCCACCCCTGCGCTTCCCCTACTTTTATCTCCTCAGCTGAGTGGCGCAGCAGAGTGGATTGCTTCCTTCCCAAGCAGCAATCTGGAAGGTAACTATTATCTAAACTTTGTGTGCATACTCAGCGAATCGGTTGTTAAACCGGTAGGATCCCACCCCTGCAGTGACGGCTAACCTTTTCCAGACCAAGGGCATGTGCGCGAATACATGTGTGCGTGCCCAAACCCCCAAAATACAATGCGTGCATGGCCCCCGTGCATGCACGTATGGATTCCTGCATGCACACACCCCCCCTCACATTTGCACGCTGTCCCCTGCATGCCCCCTGTGCATGTGCGTGCAAGCCCCTGCACATGTGCGGCAGAGAGCCGATGTTCCGCTGGCTGGCAGGGCGTGCCTGCGCATGCGCAATGGAGCTGAACTGGGATGATGGCTCGTGTGTCCACAAAGAGGGCGCTGCGGGCCACCTGTGGCATATGTGCCATTGGTTCCCCATCACAGCCCTATACCGTTTCAGACACATGGCTGTCCAATCTCTTCTTAAAAAACCTCCAGTGTTGGAGCAGCCACAACTTCTGGAGGCAAGCTGTTCCGCTAATGAATTTTGCATTTTAATGTTAAAATCCCTGCTCACCACACTTCAGGTGTGAGAACTTCTTTTTAAAGTGCATTACATAATTAGAAAGTGACAGTGCCACACCCATCTATTTTTGGAGGAAATGGGTTATGTGACTTAAAGACAAAACAGGAAGTAAGAAAAGGGAGTAAGTTGCAATTTTGTTAGCACCTCTCTGAGTATCAGCACAGAGTGTGTGAGTCTGAGTTTAAGCTAATGTGAACAATTATAAATACAATTCCAAAGTCTTTATTGTATTATATTTTTAAAAGCATTTAAAGAGTTTATATAAAAGTCTTTTTTCTCCAAAAGGATGAGAATTGGAAACATCTTTTGATTCTTGAATTTTTTTTTAAAGGAACAATAAGGACAATTATAGGTAGTCCTCAACTTACAACAGTTCATTTAGTGACTGTTTGAAATTACAACAGCACTGGAAAAAAAGACTTATGACTAGTGGTGGGATTCAAAATTTTACCACATATTTGTACCCCAAAAGCCTTCCCTTTGATGGTTAATCAGGGTCCAAATTATGGACATGGTTCAGTGGTGGGATTCAAAATTTTTCACTACCAGTTCTGTGGGTGTGGCTTAGCTTGGTGGGTGTGGCTTGGTGGGCATGTCAGGGGAAGGATACTGCAAAATCTCCATTCCCTCCTGATCAGCTGGGACTCGGGAGGTGGAGAATAGATGGGGGCGGGGCCAGCCAGAGGTGGTATTTACCGGTTCTCTGAACTACTCAAAATTTCCGCTACCGGTTCTCCAGAACTGGTCAGAACCTGCTGAATACCACCTTTGCTTATGACCTTTTTTCACACTTATCACCATTGCAGCATCCCCATGGTCACAGGATCCAAATTCAGATGCTTACAAACTGATTCATATTTTTTTCAGGAGGCAACTGGACTTTCTCGTTTTGTCTTTTGAAGACGTTTCGCTTCTCATCCAAGAAGCTTCTTCAGCTCCGACAGGATGGTGGGGGATGGAAGGATTTATATTCCTTGAAGACAGCTGGTCATTTGCATCCTTTGTGAGGGTCATTGAAGCACTTGGATGTTTATCTGTGTTTATCTCAGGGGTGGTTTCCAGGCGGTTCGGCCTGGTAGTGGTGTTATGGTGGCCGCTGACAGCAGCAGCCACTGTACCAGAACAGTGCGTTCTACCTCTTTTTGAGGGAAACGGGCCAATTGTGCACACACGCACAGCGTACGGTGCCTGCACGACCTCTGCCAAGCAGCTGGGGTATCGCAGGGCAGTGGAGTGTGCAGGCATGCACAGTGTGCGTGCCCGAGGTAGATGCTTGGCCCCGTCACAGCATACTGGTTGCAACGGGATCCGGAACCCACCGCTGGTTTATCTGAAGCTGAACAAGCTTCTTGGATGAGAAACGAAAGGTCTTCAAAGAAAGAACAAAAAAATCCTCCTGAAAAAGCACCTTTGGAATATACAAACAGGACTCTCAGATGGTTAACTTACCTTTGCTCCTGCCAGGATCCTAAAGGAGATCTAGTGCTTTCTTTCCATTTTCTGGAGCATCTTCTCACATCTGGATTACGTTTTTCTCCCCCAAACCATGACAGAGGTGGTATTCAACAGGTTCTCACCAGTTCTGGAGAACCTGTAGAAGAAATTTTGAGTAGTTCAGATAAGCAGTAAATACCACCTCTAATTGACCCCGCCCCATCTATTTTCTGCCTACCAAGTTCCAGCTGATCTGGAGGAAATGGGGATTTTGCAGTAACCTTCCCCTGGAGTGAGGAGGGAATGAAGATTTTACAGTATCCTTTCCCTGGAGTGGGGAGGGAATGGAGATTTCACAGTATGCTTCCCCTGGAGTGGGAAGGGAATGGAGATTTTGCAGTATCCTTCCCCTGGAGTGGGGAGGAAATGGGGATTTTGCAGTAACCTTCCCCTGGAGTGAGGAGGGAATGAAGATTTTACAGTATCCTTTCCCTGGAGTGGGGAGGGAATGGAGATTTCACAGTATGCTTCCCCTGGAGTGGGAAGGGAATGGAGATTTTGCAGTATCCTTCCCCCTGAGTGGGGAGAGAATGGAGATTTTGCAGTATCCTTCCCCTGGAGTGAGGAGGGAATGGAGATTTTGCAGTATCCTTCCCCTGGAGTGAGGAGGGAATGGAGATTTTGCAGCATCCTTCCCCTGGAGTGGGGAGGAAATGGAGATTTTGCAGTATCCTTCCCCTGGAGTGAGGAGGGAATGGAGATTTTGCAGTATCCTTCCCCTGGAGTGGGGAGGAAATGGAGATTTTGCAGTATCCTTCCCCTGGAGTGAGGAGAGAATGGAGATTTTGCAGCATCCTTCCCCTGGAGTAGGGAGGGAATAGAGATTTTGCAGTATCCTTCCCCCTGAGTGGGGAGGAAATGGAGATTTTGCAGTATCCTTCCCTTGGAGCGGGGCAGGAATGGAGATTTTGCAGTATCCTTCCCCTGCCATGCCCACCAAGACACACCAGGCCCATCAGGCCACACCCACAGGACCGGTAGTAAAACATTTTGAATCCCACCACTGAAGCATGTCCAGTAATTTGGACCCCGATGAACCATCAAGGGGAAGGCTTTTGGGGTAGAAATAGGTGGGAGATCAAAATAATCAAGGCAGCCACTGGCATATATTTTTTTTTACTTTTGAGCAGTCTATCAATGTTCTCAACAGGACTCACCAGATTTTGAAGTAATTATGTTACTGCCCCAAAAAATGGCAGTAACATAATTACTGCTACATAGAAACAGCTTTCTGATCTCAATTGCTGGCTTCTGCTTAAACTCCAGGTCTGAAAAAGTAGTAACATCTTCGCCATCTTTGGCCCTCAACTTGTCACTTTTCCAATAAGTAGAGATAGACATAGTGGCTGTGGAAATTATCCACGGCTAACAAACTTGTGTTAATTTATGCTAAGTAATACGGAAGGGCAGCAATTCTCCTGTCTCAGATCTGCTTTTCTGAAGAAGAATGAAGAATATAGAATTTGCACAGGGCTTTGGTTAACCATTTTTGGCACTTATGACTGTTGCAACATTCCCATGGTCACGTGATCAAAATTCAAATGCTTGGCAACTGACTCATATTTATGATATTTGCAGTGTTCCGGGATCAGTTGATCACCTTTTGTAACCTTCTGACAAGCAAAGTCAATGGGGAAAAATAGGTTCACTTAATAATCATGCGACTTAACTTTACTGCTGCAGCTATTCACATAACTGTGGCAAGAAAGCCATACCATGGGGCAAAACTCATTGAAACAAATGTCTCACTTAGCAACAGAAAATATGTGTGTAGTTGTGGTCATGCATTGAGGACCACCTGTAAAACTTCCCTGGTCCATCTATGTGTACACAGTAGCAGGCCAGAACACCATGGCACAAAGTCCAGGGATGGACATATTCCTTCTTCCAACAATTTTGTGAGGTGGCATATAACAATGATCTCCAACATTTCTGGCTCTGTAGACCAGTGGCAGCGGGGGTGGGGGTGGGGGAGGAGAGGGGATGGTTTCATGCATGCACACGCTTGTGCAAATGAAGCTTGGCACGCTCGCCTGCCACTTGTGGGGCCCGGTCTCAAGAGGCCACAGTCTGATACTCAGTGATTGGAAACCCCTGGCATGCTGTATAGCACATTCTTAAATTTTACCATGTTCCTATGAGCTTATCCATAATTCAATCGTGATTTATTTCACTGTTCCGAGTTTAGATTTGAATAGTGATCTTAACTAACACACCCACTGGCTGGGTGTGACTAACCACAGTTTATTGCATCAACAACTCAGTCACAGGCTTTTGAAGACAACCAAATAGGACAATCGTTTTTTAAACCACTTCCTCCATCCATGGCCTTGTACTACAACTCCCATCACCACAGGCCAGAAGGCAATTTTTTTTGTCTCCCCCCCCCCCCAAAAAAAAGAAGCAGGGTGAAGATTGGCAGGCGAAACAGTTTGGCCTGCAAGGCCTCGCCATGCCCAAATGGGACAGATTCCAGTCCACAAAGAGGCTGGGCCACCCACAGAATAAGCTTACATTTTGAAAGGTTTTGGTGCTGCATAAATATGCAGGAACAGGAGGAGCAGCCACACATTGGAACAAATAGAAAAGCCAATGTAAATATGTGTCTTAGGAAAGAGATTAAATGTCTGTAATTTAAGAGAGAGAGAGAGAGAGAGAGAGAGAGAGAGAGAGAGAGAGAGGGAGGGAGGGAGGGAGGGAGGGAGGGAGGGAGGGAGAACAAGAACAAGAAAGGAAAAAGGAAAGAGAAAGAGACAGAAAGAAAGAAAAAGAAAAGGAAAAGGAAAAAGGAAAGAGAGAAAGACAGACAGACAGATTGACTGACTTGACTGACTGACTGACTGACTGACTGAATGAATGAATGAATGAATGAATGAATGAATGAATGAATGAATGAATGAATGAATTTTGGCAATAGTACTGTATTCTGCTTTGCTTTTAATTCCAACTAAACTGCATGAGTCTCTGTCTCCTCTTTGTACATATAATTTTCTACCAAAAAGGCTGTAGGCCAGAGTTTCTCAAGGTTTGCAACTTTAAAATGTGTGGACTTCAACTCCCAGAATTCCTCAACCAGCATATGAAGTTGAAGTCCACACATCTAAAAGATATAAGTGTGAGAAACACTGCTCCAGGCAAAACCAGCAAGTTGGCAGTCCTGTCAGAAATACACAATGAAGGTGTTTGGGGGGGGGGGGATGTAAAACTACATCCACAGAGATAAAGACCAGAATTATGACAACCTTCAATTCTGCTTGGATGGGAATAGAATAACAGAGCTGGAAGGGATCTTGGAGGTCTTCTAGTCCAACCCCCTGCTCAAGCAGGAGATCCTATACCGGGGGTGTCAAACTAAAGGCCAAGGGCCCATATCCATCTCAGGAGGTGTTTAGATCCAGCCTGTAGGGCTGCCTTGAAAACAGCAATGGACTAGCCTGTGGTTTCAGGACATCGCAGCTGAAAATGGAGTTTGTGAGGCTGCGTATGGCCATCCTGAGCTCCATTTTCACTTGCAGGCAGTTGCAGAAGACTGTCCTAGCTGAAAACGAAGCTCTGGGGCCCATTTTCGCTGGCAGAATATTGGGGCCACCACAGGCGCCCACGACACAAGTCACGTTGAGTTGGCCACACCCACCCAAGCCACACTGACTCTGCCCCCCCCCAGGTCAAACACAAACCTGATGCGGCCCTCAATAAAATCAAGTTTGACACCCCTGTCCTGTACCATTCCAGACAAGTGTCTATCCAGTCTCCTCTTAAAAGCCCCCAGTGATGGAGCACCCACAACTTCTGAAGGCAAAGCCGTTCCACTGGTTAATCGTTAAAAAAATTCTCCTTAGTTCTAGGTTGCTTCTCTCCTTGATTAGTGTCCACCCATTGCTTCTTGCTCTGCCTTCAGGTGCCTTGGAGAATAGCTTGACTCCCTCTTCTTTGGGGCAGCCCCTCCAATTCTGGAACAATGCTATCATGTCACCCCTAGTCCTTCTTTTCATTAAACTACTAGACATATCCAATTCCTCCTCATGTGTTTTAACCTACAAAGTACTCTAAGCATCTTCATTGCTCTTGTCTGCACTCTTTCCAGAGTCTCAACATCTTTTCTCTAACATGGTGACCAAAACTGGATGTAATACAGGTACTCGATTTACGGCAGAGGTGGGTTGCTTCCAGTTCGGCCTGGAGTGGGCAAACTGGGAGTTTCCACCCACCCATCTGGACGCTTCTGTACATGTGCAAAAGCATTGTGCGTGTGCACCAGCGCATGTGCACGCAGGAGCGAACCGGTAGTAAAAAAAAAGGAACTTTTTTGACTTATGGCCACTATTGAGCCCCAAATTCCTGTGGTTAAACGAGTTTTGCCCCATTTTACAACTTTTCTTGCCACCGTTGTTAATTGAATCACTGCAGTTGATAAGTCAGTAACCTGATTGCTAAGTGAATGTGGCTTCCCCATTGACTTTGCGAGTCAGGAAGGTCACAAAAGTGGATCACACATGGTCCTGGGACCCAGCAGAGGTCATGAATATGAGCCCATTGCCAAGCTTCTTCAGCCCTGAATATTCCCCACCATCCAGTCAGAGCCGAAGAAGCTTCTTGGATGAGAAGCGAAACGTCTTCAAAAAAAACCCAGAAAGTCCAGTTGGCCTCTTAAAAAAAAGCACCTTTGGAACAACTGTGAGCTGGATGGCTGAGTATCTCCATAGACTAGTACTTCACCTGATCTTCATTCTATCCCACACATTAAACACGGGGCTGGAACACACCGGCAGCCTAGAGGAGCCCCCTGCCTGGGCAGAAGTCTACCCTGCCCCTGCTTTGGTGCTTCCTTCCCTGCCCCAACGCTGGCGGGGTTGCTTTGCGAACCGCAGGTGTCACAAGCGCTCCTCCTCCGAGTTTTTCCGCTCCTCTTGGAGGCACCTGCGCGCATAGAGTTAGGAAAACTCAAGAGGGGTGTGTGGCTTTCGCATCACGTTAGGCCCGTTACGTTGGGTAAAAGGGGAGGAAATAGGAAAATGCAGCGCGTTTGCAAGCATATCCTTAGGAGGGTGGGTGCCGCTACTTTTTTCCCACCGTTTCCCGGAATGCTCCCGTAAACTCGATGATTCCCACGTGCAAGCGATCCCACGCACGTTTCATAACTTCGACTGAAATATTAAAGGGGAGCAGCTCCCATAAATGCCCATCCAAGCGGGCCTGGAGGACATGCATCTAATGTCAAAAGTACAATTCTCTTGATAGATTGGATGCTGAAGTTACACCGAAAGTAAATTTTAGACTTGATAACCGCGAGGGAAGGGCGCATCTTCCTCGGGCATTTTGATTTTGGAGGGAAATAGCGCTTTTGGCCATTTAACAGCATGAAACCGGCTGGAGAAGAAGAGGATTTAACTTAAAAGGCGAAGTTCCCCCCCCCCCCCATAAAGAGCCAACGTCCACATTTGCGATCTATTCCCGCAGCCCATCTTAAAATTCAGAGGCCGAAGTGGATTTTTAATCCATTGTCCCCCCCCCCCCCCCCAAATTGGAATTAGAGGGAGAAAAAAAATTCATTGAACAATTCTTGAGACTCGAAAATAATTGAGGACAGGGCTCCCAGAGACTCCTTAAAGTTGCCAATTTTTTTCCTTCTTGCCGCCCACCTATCCCACCAATCTCAGCATTTTTCCGGGTGGGGAACTTTCCTCAAGATGTATGACACTGTAGGGAGCAAATAAATGGGAATTGGCATTGCACTGGAGGACAAATCCCTTAGAGAAAACAGAGAAACATCCAATTCTCTTCTCTTTTTTTGCTTTAAAAAAAGATCCCCCACCATATTGACATTGAGTCTTTATTGATTAGCCCTTGGGCCATATGGAAATGCAAAGTTCCAGAAACAAATTATTACTAAAATTTGATAAAAGCAATATAAAATGGAATTTGATAACATACAATTTAAAATGGAATTGGAATAAAATACGATTTAAAATGGAATTGGAATAGAATACAATAATTTAAGATAAAATATGATAGAATTATATTTCAGGGTCACCCCTGCAATCTACCCCAACCACGTATGCAGATCTCAAATGAACCATTTTGTTTAAGTACTGTATTGTATTAAATAGAATAGAATTCTTTATTGGCCAAGTGTGATTGGACACACAAGGAATTTGTCTTTGGTGCAGATGCTCTCGGTGTACATCAAAAGACAAGATACATTCGTCAAGAATCATAAGGTACAGCACTTAATGATAGTCATAGGGTACAAATAAGCAAGAAGGAAGCAGTATCAATATAGATAAGGATACAAGCAACAAAGTTACGGTCCTGCAATCATAAGTGGGAGGAGATGGGTGATGGGAACAATGAGAAGACTAATAGTAATAGTAATGCAGCCTTAGTGAATAGTTTGACAGTAGTGAGGGAATTATTTGTTTAGCAGAGTGATGGCGTTGGGGAAATAATTGCCCTTGTGTCTAGTTGTCTTGGTGTGCAGCGCCATATAGTTTTGAGGGTAGGAGTCGAAACAATTTATGTCCAGGATGCGAGGAGTCTGTAAATATTTTCACCGCCCTCTTTTTTGACTCGTGCAGTGTACAGGTCCTCAGTGGAAGGCAGGTTGGTCATCATTGTTTTTTCTCCAGTTCTAATTCTCCAGTTATAGAGGTGCAGATGACAGACTCACTAATTCCTCTGTAGAACTGAATCAGCAGCTTAAATGTTATTTTCATGTTCTGGCCGCACATAAGGGAAGTTGAAAAAAATAATAAAATAAAATAAATCTCTCTCTCTCTCTCTCCCTCTCCCTCTCTCTGTTATGTGTGTTTGTGTGTGTGTGTGTGTGTGTGTTTTCAGGGAACACATTCGCGCCTTCACACTCGACCCCGAGGTCTTTAGGGTGCTGTAGTTTTTTTTTTCTTTTAATCCCCCTGACCCAGAAAAAAACTACACTTCCCGCTCCCCTGCGTGCCCCATTCATCGCCTGGCCAATCAGCGAGGCGCCTCTCCTCCGCTCTTATTGGCCCGCGCCGAGCGGGGGGTGGGGGAGGAGCAGGAAGAAGAGTCCTCAACCTTCTCGCGAGTTGCACTTTGAGGCCTTTGCTCCCTTGTGCCGCGAGCGGGAGACCCGGCGGCGGCGGCGGCGGACTTGGCGGGCGGAAGGCGGACGGGGAGGAAGCCGAGGCTCGGGCTCCGGCCCCAGCTGCATTTGCAGGAGGAGGAGTGGGGAGCTCCGAGGCGGCAGCTTCCCGACCGAGGGAGGAGACGGGCAGGCGCTGAGACCAGCTTTCGCCGCCCGGAGCAGCTCTGGATTCCGTAGCCGCCACCGGCTTTTCTCCCCCCGCCCCGACGCTTCGTAAGGGTGTTTTTCTTTGTCCAGCTTTCTCCAACGCCGGGTCTTCCCGGAAGGGCCGGACTCCAGCTCCCATCGTTCCCGCCCCCAGCTCCGGCTAGGGATGATGAGAGCTGGAGTCCGATTATTAAGACTCTCCTCTCTTTTCTTCCCACCCAACCCCTCCTTGCAAACCCGGCGTTGCTTTGCTTCTTTAAAAAAAAAAGGGGGGGGGAGGAAAAAAAATCCCAGCTGTGCTTTGGTGTGTCTTTTACTCCGGAGTACATGCAGACGATCACTGGAACCCGCCAGGATTTGGGGAGGGGGGGAGATCCTCCTTTTGAGTGATCGGCGGTCCCAACTTTACTCTTGGAAGAGAAACTTTTCCGGGGTGGTGGGGTTGGAGCGGGGGGGGGGAAGAGGAGAGGAAGGTCGCCTCCTTTGTCGTCTCTCTCGGCTTGGGCCACCCACACCGGCTGCTGCTCCTTGGGAGGACATCTAACGCGTATATATATTTGAAAAAGAAAAGCCGCCGTGAGGATCGGTTCTCGCGGGGAACCCGAGTCGGAGAGAGGCTTTGCAAGCGTGTTTGGGGTGGTGAAAAAAGCTTTTTTTTCCCCTTTCTCAAAGGCATCTGGTTGGCTACATTGGCAAACAGGATGCTGCATAAGGTAGGCCTTTGTCTGATCCGGAAGAGGTCTTTTTGCTTTTTTTATTTATTTCTTGGGTTGGGGATCTTACCTTGACTTTTAGCAGCATGGAATCATGCTTTTACTTTAGAAAGAAAAGCAACTGCACAGCTGGTAATTTTACTAGAGTGCTGTCCCTCCCGATTCTATTTTATTTTTTTGCACCAGCAGCCATCCTTCCTTGCCTCCTTGCATGGCAGGGAGCCTCTCTGCTGGAAAAGAAATAAATTCCTGGGGCTTCATTCAGTGTGTAAACAGTGTACCTTTGGGCAGCCTGTTCCAACAATGGCTACTTAAAAGCACCCTGCTCTGCTGTCCTTAAAGACAGTCTCTGGAACAAGTAGGTTGTTTCACTATCGCTCTGCTCCCTGGCAAACTTGACCCTGTCCTGAGTATTGATTTTCCCTGGAATGGTGCAATTTGTGATCATTGGAAGGGTGTTTACCTACTCTAGGGGGCATGGAAATGCTTTTAAACCAAACAAAAAAAAAAGTTGAAAGGCAACTTTTTCCTGCATGGGGTAGATATGGGTTTTAGCAGTTGTTAGGATTTGTGTCTAAAGTCAAGGCCCTTCCATTGAATTCAATGGGTTTTAGTTGGCTGCAGTCTGTTTTAAAAGCCAGCAATACTGAGCTGAGCAGGATTTCTTTGAACACCATGGTTTTCCAGCCAGCGCTGTTTTGTTTTTGTTCACACAGAATGGTAGCTCTTCCATAAACAATGTAGGGCACTAGTTCAAAAGGGGTGTGTGCTGAGGTCATAGATAACACTGTGTAAAGAAAGATGGGTGTGTGGTGGAAGAGCCACACATGGAGGTAAACCCCGGTTTTGACACGTGCTTTGTGTGTGGCACCAGTGGCAATGTCACTGAATGGCGGTGATTGGGTTTTGACTGTGCTCTTGCTTGTAACTCTGAACTGGATTGCAGATTGTCCTTGACTTACGGCCACAGTGGAAACCCAGCATTTCTGTTGCGCTTTGCCCCGTTTTACAACTTTCCTTGCCACAGCTGATAAATGAATCTCTGCAGTTGTTCAATTAGTAACAAGGCTGTTAAGCGAATCTAGCTTCCCCCATTGGCTTTGCTTGTCAGAAGATCACAGGGACATTGCAACCATCAGAAATATGACCTGGTGGCCAAGTGTTTGGATTTTGATCACGTGACCATGGCCACTGTCATAAGTGAGAAAAAACTATCATAAGTCACTGTTTTACTGTTGTTGTAACTTTGGTCACTAAATGAATGATTGTAAATTGAAGATTACCGGTGTTTCGCATGACTATTTAAAAAGTCCTTCTCCAACTTCACTGGTTCCAAACACAATGAGACTACAACTCCCAGCCTCCCTTTCTGTATAGTTGATTGATTAGATCAGGAGTCCCTAACCAGTGGGCCATGAGCTATTGCTGGCCCATGGCCTGTTAGGAACAGGGCCAGGCAATTGAGGGAAAACCAGATCCATCCCCTTTCTCCATCAGTGGAAAAATTGTCTTCCACAAAACCGGTCCCTGGTGCTGAAGTTGGGAACCGCTGGATTAGTTGCTTTACACTCAGTGGATAAATCTATTTTTGTCAGAGATGATATTGACACTGGGGAAGAATGGGAAAAGATACAGTTTTGTTCCATCTTTTTGTTTTTTCACAGCTGCCTCTTGCTATAGGGAGAAGTACATTTAGATATCCCACCTAGCTATAGCTGTGAAATTCTCCCAGGTCCATGTACACCAATAGTAGCTGGGCCCAGCCCTACTTAGTTCTGAGCCCAGACAAGGTCAGCTGGGTGTAATCAGGAAATAAACTGCTTTCTCTGTTTACAGGGTGACTTGTAATTACCAATACACTTAGGAACTATTAAGAGTATGGAGCTACACAACCACCCACGTTAAATTACAGCACTGATCCTTAACAATCTTGTCCAATGTGACAATCTCGTGGATTCTAAGAAAGGCTTGAGGGATTCTTCTAATCACCCATAGGGAGCTTAGCACATCATCCTGGGTATCAAATTCCAAAGTCATGGGGTGCTAGCGTAAGAGATACCTTCCTTTGGGTATTCACTGATCTATATAGCACTCACAGCCATTCCTTTGTAAGGGAAATTGCTAGTTAATAGCCCTGGATGCTTAGTGAATGTTCCCTCTATAGAACCTGCAAAAGGCAGAAGACCTTTCTTCTGTTTCTGAATTAAGCCCCCCCTCCCTCAAAGCCCAGAGAAAGTGATCTTGCTCTAAATAAAGGGAGGGGAGGGACCTAGAGAGACAGCAAGAGGAGGGGGGGAAGTCTGGAGTTTTCCAGTGGGAAACCCCAAAGATTGAAATTGCTATTTTTTTTTTCCTTTAGCGATTTGAGTTGTTGAAACAAGCGCCTTATGGATGCACGTTGATTTCTACTTATGTCCTGCTTGTGTTGACTGGTGGAAAAAACTCGAGTGTGGAGTCCTTAGTACTCTCTCACCTGTATGTTTGCTGGCAGATGTTTCATTACCCAACTAGGTAACATCATCAGTGCTAGTGAGTGCGGGATTTCCTCCTTGTTTATATACAGTAGCTTGCCCTGTGTGTTTGAGGGGCCATGGTGTTTTCTCCTTGGTAGTTCTTTGGCTAGAGTTCTCTGCATGAAACAGTAAATTGGAGCAGAAATTAAAAAAAAATCAGGTTCCTAATCAAGTGGTCCTATGGTTTTCCCAGTTGCAAAGTATGGCTGTGAAAGTTGGACCGTAAGGAAGGCCGAGCGCCAAAGAATTGAGCCCTTTGAACTCTGGTGCTGGAGAAGACTCCTGCGAGTCCTTTGGACTGCAAGGCGATCCAACCGGTCAGTCCTAGGGGAGATCAACCCTGACTGCTCTTTAGAAAGACAGATCCTGAAGATGAAACTCAAATACTTTGGCCACCTAATGAGAAGGAAGGACTCACTGGAGAAGAGCCGGATGCTGGGAAAGATTGAAAGCAAAAGAAGAATGGGACGACAGAGAATGAGGTGGCTGGATGGAGTCACCGAAGCAGTAGGCCTGAGCTTTAATGGACTCCAGAGGATGGTAAAAGACAGGAAGGCCTGGAGGAACGTTGTCCATGGGGTCGCGATGGGTTGGACATGACTTCGCAACTAACAACAACAACAGATCAAGGAACTACCAAGGAGAAAACTACGCCCCCATTAATTTAGAAAGTGTTCAACTTGTGATCAATTGGTTGGTGACCATTTGAAGTTATGGTGGGGTACTGCAGTTCCGTACTGAAGTTCCAACCTCCATCCTCACAAGGTGATGTAACCACAGTTCAGGTGCTTAGCAAGTGACCTGCATTTTCGGCTGTCTGCAGCATCCTGTGGCCATGTGACCACATTTTATGAGGGTTTAGGGGACATGACTGGCCCATAGCAGACCCTTGGTTCACTTAGCAACTGCCATAAAAAAAAGCCATAAAATTACGTGGGTCACGTCGGTGACCCAGGGTGCTACCATTATAACTGTGATGTCCATAGTTCCATTATGGTTGTAAGTCGAAACCTGCCTGTGTTGGAAGAGCAAGCTACTGTACACAGTTAGTCCTCAACTTACAGCAGTTTATTTAACGACTGTTGAAAGTTAAAAGTGACGTATAACCCTTTTTCACACTTACGACCATTTGTAGTCACGTGATCAAAATTCAAACACTTGGCAACTGGCTCATATTTATGACTGTTACAGTGTCCCGGGCTCATGTCCTATCCCCTTTTTCCAATCTTTTGACAAGCAAAGTCAAAGGGGAAGTCAGATTTGCTTAGCAGCCGGGTTGCTAACTTACCAACTGCAGTGCTTCACTTAGCCACTGCGGCAAAAAAGTCGTAAAGTGGAGTAAAACCTAAACGTCTCCCTTAGTAACAGAAATTCTGGGCTCAATTGTGGTCGTAAGTCGAGGGCTTACCTGTCTAAATGGAGTTGCAAGCCCCACACGCTCTTTGCAATGATGATGTTGCCTAGTGAGGAGCCGAGGTGGCGCAGTGGTTAGGGTGCAATACTGCAGCCACTTCAGCTGACTGCTAGTTCTGCAGCTCGGCGGTTCAAATCTCACCGGCTCAGGGTTGACTCAGCCTTCCATCCTTCCGAGGTGGGTAAAATGAGGACTCAGATTGTGGGGGCAATATGCTGACTCTCTGTAAACTGCTTAGAGAGGGCTGAAAGCCCTATTAAGCGGTATATAAGTCTAACTGCTATTGCTATTGCCAGTTGAGCAGTGCTTTCTCCTCAGCGCAGCCCTATGCTGCACAGATTGTTTTCTACTGAAATAAACCTGTGTGTGTAGTTTTAATTGACAGAAATGGGTTGTATGGGATTTTGAGAAGTGTCTTAGCAGGCCCATTTGGTTTACCTGAGATGCTTTGCTCAGTATAGTTTGCCTCATGGCTGCTATGCAAAGGACAGACTTTGGCCCGTGACGGCGAAGTGGCATGCCGAGCCATCTCTCTGGGCACGCCAGCCATCGCCCGTTGCCGTTGTGGGTCCCAACATGTGCAGCTGGTCTTTGCACGCACATACATGCCAGAAACCGGAAGAACTCGGTGGCATGTGCAAGTCGTAAACCGGAAGCTCAGCTTCCCGGCGCGCCTGGGAACTGCTCTGCTGGTTTCTGGCACTTCCGCACATGTGCCTGCACTCCCATTTCAATAGCAATAGCAGTTAGACTTATATACCGCTTCATGGGGCTTTCAGCCCTCTCTAAGCGGTTTACAGAGTCAGCATATCACCCCCACAGTCTGGGTCCTCATTTCACCCACCTCGGAAGGATGGAAGGCTGAGTCAACCCTGAACCGGTGGGATTTGAACAGCCGAACTGCAGTCAGCTGAAGTAGCCTGCAGTGCTGCACTCTAACCACTGCGCCACCTCGGCTCTTCACTTGGTGCTGAAATGGTTCGCCACCCCCTGGACTAGGCCTATGTATCTCCACCTTAGTGACTTCTTGATAGGTGGACTTCAACTCCCAGAGTTCCTCTGCCAGCGTGCTGAGAATTCTTAAGCATTGAAGTCCACACCTTTTAAAGTCGCCAAGGCTCAGAAGCACTGAAATCAACTCTCCTGTCTGTGATTAGCTTAGCAGATTTAATTTTGGAGATGATACATAGTGATTAAACTGTCTCATAGGCCAAGGGGGTAATTTGTCTTTTTGGTCCGTTCTCAAGAAACTCCTGAATATTACAAGTTGTGATTCCAAAGAACTGGTTGAAAAGGATAAAGAAAAGATTATCACCCTCTCCCTGGAAAGTTCCTTTTCTTTAAAACAGCTCTCCCTTAATCTGGGGCTCTCCATATGTATTGGACCACAACTCCCATCGGCCAGAGCTATGGGATGTTTTCCCCTGTTAGTTTCCACATTTTTTCCCACATCGTGGGGAAAGCCAGAAATCTGGTAAAGGGTTTGCATCTAGAAATGGAAGGGGAGGGTGATATTTGGAAGGGAACGCTCTTATACATTATTGTACCCTTTTAAGAGGGACACAGTGACTCAGTGGCTAAGACGCTGAGCTTGTTGATCAGAAAGGTCGGCGTTCGAATCCCTAGCGCCGCATAACAGAGTGAGCTCCCGTTACTTGTCCCAGCTTCTGCCAACCTAGTAGTTCGATCTAAGCACCCTATGGGCCAGATCTGACCCGTGGGCCTTGAGTTTGATACACCACTGGCTTAGGCCAAGAGCCAATAGACTCTGGAATTCCAGTGCTCCTCATGCAAGATTTTATATTTTTAAATAGGCTGTTGGGTGACTACTTTTTTCCCGACACTTCATTGGTTTTTACTTGGGACAGAAATGAACAGAATTGTGCTCCTTTGCCTGCTTGCAAAGTCTTGTTGATTTTAATCAAAACCTGAACCAGTAGATGAACGGGCTACATTTTTTTTGTCTGCTGACGCTTGAGAGAAATTGGAGCTATTCCATTTATTTCTGCAGAATGCAAACAAAAAAAAGAAATCCAAACATGCATAATAAATATTTGTGGCTCTAGATTTCTAGGGATGGCCAAATGATCGGACAGCCAGTCTGATTTAGTATTCAAAGCACCAACTGGGAGATTGTAAGTTCTAGTCCTTAGACATGAAAACCCAGCTGGGTGACTTTGGGCCAATCACCAGGAGCTGATGAGTTCTAGTCCCAATTTAGGCATGAAAGCTGGCTGGGTGACTTTGGGACAGTCCTATTCCCAACGCACCTCACAGGATTGTTGTTGAGAGGAAAATAAGAGGAAGAAGGCATATTAGGCATATCTGTCCCATTGAGTTACTAAATAAACATGAGATTACAAAATCTAAATAAACCGGAGAAGTAGTGCATTGAAAAGCAGAAATATGCAAAGGTGTGGAGAAAAGGAGACCAAAGAGACTTATGTCCCAAAGGTGCTTTTTCAACTGGACTTTCTTTCTTTTTCCTTGAAGCCATTTCACTTCTCATCCAAGAAGCTTCTTCAGTTCAGAACTGAAGCAAAACTTTTTCAAGGAAAAACAAAGAAAGCCCAGTTGCCTTTTGAAAAAAAGCACCTTTAAGACAACCATGTCCTGGATGACTGAGAATCTCCGTAGACAGAGAGACTATGGCTTGCTAAGGACAAAGGTGAAAGAAAATTAGAATAGAGGTGTTTTTATATGCTGGGGGAAAAAGGGTCTTTTTGTGTGCAGAATTCTATTGCGTTCAGATAAACAATCCTAACTTTTTGTTCACTTCTTTTAATTTTAGGGATATCGGCAGGTTTACAGGATCTGTGCAGCCGATTCCTGAAAGTGTTTCCTTGGACCTAAATCCTGGTGTGAGCCTACTTCCATATCAGCACTTCCATCATTGTGTCCCTTAAAAGGGCAAATTTCTAAGTAAGCTTGCATTAAAATAACACTTGATGTGGCTTGATTGCTTAAACCTTTGCTACTTTTTTAATGAAAGTGATGAAAAAAAAATACCCAGCCCATTGGATTACCTGTATTTTTCGGAGTATAAGATGCACCTCCCCCCCCCCCCCCAAAAAAAAAAGAGGGTGAAAATCTGGGCGTGTTTTATACACTGAATACAGCATTTTTGGCCTCCCGAAACCCTACTCTGCGCATCCTGGTTTTTGCAAAAATGGACATACAGAGGGTTTGGGAGGCTTGCAGAGAGGGGCTGGGGAGGGCAAACCCTTTTTTAAAAAAAATTATCTCTTCAAAATCTTGGTGCATCTTATACTCCTTATAGTCATACAGTCTGAAAAATACGGTACCTTTATCTGTAGTGGCCCTCAGATCTTCCCACCATTAGAGGGTCCAATGGGGGTTGTCTTCCCCTCTCCCCCATTTATGCAAATGTGAGATCCTTAAGGGGCAGAATGGGTCACCCATGGTGTTTAAGACACCTAATATCATCCCTTAAAACTCCTGGACTATCATTGTACACCAGATCCTTGCTTGCTTTGGGATACCCCGTAAAACATAATTCATTGTTCAGACTGATTCGTCCTAGGATTACAGCAATAGCAATAGCAGTTAGACTTATATACCGCTTCATAGGGCTTTCAGCTCTCTCTAAGCAGTTTACAGAGTCAGCCTATTGCCCCCAACAACAATCCGGGTCCTCATTTTACCCACCTCGGAAGGATGGAAGGCTGAATCAACCCTGAGCCGGTGAGATTTGAACAGCCGAACTGCAGAACTGCAGTCAGCTGAAGTAGCCTGCAGTGCTGCATTTAACCACTGCGCCACCTCGGCTCGGGTTAAATCCCCACTGTTTTTAGGGAAATGTTGCACCTTCTCTTGTTTCTTCTCATCCTGTATTAATGAGGGTAAAATGGAGGGGAAAATTTTTTATCTCTGCAATGAATGTGTGGAGTGGGCTAAAGCCAATTCATTTTCCCACCTCTCTTCTAAAACAGATTAGATTGTAATTAGATTGACAGATTGTACTCTGCTGGAATTATATTTGAATTTTATCCAAATGTAACTTTTGTTTGTGCAATGGGTTATTACTTTGAATAGTGTTACTCAACCCCAAAAATGGTTAAGATATGCGGACTTCAACTCCCAGAATTCCTCAGCCAGCATGGCTGTTTGGGGAATTCTGGGAGTTGAAGTCCACATATCTTAAAAGTGACCAAGCCAAGGAATACTGTTATAGATGATATAGTCAAAGCTCTTGACATGTTCTTCCTGTTGATAGCAAAAAAAAAAAAAAAAAAGCCTTCATGCTCACAGCAGAAGCTGTTGCTTTGTGGCACTTCCTGGAATGTCTGTATGACCACACAATGTTGAAAGGTCACATGGCCAGTCCAGGAAGTTTTTAAAGGAGAAATGCTCTTGAAGGACCCTATGAGAACTCCTGACCTACTGTGATGATTTGGATGGTGTTTCACGCTTTTGGAAAAAAAGATAGGATATAAACTAGACTTTGCTTCTCTTAAGTGTTTATCCTACCGTGGTTTTCTGGAAGTGAGAAACATTTATTTGTTTGTTCATTGGTGTAGTGATTCAGCGGTCAATTTCTTTACAGCCCAATTTCACATCTATTATATGCACCTTTGATTTGCTGAATGGCCAATTTAAAGCTGATACTTCCAGATAAATAAATGTTAGCCGATCAATTCATGGGTGAAAATAGAATCTTTCAGTTCTTTCTACATCTTAAATAACAAAGGCTGGGAATTCAAAATGGTTTTGTTTGTTTTTCTAGTTGATAGTTTTGGAACAGTGTTGTATGGACTTGGGCTCAAAAGCCTTGGGTGTGTGACCCCCCAGAAACTTCCCAATGTTGTTATATCAAAGTGACATTAAAAAAAAAATAACATCAGAGGAAAACGGTGGATAATGATTTTGTGCTCGCTTCGGCAGCACATATACTAAAATTGGAATGATACAGAGAAGATTAGCATGGCCCCTGCACAAGGATGACAGGCAAATTCATGAAGCGTTCCATATTTTTTTAAAAAAGTCAATGCTTTTTTTTAAAAAAAAATCAGATTTTAAAAAATTCAAATCGGATTTTTTTTATTTTTATCAAATTTATTTTAATAAAATGATTCTGGGGTAAAAAAAATCTATCTAAAGATAGTTTTCTATTTAAGACATTAATAATTTAGTTTATTCGGCATGAAATGAAGCTTAGTTATATGGCATATTCTGCATATTCTTCAATATTGGGACTGTCGGTGAGACAGCAGCAGCTCAGAGGAGGAACTGCTGTGGGACAGAGATGACAGCTGCTCTTTAAAAATTACGATTTAAATCAAGTTCATTCAAATCAATCCTTTTTACTAATGATTTAAATCGAGATTTTAAATTGACTTGATTTAAATTGAATCAACCGTGGAGGAAAATGAGTAAGATGGAATAAAGCAATTATATTAATAATACTGTGTTTCCCCAAAAATACAACACAGGCTTACCGTATATACTCGAGTATAGGCCGACCCGAATATAAGCCGAGGCACCTAATTTTACCACAAAAAAACTGGAAAAGTTATTGACTCGAGTATAAGCCTAGGGTGGGAAATGCAGCAGCTACCGATAAATTTCAAAAATAAAAATAGATACCAATAATGCCATTGCCCATTGAATAACATATACAGCCTGCCTGTGCCCATTAAATATACAGTAGCCATTGTAAAAATTTGCTCTGCATAACAAATTATTATCACACAATACCGGTGTATTCAATGAAATACTTCACTCACCTCATGATGCTGATGTCCCGCTGTGATGATGATGTCCCGCCTCCTATGACACACGGCACAGTGATTCCTATCATTGGATCACTGTACCAGAGGAGGTGGGACATCGCTATGTGGCTGCTTGCCATAACATGGAGGAGGTGGGACATCGTTGCAGAGCGGCAGGAGGGGGAGGAAGGGGAATCGTAAGACAGCCCTGCATTACATTAGAACGTGAGGAGGGGGGATGGTGCGGTGCACGCTGCGCGGCAAACTGACACAGAGGGAGGGGAAACTCAGGGGCGCTGGGCCATTCACGACGTCACCCAGAGGCATGGCCCCGCCCCTTTTTCTCCTCCATTTCAGGCAAATTTTTCACTGACTCGAGTATAAGCCGAGGCGGCTTTTTTCAGCTCAAAAAGTGGGCTGAAAAACTAGGCTTATACTTGAGTATATACAGTAATTTCTTTTGACACCCCCCCCCCAAATAAGCATTTGGCCTTATTTTCAGGGAGGTTATTATTGTTGAGGTGCAGGAGGTGGTCACCTCAGGGCTGTGTTGCAATATTTTCAGGGAGGGCTTATTCTAGCACATGCACTCAAATGCCCAATTGGGCTTATTATCCAGGGAGGTCTTAGTTTTGGGGAAATGGGGGTATATTTTCTGTGTGAGGTATATGGGCAATTACTAGATACGATGAATAAATAAAGATGGAATAGGAATAACATTGATGATAGTTCGACCGTCATCCATCCTGCATTGAGTTAGATCCTTAAATTGTTCTTATTCCCTCCCTCCCCTCCCTCTTACCCTGCTCCTAATTTCCAGGGCTTTGTGTCGTCCCATGATGCGGTCATATGTTTCTCAGAAGCAAAGTGAATTTTGTTGAACGGGTGCAAAGACCCCTCCCAAAAGAAGCCATGCAGGACAGCTATCAGAATGTCATGGCACTGGGTAAGGATCCATAGTCGCCCCATACAATGTTCTCTCCTGGCATGAGAATTGCCCTCTGTTGCCACCCACTATTTTATACACGTAGTCCTCGACTTACGATTACAATGGAGCCCCAGGTTTCTGTCGTTCAGTGAAACGTGTGTGAAGTGAGTTTTGCCCCCATTTTACCACCTTTCCTGCCATAGTGGTTAAGATAAATCGCTGCAGTTGATCAGTTAGCACCTCGGTTGTTAAGTGAATCTGGCTTCCCCATGGATTGGCTTGTGGGAAGGTCGCAAAAGGGGATCACATGACATAAATATGAACCAGTTGCCAAGCATCTGAATTTTGATCACACACGATCCTGGGGAAGCTGCAAAGATCGTTCAGTGTGGAAAACGGTCATAAGTCACCTTTTTTCAGTGCTGTTGTAACTTTGAACGGTCACTAAATGGACTGTTGTAAGTCGAGGGCTACCTGTACCTCCCTATCTGTGTGCATAATCTTAGGGGATACTCTGCACAATATGATTGGCACCGAAAGCTGGGTATAGCATTCCCTGAGGTGTTGTCAGTGTTGGGTTACGGATCCCGTTGCAACCGGTATGGTGCAACGGGGCCGGGCGTCCACCACATGCACACGTGCATGCGTACTTACCGCCCGCGACGCTCCAGCTGCTTGGCGGAGCGTTGCACAGGCACCGTACGCTCAGTGTGCGTAAGCCCCGATTGGCTCAAATACAGGTAAGGAGGGCAGGCGGGTGGGTGGGCCCTCCGGAGCATCATACCAGAATGGTACCTGGTGCTTCCAGCAGGTACCAGTACGCCCATACCGGTCGTATCCCACCACTGGATGTTGTACTCCTAGGAGTACAAATAGGGCTCTATTAAGATAAGACTCAACAGTGATTAACTCCTCCTAGTGTGGTGTTTCTCAACTGTGGCAATATTAAGAGTCCCCTACAGATTTTACTCCACTACTGTGTTTCCCCAAAAATACGACATGTCCTGATAATAAGGCCTTACCACATTTTTCAGGTGGGCAAAAATATAAGCCCTCCCCCGCAAATAAGCCCCCTGGACAACCACCCACCTCTGGCTAGGCAGAGTGTCACTCACCAACCTAGCGGTATCCCGAAGGTGCCAAGCGGTGGGAACCGGGGGGGGGGGGGGGCAAAGGGGATTGCGTTGCTTGGTGCCTTCGGGATACCACTAGGTTGCTGAGCAGCACTGCCCAGCTGAAGAGCCATGAAGTGACCACGCTCACAAGCAGCCACCCGGCAAACCCCCTTTCCAGCCGGGCGCAGTGCTATTCACTGACCTAGGGGTATCGCCAAGCCACGTGAGCACCTGTTTGCCAGCTCCCGTGGCTTGGCGCCTTCGAAAGCATGGCTTTTTCGATGGCTTCCAAACCGAGTCTTCCAGCAGTGGCTGCTCTGGGCGTATGCTCTATGGTTGTGGGCCAGCTGCCAGAAGAGTGTACAACCATAGAGCGTACACCCAGAGTGGCCACTGCTGGAAAACCCAGTTTGGAAGCCGTCGAAAAAGCTATGCTGGGATGGCAGTGGCAGCTGCGGAGGTGCCCTGGCTCTGCAGGGAGAGCTGGGCCAGGGCTTAGTGAGGCTGGGAGACGCGTGAGCGAGAGCAGAACAGCCGCTCGCGCAACCCCCTCTCCAGCCGTGCAGAGTGCCATTCACTGGTATTTCGAAGGCGCCAAGCCGCGGGAGCCTGGAGCCAGTGAACAGGTGCTCACGCGGCTTGGTGATACCCCTAGTTCAGTGAATAGCGCTGTGCCCGGCTGGAAAAGGGCTTTGCTGGGTGGCTGCTCATGAGCGTGGTCACTTCATGGCTGCTGTGTTGCGCTGCTGCAACAGCACAACACAGCCATTCGCCCATGAGGCTGTGTCCGGCTCTTTGGGAGCCTGCTCGGAAGGGAGCAGCCGCCCGGCAACCCAAAAACAATAAACCCTCCCCTCATAATAAGGCCCAAGCCATATTTTGTGGGTAAAAAGAAAATAAGAACCTGTCTTATTTTTGGGGAAATGCTAGTTGTTGTCGACTAGAGGGGTCAGTGCTCATCTCCATTTCAAGGTCGTTCAGCCAGGACGGTCATGTAGTCAGCATGACCATCACAGAGCACTGTTGTCTTCCCACCGAAATGGTACCTATTTATCTACTCACATTTGCATAGTTTCGAACGGCTGGGTTGGAGCTTGGGCGAGGAAAGGAGCTCACCCCATCGTGTGGCGCTCAGGTCTTGAACCTGGACTGCTGGCTTTCCAGCTGACAAAGCCAAGAGTCTTAACTCCTGAGCCACAGCAGCGCTCCAATATTAAAATGGGTGGACTTCAACTCCCAGAATTCTTCAGCCAGCACATTGGCTCTGGAGAACGCTGGGAGCTGAAGTCCATCCATCTTAATGTTGCCGAGGTTGAGAAACTGCCTTAGAACATTCTGGTTTCTACCAGAATGCTTTTCAGGAATGAGCCTCCACCTTCTGGAGGACCATAGCTTCTTTTAACTCTAGATCAGAATCCCTGACACGCAAACTGCATTTAGGTCTTTACCCCAAAGGACGACTCATCTGCAAGGTCTATTTTCTTCATTTTTGGCCTTCTCTCTTTCCATACAAGCCTCCCCAAGCATTTGAGATAATAGTATGGGACCTACCTTGCATTAGGTTCTTCTCCTGGTGATAGAAGACAGGATCTTCTGTGATTATTTAATGGCATTCCTGTATTTTGTAATTTATATGTTGTGTTCAATTTGTTCAACCAGGTTTTGGAATTGGCTTTTAAATCTTGACTGGCATCAATTATGAATTGGTGCGATTTTTTTTCTAATAAATTGGCTTAATCTGAGCTTCCATTTTGGAAGCTAGCAACTCTCTAGACTTCTCTCCTCTTTTTCTTGTTTCTTCAGCACTGGTTCCCCATCCCGAATTTTCTAAAGTACACTATAGTTCTGGATTTTTGGGGAGGTCTTCCATCCATGTACTAACCAGGTCAGATCCTGCTCAGCTTCTGAATTCAGACATGGTCAGCCTAGTGCTGCCATCTGTTGAGAGCTGCCAGAAGAAACCAAATACTTTATGGGACAAGAAACTGTACCTGTAGGGAGTTTTCAGAACTTCTCATTTTGATTGTCAGTAGAGTTTCCTTCCGGGCTTTTTGGTCCTCATTCATCCATCAGTTTCCTGGGAGACAATTAGAAAATTTTCTCACAGTGTATAGCAATGTTTTTCAATTTTAGCAATGTTTAAGATGTGTGCACTTCAACTCTCGCAATTCCCTTGGTAGCATGCTGGCTGTGGAATTCTGGGAATTTAAAAAAATAATAATTTTCCTCTTTCAAGTTCATTCACAAATATATACTCTTATAATGACTATTAACATTTATCTATTTCTCATTAATCTTTATTGTTATTTTCTTACAAATATATAGAATACAATTTGGGCCATTTTCTTGTCACCCCATGCCTCTTATTTTGCAACAACTTTGCTTCCTCTATCTTCTCAACCTCCCTTCTCTGCCTTCTTCTTTCCTCCTCTCCTCCCTCCCTTCTTCTTCCCCTCTCTTTCCCCCCCTTCCTCCTCTCTTCTCCTCCTTCTTACCCTCTCTGGAATGCTGGGAATTGAAGTCCATGCATCTTAATATAGCTAAAATTGAGAAACACTGATGTACAGGCATTTGGGGGAACAGAAAATTGGGGTCCTTGAGGGCCTTGGAGGAAAGGTAGCCTTTAGACGTGATAGGAAAAAGAAAAAACAACTTTGTTCTAGACTAGGGGTGTCCTAGACAATTTAACCCAAATGAGAAAGTATTTCATATACAGCAAAAGATTGATTTAACAGACTCTGGGTAGTTGGGGGGGATGCTGTTCATTAAACCCAAATGCCCATTAACTCCAAATGTTTGTCATTTAGATCATTTATAAATTGTATCGTTTATAATATGAAGGAAAATCTCATTGTAACCAAAGAGCTTTTGGTTAAATGCGAGTTGGCATCCAAACTAAATAAAATGGGTTGGATGCGTTCAGAGTCTTCTTAACACTTCTGAAGCTTTACAATAATAATAATAACAATAACAACAACAACAACATTTGCATTTGTGTTCCTGTGGCAGGCCGGACGCCCCTGTTGCCGAATTACCCTGCTGTTGCAAAAGACACTCAGGAGTCCCAGAGGCAAAGGGCCAAGTTTTGGAGCAAGGAAGAGATTGGTCTTTTTGTCGACCTCTGGATCAGCCCGGAAGTCCAGAACGAACTCCAGAACACTTACCACAACGAGGTGGTCTTCAACTGGCTCTCCAACGAAATGGGTTTGCGGGGTTTCAACCGCTCGGCTCGGCAGTGCCGTGAGAAGATGAACGCTCTGAAGAAGAAATTTAAGGAGGTCACCACTCACAACAAATGCCCCGGCGCTGGCGAAGTGCGGACCATGCCGTTCTACGACAAGCTCGCCACCATCCTCCTCAGCCGGAGAGATGCCAAGCACTCTTCGAACAGTGGCGACAAGGGCCAGTGG
This sequence comes from Thamnophis elegans, assembly GCF_009769535.1. Classification (NCBI taxonomy): domain Eukaryota; kingdom Metazoa; phylum Chordata; class Lepidosauria; order Squamata; family Natricidae; genus Thamnophis; species Thamnophis elegans. Next base: position 154,992,612 of record NC_045542.1, on the reverse strand, counting down.
TCGAGGCAAGCTTCCTCGCCAGCTCCAGGAACGTCCGGGCAGGCGTCTTTACTTGCGAGGCAATCTTTAATTAGTCCGCCAGGGCTGAGGTCTTCTGGGACAGCCAGCCAAAGCAAATCCCACCTGCAGCAGCCCCCTCATAAGCAACCACGCCTTCTCCAGGCTGGGACGGTGTCTCCCACTCACTGCCACCGGCCTCTTTTGCAACCCAACCGGAGCTTGGCGATGCAAAAGCACCGGGGACATTCCTCTCCCTGGCCTACCGCCAACCAACTGGCGGTGGTCACTCCCAAAATTGAGGAACAGTCGCCGGAGGGAGAAAACCCGCCCAACTCGATGTGCTCGGTGCTCCAAGGAAGCCACCTCCCCATGGAGGTGCGGGTGATCGACGAGAATGGCATCACGGTCACCTCCTCCATGTGCGAGGACGTCAAGCAGGAGCAGGACGAGGACGACGCGGCTCACGATCCCGAGTTGGAGTTCGATGGCAAGTTCGAAAGAGAAATTGTGGATGATAGCGACCCTCCAGAGGCCACCGGCACCCGTCTTGACCCGGACGTGCTTTCGGAGTATTCGGAAGAACAGTATGACGAGACCGAAGGGGTTGACGATTTGCCTGTGGATTTGCTACAATGTTTTGGAGACCGATTCTCCTCCTTTGGTGGGGTGGAAGAGAGCAACCATGAGCAGGAAAGACCAAAACACGAACATCCGTTATCCAGGGCTTTATCTACAGGTAAGAACACTTTGACTTGGCCATCAATGCTGGGATTATTGTGTTCTGCCTTAACCTATCTCTTCCAGGCATATACAGGTAGTCCTGCAACAGTGACCGTTCAAAGTTACAACGGCACTGGGGGCAAAAAAAAGTGACACGATCGTTTTTCACACTTACCACCGTTGCGGCATCCTCTTGGTCACCTGATTTATATTCATCCGTTTGGCAACGGACTCACATTTATGACGGTTGCAGTGTCCCAGTGTCCTTTTTGCAACCTTCTGACAAGCAAAGTCAATCAGGAAGCCAGATTCACTTAACAACCGGGCGAATAATTTAACAACTGCAGCGATTCAGTTAACAAACGTGGTAAGAAAAGTCATAAATTGGGGCAAAACTCACCTGATTAATTTCTCACCTAGCAACATATATTTTGTGCTCAAACTTACCAGTATTCTCTGAAGTGAGTGCCCTTTTATAAAGCACTAGATAACACTCCGGATTTGGCTTTTGGAGTTTGTAATTATTTTCTACTAGACTTATCAGTCTTTTCTCTGTTTTTTTTTTCCCCAGCTGTAAAAAAAATCTGTGCCTCATTAAGGATTGCATTTCTAAATTTTAACATCTGAGCTTTCTCCTTCCAAAAGCAAGAAAATTTGTGTCCTGTTGCTAATTCTCAGGACTTTCAGGAAAATTCTAGACGCAAAGCTAACATTCCTAAGATTGCTTCCATTCTGTAAGGCTGGGCGGTGATAGTTGTTTCTTTGTTTTGAAGGCCTTTGAAATAGCCTTTGTCTAATCAGTCTTGGCAATAGCAATGCCACTTATATACCACTTTACAGTGCTTTCCAGCCCTCTCTCAGCGGTTTGTAGAGTCAGCATATTGCATATTGCCCCCATTTTGCGGAAGGATGGAAGGCTGAGTCAACTTTGAGCCGGTCAAGATTGAACTGCTGGCAGTGGGCAGAGTTATCTTACAAATACTGCATTCGAACCATTGCGCCATCACAACTCTTCTCTGCCTACACAAATCTCTTCAGCTCTCTTGGCAACAGTTTCATAAATGGCTTGCCATTGTCACCTTCTTCCTAGGGCTGAGAGAAAAGGATTGGCCAAAAAGTGCCTTAAGGCAGGACTAGAACTCCTGGTAGCTAGTTGTATCCTGGTATCTCATCCTCTAGTGCAGAGGTCAGCAATTTGCGGTTCTGGAGCCTCATGTGGCTCTTTCATCCCTCTGCTGTGGCTCCCTGTTGCTGGTCAGTGCCACAATTTTGAGAGGAGCTTCTGGTTTTTTGGGGAGGAAGCACAGTGTGCCAGGAAGAGATTCTATGGTAAGGGGCGGGTTTTCCAGTTGGCTCCACAGTCGATAGGGCTTTCTGTTACAACAGGTAGAGGAAAAAGGATGCCGCACTAGGAGGAGACTCTATAGTGGGGGACCTGAACTTCGGGTCAGCTCCAGAATTGAACGGGGGGCTTCCAGTTAGGACCTTTGTGGCTCCCTGGGTTTTCTTTTCTGTGGGAAACGGGTCCAAATGGCTCTTTGAGTGTTTAAGTTTGCCCCTGTCCTAGTGCAGCAGCCTTTGGGACACCAGGCGCTGGTTCCATGGAGAGAAGTTTTTCTGCGGACTGAAGGGGGTGTAGTTTTGCATGTTGCCTGCATCCTCTGCGGGTGAAGCTTTTCTTGTTTGCGTGGATTGGTTTCTGTTATGCCGCAGCCCAGTGCCAGTCCACGGACCAGGGGTTGGGGACCCTGCTCTAGTGCAAACATGGCTTCAATGCCAGCCACCCAGATTCATTGTGATGACCCGGGGTGTGGCACAGAAGCAACACAGCCAGAGAACAGATCTAGCTCCCCTTCATTGCTCCAACTTCGCCCCCAAACGTCCTCATGTTTGCTACAAGTCCTGGAGCAAAGCTCTCACAAGCCGCCTCTGGCTGCGAGTAGTCCAGTAAGCCAAGTTAGCCAAACAGTAACCAGAGCAAGAAGTTCAGCAAAGCAGGCAAACCGGGCAAGCCCCCCACAAGACAGAGCACAGTAATCTCCATTCGTCGGCAAATGCACATGAGGCTCCACAGTTTCAATGTTTGTTCCCCACAAATGCCCCTCCCACTGGTGCCTTTTTGCATCTTAGCCCCCCGTGTGCCTTATGAAATGGGGCGGACATTCTCCTCCTTTGCAGCATGTTCAGTCTGCGTTGTTCTCACCTTCTCTCTTCTCTCCATGCTCTTGGATCAGGAGAGGGTGGTCCTTGCTCTTCGCCTGAGCTCTGTCTCTCCTGCTACTCCTTGTCTGCAAGCCTTTCTAAATCCTGAAAAGCTCTGCCCGGACTGACTCTGCCCTTCCCCAGTTTCCTACAACGCCAACAGAGCCGCCCTCTTAATCTCTGTCGGCTCTTGTTCCAGCTCATCTTCCACCGCAGATTCAGACTCTGACCCGGGGGGGGGGGGGGCATGACATTCATATTGGTACTGGATGTTCGGCCATCTTTTCTGGTTGAAGAGCCTAAGAATTCCAAGCATTGCACACACTGGTCTTTGTGCAAAACTGTGGTGGCGCAGTGGTTAGAATACAGTATTGAAGGATAATTCTGCCCGCTGACAGCAGTTCGATCCTCACTGACTCAAGGTTGACTCAGCCTCCCAAGGTTGGTAAAATGAGGATCCAGATTGTTGGGGGGCAATGTGATGACTAAACTGCTTAGAGAGGGCTGTATAGCACTGTGAAACAGTATATAAGTCTTTAAGTGCTAAGTGCTAAATGCCAGTTTTGGGAAAACTATTGTAAAATGCACTCAAGAGATCGTAGGACACTGTAAACGGCCATAAATGTGTGCCAGTTACTGAGCACTCTCACTTCTGTTCAGGGGTGAAATTCAGCAGGTTCTGACAGGTTCTGGAGAACCGGTAGCAGAAATGTTGAGTACTTTGGAGAACTGGCTGGCCCCAGAGTGGGGTGGGAATGGAGATTTTACAGTATCCTTTCCCTGCCATGCCCACCAAGCCACGCCACAGTACCAGTAGTTTGAAAGTTTGAATTTTACCACTGCTTCTGTTTCTTTTTAAAAGCCGCAATGGCAGCAGTGGCCAGAATGCAGTACTGCAGGCTTGCTCACTGCCCAAAAGCCAGGAGTTCGATCCTGACTGGCTCAAGGTTGACTCAGCCTTCCATCCTTCTGAAGTCGGTAAAATGAGGACCCAGATTGTTGGGGGCAATAGGCTGACTCTGTAAACCGCTTACAGAGGGCTGGAAAGAACTATGAAGTGGTATGTAGGTAATCCCCGACTTACAACAATTCTTTTTGTGACCATTCAAAATTATAATGGCACTACCAAAAGTGATTTAATGACCGTATTTCCCAGTTACGACCTTTCCAGCATCCCCATAATCATGTGATCAAAATTCAGTTGTTTGGCAACTAGTTCATACTTATGACCATTGCTGTATCCCAGGGTCATGGAACAAGCAAAGTCAATGGAGAAGCCAGATTCACTGAACAACCAGGTTACTAACTTATCAATGACTGTGATTCGCTTAACAACCACAGCAAGAAAGGTCGTAACGTGGGGCAAAATTCACTTAACAAATGTATCATTTAACAACAGAAATGTTGGGCTCAATTGTGGCCATAAGTTGAGGACTACCTGTATAAGGACCGTTGTTATTGCTAAGTGCTATCGTGCTAAAGGATGCCTTATGTTGCCGTGGGCCTCCTTTCTGACTCCTGATGTCTCTTCTCTCTCCTCTTCCTCAGCTGAAAGTCTCATTCAGGAGCAGGAGGGAGAAGTTCTCGAGAACTCCGACATCATCTGTGCTCCTTTGGGCAACCTTGGACGGAAGGATCTGAACGCCAGCTTTGAGGGTGCCGTAGGGCCGCCAATCGACCGTGTTCCGCCTGCTAGGGGCTTGGGGGACGACGCTCCGCTGACCAGCGCGCAGAGGACCGCCCGGTTCAGGAACAAGAGAAAAATTGAGAGAGTCCAGCTGGCGAAGGAGCTAATTAACGCCACTCGAGAAACTGGCGAGAACATCCGCGAGGCTCTTTACGAGCTCGACAGCAAGGAGTCACAGAGGCGGGTTGACGATCGCAAGGTTGCCGTGTGGTGCGCCAAGCACATCGCGAAAAGCATCCGGGTTTCGAGCCAAACCATGGCCGCCGCCATGCGCGACTCGGACGCCGCCTTCCAGAGGTGCATGGAGAGCTACACGGTGGCCCTGGAGAGGCAGACGACTCTGTTGGAGAACATTGCCGATTCGCTAAACGCCCGCGTCTCGGCTCCCCAGCCTTCCCTCCCCACTTCCACTCCCGCCGACAGGACACGCGACACCTCCGTGTGCGCGAGTCCTGTACCAGCACCTTCTCCTCCCATCCCCATGGAGTCGGAGAAGACTCCCCCCTCGTTGAGAAGCCAGCCTGGAAACGAGGAAGTCTCTCCTGGGGGGGCAGACTCTAATAGCAGTAGCCGATAATAGTCCGAAGCACCCTTCCCCAATTTGGTGCTCCCTCCCCATGGTGTTGGGACCACAGTTCCCACAATTCTCAGCCGGAGGGCACCACGCTGAAGAAGGTTGGTCTTCACAGAACACTTGAGTTGCTGCATTGTTCCTCTTGTCAACACAACAGATCACCAAGCCTTCTCGACCGTTGACAAGGTTACCTCAGTACTTCCATTTACTCCTATACAATCGTTCTTCTGTTACGTTACTTGAGAGAGAAAAACCGGTGCTATTTTCTGCACCTTATTCTTGTTTACAAAGCTCTGTTAAACCTGCTTTTTTTTTCTAGCACTGTATACAATGCCCAATATTTACTAGACGGCACAGCCAGCTTATGCCATAATAAATTTGTTAGTTTTTAAGATGCCACAAGACTTCTCGTCGTTTTTGCTGCCGAGAGACTCACCCACTGCTATCCCTGTACAGCACCGGGTGTCGAACTCGATCGCGTCACATGACGTATCAGGACCTATTGCAACGGTTTTTTGCCTTTGTAGAGCCGGGCTGGGTGTGGCCTCCACATGACGCATCCAGCCCACAGTTTGCCAGTTTGGCAGGCCTGCTGTAGAGAATGTCGGTATAGGCGGTCCTTGACCTACAATCAGTCGCTTAGAAGCCATTTAAAGCAGGGGTGTCAAACTCAAGAACCACTCAAACTCAAAGTTCAAGGTGTTTTAATCCGGTCCGAGGGGCTGGCCTGGAAATATCAAAGGACTGGCCCACGGTATCTCTGGTGGCCAAAATGGCCCCCATGCAGCCCATTTTTGGCCTCCAGCAGCACTCTCCTGGCCAAAAACAGGCCTCGCAAACCCGTTGTTGGCTGGCAGAGTGCTGCAAGAGGCCATGGGGGAGCGAAAATGAGGTGTGGGAGGCTCTTTAAGCCAAAAACTGGGCAGAGAGGGCTCTGTGTATGGTATAACATACACAGACTTGCAATGTATATTAACATTTCACCTAAATTAAGACTCAGTGGCTATGATGCTGAGTTTGTCGAACAGAAAGGTCGGCAGTTCGAATCCCTAGTGCCACGTAACGGAGTGAGCTCTCGTTACTTGTCCCAGCTTCTGTCAACCTAGCTGTTCAAAAGCATATAAAAAATGCAAGTAGAAAAATAGGAACCACCTTTGGTTGGAAGGTAACAGTGTTCCGTGCGCCTTTGGCATTTAGTCATGCCGGCCACATGACCACAGAGACGTCTTCGGACAGCGCTGGCTCTTCGGCTTTGAAATGGGGATGAGCACTCCCCCCTAGAGTAAGGAACCACTAGCACATATGTGCGAGGGGAACCTTTACCTTTAAAATAAGAACATTAAAAAGTTATATTTAAATAAAGATGTTTATTCTAGGCCATCTAACCATTAGGAGTCTTGGATGCTCTCTGAGCTTTCTTGCTTTCTTGCAAATGTTTCATTACCAAATTAGGTTACTTAGTTTGGTTAATGAAATGTCTATAAGAAAACCAGCAAATTCAAAGACCACCAAGGATCCCTTATATCAACCCTGAGCTACCAATATTCTCCTTTATTAGTACCATCTAACCATAGAAGCCCAGAATTGTTTATCTGAAAAAAATCAGAAACTGGACCAATAAATGCCTTCAGCTTACAGCCGGTCACGATGTGATCTACAGTATGACGTTGGATCCCACAGTCACACTGAGCAGAGGATGTTATATCCCAGGAGTCTCCAACCTCGGCAACTTTTAAAACTTGGGAGCTTCAACTCCCAGAATTCCTCAGCCAGCCATGTCTAATTAAAATGCTGGCTGAGGAATTCTGGGAGTTGAAGTCCCCAAGTCTTAAAAGTTGCCAAGGTTGGAGACTCCTGTTATATCCCATTTATGCAGTGGATCCGGGCAGACACCATGTGAGGTGCAAATTCTATTCAACTAAAATGTCACATCTATATCTACCTACCTACACACATACACAAACACGTATAAAAATGAGCAGCAGCCTAGGATTTTTAGATTGTGTTTTTTGTTGGGTGAGAAGTGACCAGTTGTCTGGTCAACATTCACTGGAAGGCTGGGTTTTATCTGTTTTCTATAAGTGACTATCTTCAGCCTCGGGTGAGAAAGTGGCTGACCAGTTATGACACACTAAGAAGTGGGTAGAATAGCTTTTGGCTTGGCGTGTTGTAGGAAATCCATCCCATTTGTGTGAGTTACGGGAATCCAGAAAATTGAGTTAATAGAAGGCTCTATAGAAAAGTTGGATGCATCTGAAATATGTGAAAACAGCCAATATATATATAAAAGGTAAAGGTTCCCCTCGCATATATGTTCTAGTCGTTCCCGACTCTAGGTGGCGGTGCTCATCTCTGTTTCAAAGCCGAAGAGCTTGCGTTGTCCGAAGACGTCTCCGTGGTCATGTGGCCGGCATGACTAAATGCCGAAGGAGCACGGAACACTGTTACCTTCCCACCAAAGGTGGTCCCTATTTTTCTACTTGTATTTTTACATGCTTTAGAACTGTTAGGTTGGCAGAAGCTGGGACAAGTAACGGAAGCTCACTCCGTTAAGTGGTGCTAGGGATTCGAACTGCCTAACTACCGACCTTTCTCATCGATAAGCTCAGCATCGTAGCCACTGAGCCACCGTGTCCCTATATATAAAATCAAATTCTGACTCTTGGATTCATTTGATTGGCCTTTATCATAGTATTCCATGATGTGAATGACTAGCGGCAAAATAAATGATAAAATGTTGATGTTGAGCTCAGCTTTTTGACTTTGAGACACTTCCATGTTCTTTTTGTAACCACGACAGAAAATTGATTTGCCATTTCTTTTTTCTAGTATTGTATGGTTTCTTTTGGCTTACCAGTCTAACCGACAGCCCGGGTATTTCTTTCTCTCTCAGAGCTAAATGTTTTCTGAAATCAGCCATGGGCAATTGTGGCTTGTCACCAACTTGGGTCATTGCAAAATACAGAGTATTATTTCTGTAAATTGGTTCTGTCAGCTTAGCCTATGGTTTTATTGTCTTTGCCATTCCTACAACCACTGAACACTCTGGCTTTTAGTCAACTGTGTAGTTAACCAAAGTCAGGTATTTGAATATTAAATTGGATCAATTTAGGAATCAAAAATTGAACTGGACCAAATCAGGAATTATAAAGTGACTTCTACTAAATTTGTTTGCTTTCAAATTGAGATACTGTCCATTTTACTCACAGAATGACTGGAGAGTTTACAAGTAAAAATATAAAACACTATATAAAAATACAATATATCAGTTACATGATATATGGCATTACATAAATCAGGTATTATAAATTGAACTGGACAAAATCGGATACAGGTAGTCCTCGACTTATGACAGTTCATTTAGTGACCATTCAAAGTTACAACGGCACTGAAAATTGACGTGATTATTTTACACATGGCAGCATTATGATCAAAATTCAGATACTGTTGGCAACTGACTCATATTTACGACGGTTGCAGTGTCCCAGGGTATATGATCCCCTTTTTGTGACCTGACAAGCAAAGTCAATGGGAAAAACAGATTCACTTAACAACCGGGTTACTAACTTAACAAGTGCAGTGATTCACTTAAAAACTGTAGCAAGAAAGGTCGTAAAATGGGACAAAAACTCACTTAACAAATGTTTCACTGGGCAACATTAATTTTGGGCTCAAGTGCGGTCTCAAATCGAGGACTGCCTGTGCAATAGGTTGACCAGATAAGGTGGGTTTTTTTAACGAAAGTGGACCAAATATAAGGTACGAGTTGAATTGAGCCAAACCAGGCATTGCCCCTTCGGCGGAAGCCTTCGTGCATCGCTCTGCTTAGGCAGCAGAAGAATCTTGTTTCTGGCGCCCGCCCGCTTTAAAAGAACTCCGCATCCTCCGCCTTTATCCAATCGGGCTATCTAGAGAGAGACGGGCTGGCTGTGGGCGGAGCTTGTCCCTGCCTTCCTCGATGGATCGAACCCACCGGGCGCCCTGCCCTCTACGCCTTTCCAGGCCTTTGGCTTGACTTCGGTCACGTGGCGGGAAGCGGAAACCCCGAGGGAAAACCCGTCCGCAAAAACAGCCGGCAGAGTCCAGGGGACGCGCCCCGTAGTTCCCCCCACCACCCCCTCCCTCCGCCTGTTCCCTGCCCTTCCTTTCATCCGGAGATCCTGACCCGGATCTTTTCTGCCAGTCTCTCCCCCTCCCCCCGAAGCAGCCCTCGGAGCCCTGGGATGGGGGGCCGGGCTTCCTCCCGGCTGATCTTGGCGCCGAGGCAATTGCAGCCTTCGTCCCCAAGGAGCGTGGCGGTGGGGAGGGAAGCGAGGCGTCTCGGGGTCTTCGTGCCCGGATGCCCGACGCTGAGCTGGACGGGGGTGCGGCGGGTATTCTGCACCGGGACGACAAGCTTTGCAAGGCTTTGAGCCTGGAAGCTCCGTTGGGAAGGAAGCGGGAGAAGAGAAATCATTGCTGCTGCAGCAGCGGCAGCGGATCTTCCGAGCGGGCAGCGATCCGGTGGCTAAACGGGTGAGAGTAACACGCACACAAAACACACGCACGCACCTCTACACCTGTTTCTGAAGTCAGCACCCCGATCCATCTCGCCTCCCCATTGCTACAGCCTCTGCTAACCCTATCTTTTATTTGCTTGTCCTGGGTGGCAGGAGGTGGGGACTAAACGGGTGAGAGTAAAACAAACACAAACACACACCCACGCACCTGTTTCTGAATCCAGCAAACTGTTTCTGACTCCATCTCCCTTCTCCATTGTTACAGCCTCTGCTAACACCTATCCTTTATTTGCTTGTCCGGGAGGCGTTCACCAGATTTTACATCTCTGTTTGGGTTCTCACGTGATGCTGCCTAGAGTTGTGTTCATTTAACCGGGATGTGCAGTTTTGGGCTGAGCGTGTCAGTCCTGTCTTAAGCCATTTAGCTAGTACAGAAAAATCATAGTTTTCATGAGTTCATGCGTTGTGTGTATCCAGCCGCAAGTGGTGTCTTCCAAAATTGATAGTACTGTCAGAGCTATCATAGGATGCCCGGGGCTCTGCTAAGGTGGATCCTTACAATTCTGTGATCCAGTGGTTCCCAGTGCTTATTGATATGTATACCGCCACCATGTCATCAAAACTTTTGAGGATCGCCATAACAAGCAAGAGTCACTAGTGAAGTGGATACAGTACAAATACTGTGATACATATTACTGTCGTGAATGGTTCAGCCGAAATCCAAAGCTAAACAAAAATGACTTTACATTCTTCTTTTTACAATTTAAAAAGGCTGAGATTTTGTGAAGGCAACAGCTCTCGTGATTTGCTAGTTGTTGCCTGAAGCCATGAAAGATTCCGCATGAGTCAGTAAGAATCATGTGAAATGTAATGATTCTTGAATTTGATGCCATTTTCTAGTAATTGTATTTATAGACAATCCCAAGTGGAAACTCCCTCCTGTATCCATATGGAGGATCAGGGGCACCTGGGTCACAGTATTGGAAATACTGTAATCTAGTGTGTTCAAAGTTGAGACAACTAGAAGCTCAAAGTTGAGAGAACTAGAAACTGCTAGAGCGCTGCTTGGCTAGTGCAAGATCTCTTGATCATTCCAGTTTAGAAAAAGATCAAATAATGAATGTGGGGTGGTGGTGGTATTTAAAGGTCATTAGTGGACCAACGCTTCCCTTAACCTCTCTTGTTCCTTTCATATCAAAAGATATGTTATTTTTGGCATTTGTTGCGAGTCTTATCTCATTCTCAGCTTAGCTTTCTCTATCTTTGCAGATTTGGGCTACTTGCTGTTTATTCTGCTCTAGTTACAAGCTGCTCTGTCCATTTTTTTTATACTTCTCCTTTTTTGTTCCTCAACTAGTCAGAACATTTTGTGCAATAAAGCATGGCTTATTTTTTTTTTAAAAAAGGCTGGATTCATTGCTCAAGCCAAAACACATAAATTTGCTTCTAATATAGAACTAACCTGCTGCCCCAATGTGAAAAGTTCCATGTGATGAACTTTATTTTTTATTTTTATTTTGAATGGGCACAGCTCCTCATCTTTTCATTCTGATGCTCTTCTCTCGCTCATTTCTGTGTGGAAAAAATATAACGGGCATACCATGTTTTCCCAAAAATAAGACAGGATCCTATTTTCTTTTGACCCCCAAAATAAGTGCCTTATTGGCCTTATTTTCAGCAAGGTCTAATTATTTTTGAGGAGGAGGAGGCAGCTAGCGTGGTGACCTCATGGCTGCTGTTGTGTTGCAATATTTTTGGGGCATGGCTTATTTCAGTGCATGCGCTCAAAAGCCTGATTGGGCTTATTATCTGGGGAGATCTTATTTTCAGGGAAACAAGGTCTTAGATTTAAAAAGGTACACTGGTTTTATACAGAGTTCATAGCATCCTTGGTGCGCTCTGATCTTGGTTGCTTGCTTGAAGGTGTTTCATTACCCAACTAGGTAACATCATCAGGGTCAGTGTGTTCGTTAGAAACTCGGGCACACGAAGTTTGCACGGAGCTAAAGAAGTGTTCCCTGAATTTGGAAGAGAAACACACATTTATCTGTGATTACATAGTTTTTTTTGCTATAGATTATGAATTATAACTGGAGACAGGTGGAGATAGCAGCTATTGGTCCCTGCCATCATGATAATCAGGCCCAATTTGATAGCACCTACTGAAAACATCATCCTAATTCTCATCCTATTTGATAGAAACTCGAATCCAGAAGTGGAATAGATTTTCCCAATGTGGGTGCCTTCCAGATAGCTGACTTCAACTTCTACAATGGTCAATAAGGGCCACAATGTGCAAGGGATTCTGGGAAACGTGGTCCATGCATCTTGGGACACCCAGGTTGAAGAAGGCCACTCTGGGTATTCATTAGCTTTTCCTCTATGATCATCAGTAATGGTCACAGTATGGTTGTTGGCAGCTTAGTAGACGTTCTGAACTGACTTACATGCCTGGATCCAACGTCTCAATCTCTGGAATGGCAGCTACTGGCCCGAGTACACATTATTGGATTGCCATGGGGTGGGATATATAATAGAAAGCCTTTTGCAAATTCTGAAAATATCTTTATGCTAAAAACAGGTGCTCTATTCACACACACCCCAAGGACATCAGACAACTTCTGAAGATGCAGTCCTGTGCATCTGTTGAAGGAGGAACCACAGACCTCTGAACCCCTATCCATGAAACTGATTCCGGACGCATAACCAAGAGAATTCCAGGGAAATGTCTTCGTTGGGTAAGGATTTCATTCTCCTTTTACGGATTTGAAGGGTATTGTTTATGTTGTTTTGTGGGGCCGTACTGATCAAGGGGCATCCCTCCCTGAAATCACATTTTCGAGTTAAACACTCTCGGAGTAAAATGAACTGATTCTAATCAAGGAGAGAAGCAACTTAGAATTAAGGAGAAATTTCCTGACAGTGAGAGCAATTAATCGGGGGAACAACTTGCCTCCAGAAGTTGTGAATGCCCCAACACTGGAAGTTTTTAAGAAGATGTTGGAGAACCATTTGTCTGAAGTGGTATAGGACAGGGACAACTAACCTTTTTCTCCTTGCCTGCCAAAATCATCCGTGTGCAAGCGACAGTGCACGCTCGCGTGCCCACACCCATAATGCGATGCGTTCCTCCCCATTGTGCATGCTTGTACGACCCCTCCCGCGTTCCCCCAGCTCCCCTGTGCATGCACGCATGACCCCTCCTGTGCTCCCCCTGCCCCTCGCACATGCAGGTGACCCCCCCACCCCTTCCCCCCGTATGTGTGTGACTCCCTCTCCTGTTTTGTGCCTAGCAGGCTTCCCTGAAGCCTCCTGGGACCAAAAATGCATGTGTGGCAGAGACCTGAAAATCAGCTGGCCGACGGGAGGCACACATGCATGTGCAGTGAAGCTGAGCTGGGCAATAGCTCGTGTGCCCACAGAGAGGGCTGTGGGCCAGAGGTTCGCCATCTCGGGTATAGTGTTTCCTGCCTAAGGAGGGGGTTGGACTAGAAGACCTCCAAGATCCCTATACCTGAGATCCCTATACCAAGAAGAACTCTGTTATTCTATTCTATTCTATTCTATTCTATTCTATTCTAATTGAGTGCACGCTTCCTGGAAAAAGATGGATTGTTTTTCCCCCTAAAAATGACTTATGGTTGGAGCTACTTCAAATAGAAGTCTCTGCAAGTCAGTGGCAGCACGTTTGTGCTTCTGAAAAAGGACAGAGAAACCTTCTGGACAAAGATTTGGAATACAGGTTGTCCTCGACTTATAACCATTCATTTAGTGACCGTTTGAAATGACAGTGGCACTGAAAAAAAGTGACTTATGACCGTTTTTCAAACTGAGGACCATTGCGTGATCAGAACTCAAACGCTTGACAGGCGGGCAGGTATTGATGATGTTTGCAGTGTCCTGGGGTCAAGTGATTCCCCTTTTGTGACCTTCCGACAAGCAAACTCAATAGGGAAGCCAGATTCACTTAACAGCCACGTTACTAACTTAACAACTGCAGTGTGTCAACTTGTAAAGCATTTCCACGCCTATTATCAAGTTGACATTGGAGAAGGGGGAGAGAATTCCATGCGTACCTTCGATTAGGGTCGGATCTCAGATTTCTACAGCAGGCGTGTGAGGTGCAAAACCTGCTGCAGCACTTCGCTGGTGGTTGTGATTTATGACACAGACTGAGGGGAGATATGGAGATAAAGTTCAGCCACCATTAAACAGAAATCAGATCTGACTCCATGGCAAAATGTTGCTCCTGATAAATGACTGGATTTCGTTTGAACTTTGTCTTGAGGCTCGTAAATTAATTAGGACATCTTTTGGAAACCTCACACAGTGACTGCGGGAAGTAAAGTTGTACAATGGGGCATAACTCACTTAACAACTGTCTAAGTTAGCCACAGAAAGTTTGGGCTCAATTGTGGGTTGTAAGTCGAGGACTATCCGTACTTTGTACAGTTGACGAAAGTCTGAAAAGACATTTGCCATGCCTCCATTGCTTCTACAAGCTAAGTTCCTTCTTTATCAGACCATTGTCTAGTCTGCAGTTCTTCCGGTCTCCCAGATGGGGATATTTGAAACTCTTTTATTGGCCTCCAAGGGTTTTAGGATGTTATTTTTAAATGGTAGATGTGAACAATAACATACACTGTACCGTACCTCCCCCCTCCCCAACATAAGAGTCAGCAATATCTTATTTTTCAATATCTTTTCTTTCTTTTAATTAGAATTCCCTAACGTGACAATTAAGTTAGAAGACAAAGAAGATGTTTCATGGCTTCCAAACAACCAGGTGGCCGAAGGAAGTCGGAGTTTCTCAGTTGATCATTCAGGTACAGAAAGAATAAATCTAGATTTGTGCCCAATGCTTTTTAAGGTCCACAGGATGGAGCTATACATATTAAGGAACTACTGTATTTTTCGCTCTATAAGACCCACTCCTGTTTTCAGCCTCCACGTGTCCCTTTTCGGCCTTCGCACATCCCATTTTTGGCCTCCACATCCCCTCCCTCCATTTTTTGCCTTTTTGCGTCCCGTTTTTGGCCTCAGCACTCTGCGCCCCCCATTTTTTGCCTCTGCACATCCCATTTTCGGCCTCCAAAACGGGACACATAGAGGCAAAAAACAGCCAAAGGGTGGGGGCCTACGGGTGAGCGGAGCTTCGGCAATATTTGCGCCGTAAGACACCCAGACATTTCCATCCACTTGGGGTAGACAAAAAAATGCATATTATGGAGTGAAAAATACAGTAAATTCCTTAAATTCCTTAAAAGAGCCAAGGTGGCGCAGTGGTTAAATGCAGCACTGCAGGCTACTGCTAGATCAGCAGTTCAGCGGTTCAAATCTCACCGGCTCAGGGTTGACTCAGCCTTCCATCCTTCCGAGGTGGGTAAAATGAGGACCCAGATTGTTGGGGGCAATATGCTGACTCTCTGTAAACCGCTTAGAGAGGGCTGAAAGCCCTATGAAGCGGTATATAAGTCTACTGCTATTAAATGAAATGTAGTGGAGCATAACGTGAACATTGAGCACTATCTAATAAAGTGAAATTCAATGGTGAAAAGAGTAAGGTTCTACATTTAGACAAAAAAACCAAAATGCACAGGTACAGTATAGGTGGTACCTTCCTCAATTGTAGTAACTGTGAGAGGGATCTTGGAATCCTAGTGGACAACTATTTAAATATGAGCCAGCAGTGTGCAGCAGCTGCCAAAAAAGCCAACACAGTTCTAGGCTGCATAAACAGAGGGATAGAATCAAGATCATGTGAAGTGCTAATACCACTTTATAATCCCTTGGTAAGGCCACACTTGGAATACTGCATTCAGTTTTGGTCGCCACGATGTAGAAAAGATGTGGAGACTCTAGAACAGAGTGCAGAGAAGAGCAACCAAGATGATTAGGGGACTGGAGACTAAAACATATGAAGGAACTGGCTATGTCTAGTTTAATGAAAAGAAGGACTAGGGGAGACATGATAGCAGTCTTCCAATATCTCAGGGGTTGCCACAAAGAAGAGGTGGATCAACCTATTCTCCAAAGCACCTGAGGGGAGAACAAGAAGCAATGGGTGGAAACTAATCAAAGAGAGAAGCAACTTAAAACTGAGGAGAAATTTCCTGACAGTTAGAACAATTAATCAGTGGAACAGCTTGTCTCCAGAAGTTGTGAATGCCCCAACACTGGAAGTCTTTAAGAAGATGTTGGATAGCCATTTGTCTGAAACGGTATAGGGTTTCCTGCCTAGGCAGGGGGTTGGACTAGAAGACCTCCAAGGTCCCTTCCAACTCTGCTATTGTATTGTATAATGATTAAAGGATTGAACCATGAGCTAGGTTGTGTACACCTTATATTTATTAACTTAGCTCTGGCAATTTACCGGATTCCAGCTTCAATGCTCTTCTCTGATATTTGGGATAAATTTTACTTCTAGAATGATCACTGTAAGTTTCACTGCACCAAGAACACTCCCACCAACACTTGCAGGGCAAACTACTAATATACAAAGAGGAACCAAACCCCATTCCCTTCCAGCATTGATATTACTACCTAGTTGGGTAATGAAACATCTGTAAGAAAATAAGCACAGGGAGATCGAGAACCTCACAGATCAACCATGAGCTACAAATAATTCTCTTCTATTTGTACAATGCACCTGTTTGTTTTCTTCCTACATAGGATTTCCTGTTCCCAAGTCTGAAATGATCCATGGGGGAGATCCATGGATTCCAGAGCCTGCTTCACAAGAAAAAGAAATTCCAGTAGATTATGGTTCTGGTAAGATTAACTATTGAGTGAATTATTGCAATTAATCTAGATTTCCTAAATCAGGAGTTCTCTCATTGGTGCACTGTTAAAAAACTAGGTTATGGAGAAAGTTTTTCCATGTGGTTACTAAGAGTTGATAGTAACTTGATGGCACATAATCAGTTAATCAATTTAATCTAGGTTTCCTACATTAGAAGTTCTCTAATTCTGCTCCAAGATGCTGAGCTCGTCGATCAGAAAGTTTGGCAGTTCGAATCCCTAGCGCCACGTAACGGAGTGAGCTCCCGTTACTTGTCCCAGCTTCTGCCAGAAGAAGTTCGAAAGCATATAAAATGCAAGTAGAAAAATAGGAACCAACTTTGGTGGAAAGGTAACAGCGTTCCATGCGCCTTCAGCATTTAGTCATGCTGGCCACATCACCACGGAGACATCTTCAGACAGCGCTGGCTCTTCGGCTTTGAATCGGAGATGAGATATGCCCCCTAGAATCAGGAACAACTAGCAAATATGTGCGCAGGGAATCTTTGCCTTTTAATTCTGCTCTATTATACCTTTAAAAAACTACTACACTGTAGCATTGATCTAGAGTTTGGGAAACCAAGATCAGTTTTTAATTCAGCCACTGGATCATCTTGATTTGAAGATAAAACAATTGGAGAAATGTTACAATTGTACTTTGAAGTACATTAAGACAAAATCACTCTTCCTTCCCTTCATACATGCCCTTAATTTTGTGCTTGATGAAATGTGTCCATTCTGAAATTATTGTGTATTGGGGGAGGGGAAGGTTGCTGGTATTCACAGTCTTGCTCTAAGGCAGCTTATTGTCCTCCAGAACTGTGGGCATTGCAGTTCTCAGCATTCCAAGGGATCAGGGCAAAGGGAGTTCTGGGAGTTGAAGTCCCAATACACCTGGAAAATGCCAGGTTTGAAAACAGTTGTTCTGAATTACTGCATAAAGTTCTGGGATTTGCCCAGAAAATTGTACATATCTTCCGCTGCCAGTTATCAAAATAGCATTTCTGTCGTATCTCATTTCTTCTGGTCAGAGCTTCCAGATGTAATAATAAAGCTGGAACAGGAAGAAATCCCGTATGTTCCCTGCCCCCAGGTTTCAGAAACAAGTGTGACATTCAAAACAGTCCAATCAGGTAAGTGTGATTAATTTGCTCCATTAAGTTTTATCACTAAGAAGAAAGGTCTGTTACGGCAAATTCCTTCTAAGAGTCAGTTTGGTCTAGTGTTGCAGGCTAGAAATCAGGTGGTAGTGAATTTTAGTCCTATCATAGGAATGAAAGCTATTTGGGTGACTTTGGATTAATCACCAGGAAAAAAGTGAGTTCTAGTCTCTTCTTAGGCATGAAAGCTGACTGGGTAACTTTGGGTCAGACACGGGGGTGGGATTCAACTGGTTGGCACCGGTTCAGGCGAACTGGATGCTAATTTTACATCTGGTTCGCAGAACCGGTAGTTGCAAGGACTGGCTCTCCCCGGCCACTCTGGCCCTCCCAGGAGTCTCCACTCATGCTCTGGGAGGGCAAAAAACAGGCCTCCTGGAAGTTCCAGAGCCCGGGGAGCCGCTTTCGCCCTCCCGGAGCCTCAAGGAAACTCTCCGGAGCCTGAGGAGAGTGAAAAATGGGCCTCCCAGAAGTCTGGAAGCGGGCATGTTTCTGGCCTCCAGAGCCCAGAGGAGGCTGTTTTCACCCTCCCGGAGGCTCGACAAAAATGCTCCCCTCCCCCATGGTTCAGGAGGCTGACTAGGCCACACCCACCATGGCCACACCCACGCAGCAACTGGGCAGAGAACCGGTTGCTAAAATCTTTGAATCCAAACCCTGATTAGTCTCCCTCTCTGAGCCCAATCTACCTCCTAGTGTTATTGTTATTGTGAGGAAATGAGAAGGAGGAAGGAGTATTGGGTATCTTTGCTACCTTTAATTATTGATAAAAATAATAAAGGTAGGTTAAACAAATAAAGAAGAAATGTCATGTCCCCTCTCAATCCACTTGCTTTCCTACTTAATCTCTTTCCAGCATGCATTAAGCAAGATGTTGCTTCTGAGCAGAGATTCTCAATCTGGATACAATAACATGGCGCAAAGTGTGTGGTGTGTGTGTGTGTGAGAGAGAGAGAGGGGGGGGGAGGGAGGGAGGGAGAGAAGGAGGGAGGGAGAGGGGGGGGAGGGAAAGAGATCCAGCAGGTTCTATGTTCCTTCTGCTTTTAGAGGATCTGAGATGCCAGGCTGGAGAAAGACGGTCTGGGCCACAAACTACATTATGGCTTAACACAATCTACGTAAACTGGGACCTCCTGGGAAGATCATAACAATCTTCTTTCCACAAAATTACTCCAGATATAGACTGAGGTGGTCCTCCAAGAGATGTCCGAGGACAATCAAAAGATCAAAATCCTGTCACAACTCCCCCAAACGTTTTGATTCTCCTTTCCCCACTCCCCGGTAGATGTCCCTGTTGAAAACCTAATCCTGGCTTGATTAAAAATGAGCATTTATTTGTTTATCCCAATAGGTGTCCATGACAAAATGTTGCAGAGAGAAATACCATTTTACTCCGGCTGTGTGAGACGTTTCCCTGACAAAGCCGACCGTGTCAAACAAGAAAACCAAAACACGGCGGAGAAGCCCCACAAGTGCTCGTGCTGCACCAAAAGCTTCATGAAGCGGTCCAACCTTCGTACCCACGAGAGAATCCACACGGGGGAGAAGCCATTCCGTTGCTCTGAATGCGGCAACAGCTTCAGCGATGGTTCCAGTCTCATCAGGCACAAGCGGAAGCACACCGGGGAGAAGCCGTACAGCTGCTCGGCGTGTGGGAAGCGGTTCAACCAGAGCTCCAGCCTCATCAGGCACGAGCGGAGTCACACGGAGTATAGACCCTACAAGTGCTTGGAATGTGGGAAAAGGTTCAACCAGAGCTCCACCCTCGTGCGGCACGAAAGGATCCACCGAGAACAGAGACTGTACAAATGCTCGGGCTGCGAGAAGAGATTTATTCAGAGCTCCAGTCTCCTGGCTCACGAGAGGATCCACCGGGGAGAGAAACCTTACAGCTGCACAACTTGCGGGAAAGGCTTCGTCCAGAAATCTAACCTTCTGATTCACGAGATGAAACACACCGGTTTGAAGCCCTTCAAGTGTCTGGACTGCGGGAAAGGCTTCAATCAGAATTCAAGCCTCGTCATACACCGGAGAATCCACACGGGGGAAAAACCGTACAGTTGCTCGCACTGCCGGAGACCTTTCAGCGACAAGTCGAGCCTTAACAAACATGAGCGAGCCCACCGAGGGGACAAACCGTACAAGTGTTCCAGCTGCGGGAAAAGCTTCGTGCGGCGATCTCACCTTTTGACTCACGAAAGGATCCATACGGGGGTGAAGCCGTTCAAGTGCTCGGACTGCGGGAAAAGCTTCAGCAGCCGGTCACACTTGATCAGGCACGAGGGGACGCACACGGGGGAGAAGCCCTACGATTGCTCGTTCTGCGGGAAAAGCTTCAACCGGAAGTCCAACCTGACGAACCACGAGAGGACGCACACGGGGGAGAAGCCTTACAAGTGCTCCGATTGCGGGAAAAGCTTCAGTGACAGGTCCAGCCTGATTAAACATGAGCGGATCCACACCGGGGAGAAGCCGTACAGCTGTACATCCTGTGAGAAGAGCTTCAGCGACAAATCGAGCCTTATCAGGCACGAGCGGATCCATACGGAGGAGAAGCCATACAAATGCTCCGATTGCGGGAAAGGATTCAACCAGAGTTCGAGTCTCATTGTGCACGAGAGGACCCACACGGGCGAGAAACCCTTCAAATGCTCCGATTGCGGGAAAGGCTTCATTCGCAGGACGATTCTTAATAAACACGAGAGAACCCATGCTGGGGAGAAACAATAAAAAACATCAACCCTGGGTTAGTGGACAAGGCCCAGTTTCCGGGATGAACTCCTAGGTCTTCTGATTTCACAGTACACTTGCTTGAAGGAAGCTGTTGGAATAAATGTAGGCTAGTCATAGAGCTGTGCACTGAGAAATTCTTCTATTTCTGTGGTTTTAGGTAGCCTTAGAGCAGAGAGGACAATTATGACAACTTTAGGACCTGTGGACTTCAACTCCCAGAATCCCTGAGACAGCCATTTTATGCTGGCTCAAGAATTCTGGGAGTTGAAGTCCACAGGTGGATTTCACCTGTTCCCATAATTGCCCATCCCAGCCTTAGAGAGATGTTTCTCCTTGCCTTCCAATCCCTTTTTCATCATCATGTGACATGGAGATTGACGCATAGGCCACAGGTCAACGCAGAATTCCCTGTTTTAAAGGCATTATATTGAGTGAATTGCAAACACATTAGATTCTCCTGCTGGAATGTGATTGTGATGTTATTCCTCCATGGAGATCTGCCAGTGTATGGCATAGAGAGGGGATGTGCAAAACAGTCTATAACAGTTAAGGATAGAGTGGAGGATTGTGGGGTTGATACGTCAACTGTATGAAATTGTTCTTTCCCCAGAAAATAAAACGAGAGTGTGTGATGGGAAAAATAAAACATGGATTGTAAAGAATTATGAACCTAAACTTAGAAAAGAAATGGCTGCATTAATAACCATAAAAAGTACTTTTTAAAAACATTTAAGTGTTGTTTTCTATGTCATCATGGATAATAGTCCCTATTGGAAGGACAGATATCCCTGTTTGATAGCAATAGCACTTAGACTTATATACCGTTTCATAGTGCTTTTATAGCCCTCTCTAAGGAGTTTACAGAGTCAGTCTATTGCCCCTAATAATCTGGGTCCTCATTTTACCGACCTCAGAAGGATGGGAAGCTGAGTCAACCTTGAGCCTGCTGAGATTTGATCTGCCAAATTGCAGGTAGCCGGTAGTTAGCAGAAGTAGCCTGCAGTATTGCACTCTAACCACTGCACCACAGTGGCTTAAATGGATGACTGAGTCATTCTGGCTTTCCAAAATTAGATTAGAAGGGTATATGAAGTTTCACATATGTAATTAGATTTCTTTTTCCCTCTCCTCTCTTGCACTCCCATGTCCTTGCTGCAAGTCTTCCTTAAGACTAAGGGGAAATATGGTAACGCAGGGCTGTCAAAATCGATTTCATTGAGAGCTGCATCAGGGTTGTGTTTGATCTTGGCGGGGGGGGGCAGAGGGCATGGACAGTTCGACATCACTCATGTCGGGAGCAACTGTGGTAGCCTGAGTACTCTGCCAGTGAAAATGGGCTCCCAAGCTCTGTTTTCGGCTGCGACAGCATCCTGCAACCCTCTTCCAGCAAAAATGGAGCACGGGACAGCCAGCCGCGGCCCTCCCAAGCTCTGTTTTCATGGGCAGAGGCACCG
This sequence comes from Thamnophis elegans, assembly GCF_009769535.1. Classification (NCBI taxonomy): domain Eukaryota; kingdom Metazoa; phylum Chordata; class Lepidosauria; order Squamata; family Natricidae; genus Thamnophis; species Thamnophis elegans. The sequence goes on along the minus strand of NC_045542.1, from coordinate 154,970,803 downwards.
CAGGGTGGTCCTTGGCTGTTTCCAGGGCAGTCCCGTGGGCCAGATGTAAGCACCTGGGGTGCTAGATTCAGCCCCTGGGCCTTGAGTATGACACAGGGGTGAAATGCTACCAGTTTGGACCGGTTCGCCCAAACCGGTAGTAAAAATGTTACTGGTTCACCCAAACTGGTAGTAAAAAAAAATCCTATTGGTTCGGGCGAACCCGTTTTTTTGATGATTAGCTGTGGCAACATGATTTATATTAGCTAGAAAGCAGGATTTCCTGCTTTCTAGCTAATCTAAATCGCGTGGCACAACGGATTCCCCCCCTCCTTGCTATTTGCTTACCTTTTCAGGGGTGCTCTGTAGCAGGCTGCGCCTACCCACCCAGATGTCATCACGTCTGTTTTTGACACTCTGCGCATGCGCGGAAGGTTCTGCGCGCTCTCACATTGCTACCGAACCGGATTTCACCCCTGGTTTGACACCCTGGTCAACAGACATAGATAATGCTTGTCTTACACTACAATTAGGATCAGAATTACCATTGCTAAGCAAAGTGATTGTTAATGAGGGATGCCTGATTTTACGACCCCTTTGCCATTGTTGTTAAGCGAATCACTGCTGTTGTTAAGCGAGTCACACAGTCGTGAAGCGAATTCAGCTTTCTCCGATGATTTTGCTTGTCGGAAACCAACTGGGTAAGTGGTGGTCACATGACCCCAGGACATTGCAACTCTTGTAAATGTGTGCCAGTTACCAGCCTTCCGAATTTTGATCACGTAACCGTGAGGATACTGCAGTGGTCGTAAACGTGAGGACTTCCCTCAATGCCATTGTAAGTATGGTTGCTAAACATAGGGTTGTAAGTCGAGGACTATCCATATCTAAAAGGCATGGGTGGAGAATCAAGTTGAGCATGGACCAAGAGAATGAGCTGAAATTAAGAAAAAGGAAATTCAGAGTGACTATGCAACTAGTCCTCGACATATGACACCAACGGAGCTCCAAATTTGTTGTTAAGTGAGACATTTGTTAAGTGAGGTTTGCCTCATTTTATGATCTGGCTGCCTTTAAGTGAATCACTGCGTTTGATAAGTTTGTCCCATGGTTTATTAAGTGAATCTGGCTACCCCATTGATTTTATTTGTCAAACGGTGGTCACATGACCCCGGGACGTGGCAACGGTCATAAGTATGAACCAGTTACCAAGCAGCTGAATTTGGATCACATGATTAGGGAGCTGCTACAAACTGAAAAACAGTTATAAGTCTTTTTTTTTCCAGTGCCGTCGTAACTGAACGGTCACTAAATGAACTTGTACGTCGAAGATTACCTGTGTTACATTCTTCTGCCATTGTTGTGTTGTCGACACGCTGTCGAATTTGAGATTTTAATTGTCGTATTTAGAATTGTGCCAGGTGAAATAGGCTCCAACACAATTTCCTAGTAGGCTTGGAATAGTATAATTCTAAGACTGGTGTATTCTGGGAGTTGAACACCACACATCTTAAAATTGCTGAGGTTGAGAAACACTCTTCCAAGAACTGGAATTAAACGATTATCGTGGAATCCGATAATGCTTAATTTTTCCAAAAGTGTCACTGCTCCCTCTCCTAAATTGCAACCATTCACTTAAAAATATTGTTTGACAGCTGGAAATTTTGGAGTAATATACCTGAAATATATCTGAAGGTACAGGAGAAAACTGGAGTGGTTCGGTGGTCTAAAGGTAGAACTCTTGCCTTACAATCTGGAGGCTGTGAGTTTGATCCTAGATAGAGGCAGATATTTCTTTCTCTGGGCACAATGAGAATATATCTGCTGAACAAAACTCTGCTTTGGTGACAAGAAGGGCATCCGGTCATTAAAACACTGCTAGCAATCCCTTATGGGGTTGTTAAAAGAAGATGATGTATGTGGGAAAACTATCCTTCAGAACTCGCAAGCTATAAAACCCAGAAATATGTTCTTTTAATGATGTTAAATATGTTACATTTATTCATCAACAATATTTATGACTCCCAATAATAAGAGCCTTGGTGCGGCTTACAGGGACAAAAAATAAAAATAACCTATTAATTTTAGAATAAACTCATCACCTTAACAACAAAGGTTTTAGCAACCCATCAAACATGAGAGCTGAAAGTATGGAATGAACAGGCTAGATATATTCCACTTCTACTTCATTCCTGAAATGGTGCCATTGACTGATCTCTAAATATGGGATTAAAGCAATGTTTCTCACTCTCAGTGGCTTTAAGATGTGTGGACTTCAACTCCCAGAATTCCCCCAGCCAACTGGCTGGGAGAATTCTGGGAGTTGGAAGTCCATATATGTTAAAGTTGCCACGGTTAGATTAAAGGTCAAGTTGAGATATTGTGTAACCTTAAGGCAAAGCTGCTCTAGATCAAGAAAAGGAAAAATTGGTTCAGTATCTCAAAGGTGGCTTTGTCCATTCCGACCTTTTTCTCAATATGGATTAGATTCTCTTCAACAAAAGGATTTGGAGGATGAATTCAATCAGGCTGTTTTTTTACAGGTTCCCCACTGTCCTGCAAGTAAAATACTGAATGTGGCATTGTACAGTAAGCAGTATCTGAAAATGGCTAATAATTTTATTTAGTTAATTTAATAGTTGTAACCCGATTACAAATGACAGGAATCCCTCCATTACCAAAATTTCTCTTTGCTCCGTTCCTTCTTCCTCCATCAGCTGTCTCAATATCTGGAGTCCACCAAAACAAAATGTTATCATTTGCAAATTTTCTCTAACATCCCATGTGGGTAACTGAACTTCTAGCATCCCTTTTGTTTTCTTTCTGAGAAATTAAATAAATAAAAGGTGTAGCCAAAACAAAAGTAACTGATGCAGGTGTTAAAACCGTGCCCCAAATTCAGAATGAAGGATAAGCTCTGTGATGGATCCAGAAATTGCAAAAATAACGCATTAGTACCAGGGTTGAAATGCTACCAGTTCGGGCTGGTTCACCCAAACCAGTAGTAAAAAATGCTACTAGTTCGCAGAACTGGTAGTAAAAAAATGCTAAACAAAGTTTTTTTAAAAAAGTTCTGATGATCGCACGTCACACAGCTGGTCTTTGGAACTTTTCCTTTTTGCGCATTTTTTTAAAATTACAGATTTTCCGGAAACGTGGGGTTGGGGTGGGAGTCCATTTTTGCTCCAAGTGGGCTTTCCTGAAGCCTGCTATGACAAAAATGGGGGTGGGAGGGTGCTGAGAAAGGAAGGAAGGAAGGAAGGAAGGAAGGAAGGAAGGAAGGAAGGAAGGAAGGAAGAAAAATAAAGAAAAAGGAAGGGAGGGAAAAAGGAGAGGAAGGAAGGACTACAACCCTGGCATTAGACGCAGCTTCAAAGGATAATCCAGGGCTGGAAGGGACCTGGAGGTCATTTAATCCAACCCTGCTCCTGCAGGACATTGTTAAAGGGGGGGAAAAACGACTCACATTTGACATGCCTGATCTAGGCCATTCCTATGTTATCTAGTGCAGGAGTCACCAATCTGTGGGTCATGGCCCACTACCAAACATGGCCTGTTGGCCATCGGGCCGCATGAGTTGCTGGCTAATGCGCCCATATCCCACTCACGCAAGTGTAGCTACATGAGTCCTCACACAGGTGCTAGCATCATTGCGAGCAGGCTATGCACGTCCATTTTTGCAAGGGGGGGGGGGTTCGGTAGGCCAAAATGCTGTATTCAATGTATAAGACGCACTCACATTGTCACTCTCTTTTTTGAGGGAAAAAGGTGCGTCTTTTACTCCAAAAAATACAATATTATTATTTTTGTTATTATTATAATTGATGAGAAGATGCAATCTTCGAAGGAACTGTTTCCCACAGCCTGCACATTGATAGGGTTTCTCGCCGGTATGGAGCCTCTCACAAATGGTGGTCACGTGACACTCCCCCACACACGACATGGCCGCCATTTTAAGTACATGCCAGTTGCCAAGCACCTGAGTGTTGATCACATGATGCTAATATGGTTGTTCGTGCGATGACCAATTAGTCGCTTTTTTCAGTGCTGTTGTTAACCTTGAACAGTCATTAAATGAACTGTTGTAAGTTGAGGACTACCTGCACATTTTTTTCATGGTCTACAGTCGGGTGTTTCTATTTCCCAAGTTCACATCACTGAGTCGAAAACTTCAGCCATCCTCCTCAAGTATGAAGTATGCCTATGTATTTATTTAATTAAACAAATTTAATGTGACTCCGGCAGTGTACAACATTAAAAATCTACCCTGTGATAGCGACAAATAGAATTATGTTTCTCTACTAATTGCAGAAGTTGAAAATTAGGCTGCTCAGTCTTATAGTTCTTCTCTCGAGGTGAAACGTCTAATACCAACATGTAATAATATCACCTCTACAGTTGACAAATAATGAGTTTGGGTACAAAAATCAAATTAAGAATGTAGCCAAATTAGAAACTTGCTAGGAAGCAAATAGAAAACAATACAATTTGTGAATATCTGGGATCCAAATAGATAGAATAATAATTTTAGAATAACTCATTATAAAGCTTGTCTAAACATGTATTATTTGCTAGTTCCAACAGCCATTACAGGCAGCCATTGCTAGAAAGTATTCCTTCAATCTTTGTTTTTAATAGAATTTTTATTTTTTAGACAAACAAACACAAACGAAACATAAAACCATCTTCCAGTTACATGCAGTGTGTCGGTTGGTTACAAAACTTTTGTGCATCCTCTCCATAGTCCTCACTTACAATTTATATAAAATCTCATATTATCAATCTAGTATATATGTAGACATTATTATCATTATTAATCATTTATTTGACTATATTATTACTTCATTTTATGCGAGATATTCTGAATTTTGAATTAATTTATATTATGGCATTTCATTACATCATCCTAAATCCATCTGATGGTAGTACATCTTTATATCTGTATCATTCCATTATCCTTGTATTGTAAGATTCTCTAGCATATTTCATTTCCATATTTTATTTAATCTAACCATTGATAAAATAAATCCCATTATTTTACAAAATTGTTTATCTTTTTGTTCTCTGATTTCAAATGTCAATTTGAATCTTCAATCTTGATCTCAATTCACAGTGACAATAAGGCAGGCAGTAATAAAAGCAATTTTTACCCCAAGCACTGGAAGGGAAATCCAGTAAAAACTGTTGGATTGCTTCTCTATTATAATTTTTGCTACTGCAATCTTGGAAGGTGATATTTCTTTACCTGAGGTCATAATGATGTGTTAGTTCAATATCTAGTGGTCTTGTGAAATAAAAATTCTTACCTGAGTGAACATATGGGAAGGCCCCGTTTCCTTCAGAAACCTGGCAATACAGCATCCAACAACCTTCCTGTTCCTCCTTCTTTATTATCACAGCAGGAAACTGCTCCGAGAAATGAGACAATTGCAGTGATCAGACATTGGCCAAAGTCAAAAGTGGCTCTCCTTTGATTGCCTTATTGCCAACCTTGTAACATTTCCCCCCCTGACATCTTGTTATGCGCAGGTAGTCCTTGACCTATGACCATTCATTCAGCGGCTGTTTGAAGTTATGATGGTGCTGAAGGAATAGGGGTAGGGACCAGTCCTTGGAGTTGTAGACATCCAAGCACCTCCACAGTCAACATGACCACAATCTGGGTGCTTACCAACTGAACAAATACAATGACAAAATCATAAAACGGGGCAAAACTTACTTAACAAACGTTTCACTTAGCCACATAAATGTTGGGCTCAATTGTGGTCGTAACTCAAGGACTACTACCTGTTTGTGTTCGGCAGCAAACTACTTTGTACATATCACACAAGAGTTTTATCTTCCTCCTGTTCTGATTTGTTTATAGGCTTCCTTGGAACTGGGGAAAAATATTCTGGCCATTCAACTGGCAACCCCATGGAGTTTTGCAGTGCTTATATAGAGTCAGATCTTCCAAAAAATCCTTGATGGCGCAGTGGGTGGAGTGCAGTATTGCAGGTTAACTCATTGCCAGGCGTTCGATTCTGACCAGTTCAAGGTTGACTCAGCCTTCCATCCTTCCGAGGTGGGTAAAATGAGGACCCAGATTGTAGGGGGCAAATATACTGACTCTGTAAACCGCTTAGAGCATTGTGAAGCAGTATAGAAATATAAGTGCAATGGCTGTTGCTATCTTCTTGCCTCTTTGTTTATTTCTTCAAGAGACTGTTGCCTTTGCAATGAGGGAGAAGATTTGTAATGATTTGAGACTTTCTGGACTTTCCTTCTTACCTGGAGTGTTATCCACTGTAGTTTCCCTTTCTTGGCGAGGTGAGAGCAATGCTACCCTTTCTTGTTCCGCGTTTCCTGACAGCCACTGCTCCTCTCCTTGTTCCACTTTTATTATTACATCCAGGGAATTCTGGTCAAAAGAAAATATATGGCTCAATGAGTCAACAGCATGATATTCTTTGGGAGAGGAGAATCAGGAAGTTCTTGATTGTTCTCTGTGATAGTTTCTAGTTTCTTCCACAAGAAAAAAAGGATTAAACCAGGGGTGTCAAACTCAAGGCCCACCGGCCGGATCCAGCCCATGGGGTGCTTAAATCTGGCCCGCGGGACTACCATGGAAATATCAAATCCTGCAGTGCTGCTGCTGGCCAAAACATTTCTATTTACTAACCTGGAATTTTACCTCGGCTGCTAGATCTTATATTATCATGTTATTTATGCTATTGTATTTTTATTATTAGTTGAATAATAAAAATATAATGGTATAAATAAGTTTTCTGCCCGGAAAAGCAATTTACTATTAAACAATGGGGTACAAATTTAGAAATAAAAAGTTTAGTGGAGTATGAAAAATAAGTTAATAAATGTTCGCCAGTAATATCTGGAAAAAGAGATAGGAAAATGGTTATAGTAAAGAACTGTGGAAAGAAAGAAGGGGAAAAAATGCATCTTGAGCCTGTGTCAAATGCCCACCATAGCCACGCCCACCCCAGCCACGCCCACTATGACCACGCCCACCTCAGCCATACATCTCCCCTCCGAGGTAAAACACAACCTTAATGCAGCCCTCAATGAAATCAAGTTTGACACCCCTGTATTAAACTGATACAAAAATGTACTAAGTTTTACAACGTCTTAAATATTTAATTCAAACACTTTGCAAGGCAAAATATTTCTGAAGGGAATGGTTTCATCAGCTCTCTCACGTAAGCCATTCTCCAATGGAATCCTGATATTGAGACAGAAAACCTGTGCAATGGATAACTTTTAAAAACTCGCATTAAAAGCACCCCTACCAACCTCCACCCAAATCCTGGGAAAATAAAAGTCTTGCAATCATAGATGGCATGGCTCCACCCACTTTGCCTCATTGCCCTGCCCACTTCATTCTCCCCACCCCAGGAATGTTACCAGGTAATTTCAGGCCTTTGCCTGCTCTGAATAACAGCTGTGCCAAAAAGGTATTTAGAGGTAAGGAATGCGTAGTTGCAAGGGGGTGAAGAGATTGTTGCAAAATGCTTTTGCTTGGAATAACAGAATTGGGAGGGACTTTGGAGGTCTTCTAGTCCAACCCTCTGCTCAAGCAGGAGCCCCTATACCATTTCAGTCAAGTGAATGTGTTTTGTCTATAGTACAGTGGATGGGGGCCCTCTGAAAATGGTAATAATAGAAGATCTGGATGACAGTGAGACTAATAATAATAATGATAATGGTAATGATAACGATAATGACAACAACAATAATAATAATTCAGAACATTGTATATTTTAAGAAGTTACTTGGTTGATACCTAGGACACTGGCAGTAACCCTTATCAACCATTAACACCAGTCAATGGTATTTATTGAATGTTCAGTTGACTGAGTTTCAATAATAATAATAACAACAACAATAATAATAGCAGATATTTTTTTAATCCTCGGGTTTCTAGAGTCAGTAGTCTGACCTGCGTTCAACAATGCAATTCTTCAGCAGTGAATGCCAACTTAACATCGGAAAACTGACCGAGGAAAAATCTTCCCCCGCACCCAACATCTATCAATCAATCAATCAATCAATCCGTGCATATGAAAGAAAATTGTGGATTAGGCAAACTCGAGCCCTTTTTAAGCCAAGGTGGCGCAGTGGTTAAATGCAGCACTGCAGGCTACTGCTAGATCAGCAGGTCAGCGGTTCAAATCTCACCGGCTCAGGGTTGACTCAGCCTTCCATCCTTCCGAGGTGGGTAAAATGAGGACCCAGATTGTTGGGGGCAATATGCTGACTCTCTGTAAACCGCTTAGAGAGGCCTGAAAGGCCTATGAAGCGGTATATAAGTCTAAGTCTACTGCTATTTAATGCATTAATTTTTCTGCATTCATTCAGCATCGCTGGGGCCGCGCTGCAAAGGAAGACCCCCGGATTCCGCCGAGAGATTTACGCCTCTTAATATTTATTTACACATTTTTTGCGACCTCGCTCGCTTCTTTCCTCGTTCCTCCCATGTATTTTACTCTCTTTCACCCCTTTCCTTTTCCCTCCAACTCACCCGCTGCTTGCAACCTCGCCATGGCCGGATCTGCAAAGCCCAGGATTCTGCAAGATCGCGCAAGCCAGATCCAAAACTTCAAGCAGTGTGGATGCAACACAGGAAAAAGCGCGCGCTCTCTCTCGTCCCCCCCTTCTCTCTCTCTTGGCACTTTTCTCCACCTCTCAGATCTTTGCCCGTCTGGTCCTGTCTAGGATTGGCCGCTCGCTCTGTTTAACCCCTTCGGCGTTTACGAAAGCGAGGGATGGGGCGAGACGGGGCTTCTTGCGGGGGAAGACTAGAACGGCAAGGAGTGAGGAAGAGAGCCTGTATAACTCAATATCACCGCAGTCTCCAGCACCGCACAGGTGCTTACAGTTTGGAAGGGACATTATGGGTCATCTAGTCCAACCCCCAACCCAAGCAGGAGACCCTGCACCATTTTTGACAGATGGCAGTTCAGTCTCTTCTTGAAAGCTGCCAGTGGTGAAGCTCAATTCGGTGGAAATTTATTTACTGAATTTGTTTGCTATCTTGCTTTGTGTGTTTTTAGTATTTCATTGGTTTTACTTGTTTGGCAATGGCTCGAGATAGTTCCTTAGTCCTAATCTCGTAAGGCATCTCTAATGGATTTTACCCTCTTATCTATTTTGCTTCTAGCCTGCCTTTCTTAATGGACCAGTATTGTTCCCACTTTTCTTAATGGAGTCAAGATCCTGTCCTGTCCTTTCTTAATCCCATCTTAATTCCTGAAGGTGTTTGTGAATAGATTGGCTCAGTCTTTCTGAATGGATTATCAAATCTGCATTTCTAAAAGCTGCCTTCCTCAGTTTCTGCTTGCGGAAGAGAGATTAAGGCTGGTTTCTGTCTCCCTTAAGTTTTTTTTTCCATTCCTCATTTAGGGAAAATTTTCTATCCTGCCTTTTTAAAATTTCCCAAAATATTTCATTCTTTTGGTGAGAGGGGTGTTCCTAAAATAGATAGATAGATAGAGAGGGGTGGGTGGGTGGATGGATGGATGGATGGATGGATGGTGTTGGAAGAAATGCCCATCTGGGTTCAGTTTCAAGTGGGGAGAAAGATACTAGAGACATGGAGGCTGTTTGGAAAGATGCTTTAATGGTGGACAGGATCACATGCCTGGGTAAAAAAGGGAAAAGATGCTGAGAGTCCCTGGGTTTTATGCCTTCTCTGGACTTTGAACTTCCTGTGGCACAGGAAGAGTATGCTGGCTGGTTGCCTTCAGAGGTCATGGCTAGCTTTGTAGGTTGTCTGTGTGCTAAGTTAGGTTAAAACTTGGTTGGTGGTGCAATGAAGGGCAATGAAATGGCTCTGCCTGAAGGGGGTAGATCTTTGTTATGTAGAATAGGCTGACTCAGGCCTTAATGGTCCATTGACAAAGATGGTGGTGGTGGTGGTGGTGGGGCTACTAAGAGTGAGTCCTGCCTAAAACATGTTTTGTCCATTTCTCATCCAGGAAATATAATATTCTGCCTTTTTAAATATTTTCTAGGATATTTCATTTTTCTAGTAAAGGGGTGCGTGCTAACTTCCTTCAGTGGAGAGATAATGGATGGATGGATGGGGAGAGGGGAAATGGATAGATGGATGGATGGATGGAGAGAGAGATTCAAGCATTGGGTAACCTGTTAAAAGAAAACACACTTGGTAAAAGCAACGAAGGAGTTATCCGTAGTAAGAATGATCCTAAAAGGAATGCGCGATCGAAGGATGTATTTGTTTCCCATTCATTCTCCCCCCCTCCCCTCCCGCGAATGCAAATACACTGGCGGGGGGGGGGGGAAACGACCCGGGAAGAGGAGGCGGGGGAGGGGGAGGAAAACACGTGATCAAAACAACACCAAAGGGCCAACTGTGGGCAAAGAAAAAGCGCGCGAGCTTCGGCGGCGGCGCGCGAGCATGCCCGGGGCCGAAGAGGCGGCGCCCGCCCGCCCTATCATAATAAGAGCTTCCCCCTCCTTTATTCCCTCCCCCTCCGCTTCCCTTTCTTCTTCTTCTTCTTCCCCCGCTCTGTTTATTCGCCCAGCCCTGCCCGGGCCCGTCTCCTGCCGCCGAATCGCCTGGCGGAGCGCTGCGAAGTGGGAATCCCCGCGTGCGAGGTATGGACTTTCACCCTTTCCACTCTCCCCCCCCCTCAAAAAAAAGTCACTTTGCAAGAGGTTGGAATGCCTGGAAGCGAAGCGGGGGAGGGGTGTCCTCCGCACGAAGCCCCTGCGCCTTCATGGGGGGGGGGGATAAGAGAGTCAATCCCCCCTCTTCCAATTTTAAAAATTGTAATGCAACAAGCCGATTTTGCAAAAAAGTAGTTTGCGTTCCTAGGCGAACGATGGCGAATCGGGGTTTGGTTCTGGATTTGGTTGTTGTTGTGTCCCGGGATTCGATCCTGTTCCCCGCGTGGATTTGGGCCAGGGGAAACAAAGCCAATCCTCCCACCCCCGAATATTCACCCCTGGCAGGGCGCTTTCTCCTCCTTTTTTCCTCCCCTATCCTCTGCAGCCCTTTTGGAGAATGGGCATTGTAGTCTCTGGGCAGGTGTCTTGGTTCTAAAACGAGGACAGGACTTTATAGCCCATCAGCCTCCTCCTTCGCTTGCAATGCCTTCTCCGCCTCCTTTGCCCTCTTGAGGATTTGGATTCAGAAGCGCAAATTCGCTTTTATTAAAGTTTTTTTTTTAATCGCAAAGACCCGTGTCAGCTTTGTTCTGGAATTTGGCAGCCTCTTGTGAAATCCCAGGATGGTTGCATGTCTGCAACGACGCGGCATTATAAATCATGCAGATGTTGGCCAGTTGGGTGGATTAATCTTCGATGCCGAATTAATTAGGGTAGTAGTTGCATGGTTTGCTGTGGGCTGCTCTTATTCAGGGGTTACCAATCTTTCAGGCCTCAGGGACCATTAAATTCATAATTTTAAATCCTGCAGACCACTAATATGAATTTTTAAAATGATAAATAGTATTTAGTGCAATAAAAAATGCAAATAATTTTTCTGCAGACTACCAAAATTTTCTCACCAGTGGTCCAGGGACCCCCAGTTGGTGGCAGCTGCTTTTATTTATAGAAACTTCTCTCCCCCCCCCAAAAAAAAACATGGGCCTAATTTTCTCATGCAAAAAATGCAGGTAATGTTAACAATTTACAACCACAATCTGAACCAGACCCAAATGATTGTTTTTTTTTTCAAGAAACAACTGGGCTTTCTAGTTGCCTCTTTAAAAAGCACTCTTTAAAAACTCTTAAAGTTGCCTCTTTAAAAAGCACTTTTGTGGCAACTGTGACCTGGATGACTGAGAATCTCCATGGACAAATCTGAACCAGAATTTCCATCATAACTTAAGATGATCGTAAGCTGAGTATCCCATGACTGGTGGATCTGACTTTATGACTATTTTACCATGGTTGTAAAGTGGATCGCTGCGGTTAGGCAATTTATTTGGTCGTTAAGTGAATCCAGTGTTGGGTGACAATAGCTAGAAAGTTGCAAATTGCGATATCTGGACCGCAGCAGGTTGCAGCAAGTCATAAATGCAAGCTTTGATGCCAGATGCTTGAATTGTGATCACACATGAACAGTGGGGGTATTACAATGGTCGTAAGTGTGAGTGCGAGATTTGTTTTGTAGTTTTGAAAAACTAGTACAAGGAAGTGTGAGTTTTGTCAGTCAAAGTGTGTTACCAGGCCTCATTTTTAGGCAAATGGTCAGAAACCTCCCTCATATGTTCGATTTTTTTCTTGGTGAACTTCTGAGCAGGTGAAATACTAAATACAGGTGGCCCTTGACTTACAACCACAATTAAGACCAAAATTTCTGTTGTTAAAACAGTTGTGAAGTGAGTTTTGCCTTGTTTTTTACAACTTTGATTGCCCCAGATGTTAAGTGAATTACTATAAACATAGTTGTTAAGTGAATCAGGTTTCCCTCATTGACTTTGCTTGTCAGAAGGTCGCCAAAGGGGATCCCACGTGACCCCAGGACACTGAAATCATCATAAATATGAGCTAGTTGCCAAATGTCTGAATTTTGATCATGTAACCACAGGAATGCTGCAACTGCTGTAAATGTTAAAAAAAATGGTCATAAGTCATTTTTTTAGAGCTGTCGTAACTTCGAGCAGTCGCTAAATGACGCAAAAGTACTTTTTCAAGAGGCAACTGGACTTTCTTGTTTTCTTTGAAGAAGTTTCGCTTTTTATTCAGCCCTACCTTCAGTCAGAGCTGAAGAAGCTGCTTGGATAAGAAGTGAAACGTCTTCAAAGAAAAAAAACAAGAAAGTCCACTTGCCTCTTGAAAAAAAGCACCTTTGGGACATCTATGACCTGGATGACTGAGAATCTCCATAGACGGTCACTAAGTGAACTGCCGTAAGTCAAGGACTACCTGTATTCCATAGCTATTTTGGGAACTGACACAATTGCACACAGACTTTAAATGAATGAAGATGGAATGTTTACAGCATAGCTACAGGGATGTCATCCTTGCTGAAATAGGAGGTTTCCTTCTCTTATTTTTGTTTATTTTGGTAGATTGTTATCTATAGCACTAATCCCAAATACCAGGACTGTTGCATTGGTCATTCAAGCTCTAAATGTAGATATTTATGCATTCAAAATGACATCATCTGCGTACACAAAGGAGCATCACTGAGTTCTGAAAAAAAACAAAAATCAGAGGGATGAGAAAAAACGCAACAGTGTGAGCTACATTTAATAAATTAAAAGTTTGTGTTTGTTCTCTATTAGAAATACACAGGGGTTTTCCTTTTACATTCCTTTTAATAACTTTATACTGTAGTTACATTTTATTGTATTATGATTACTGTATTGTTATTTCAATTGACTACATTTCACTGAAATAATTAGAAGAAAAAATGTACAGTGGAGTTGCTAGGGTACTTCTGTGAGGGATGATGACGATGATTATTTATTCACATTTCACCTTTATTATTTTGATAAATAACTGAAAGTGGCAAACACGGCACTAGAATTCACTGTCTCCTAGTGGTTGGCCCAAACCCAGCCTGCCTTAATGCCTAAGGCGGGACCTGAATTCACAATCTCCTGACTTCTGGCTCACTAGTGACTAGCAGTGCTTCCCACATGTGAGTAAATTACTCAAAATAAGGTAAATGTGGTTTTTTCTTGGGTAATGACTCAAACCATTTCCCCATCATGATAGGGATATTGAAATTGACTTAAAGTGTAGTAAATGGAAGCCATCTTTTACATTCACACCTGCCACATTTAATGCTGGGGGAATATATGGAGTGGGATAGATATAGTCATAGTAACATTCCTTCCTCAGAGAGTGAAGGACATCTTGCCCTGCACCTGGAGTGGCATGACTGATTGATTGGACCATGTGATGGACATGTGGATGCTGGGCAGGGGCTTGGACTTTCCTTTGGGTGGGGAAAACCTGGAAGCTTTCAGATTCGGGTTTTCCCAGATGTGCCAATATGACATCTCTAATAAAAGTGGAACTTTGAGGAACCTCAGGCCTTGGAGTCTTCTTTCGTTATGGGTGTTACTTGGAACCCTGACATTAAACAACATTCAAAAATTTCCCAGAATATTCCTATTGGGATGAACATTCATGAAATTGCCAGGGGTAATCCCCAAGGTGCTTTTCCCAAACATGGCAATCTATTGAAATGACATTTATTTATTTGTTTGTTTATTTATTTATTTATTTATTTATTAGACTTATATACCACTTCATAGGGCTTTCAGCCCTCTCTAAGCGGTTTACAGATTTTTTAGCAAATTGAGTCAGCAACTTGCCCCACAGTCTGGGTCCTCATTTCACCCACCTCGGAAGGATGGAAGGCTGACTTGAGCCAGTGAGATTTGAACCGCTGAACTGCAGATCCCAGTCAGCTGAAGTGGCCTGCATTATTGCACCTTAACCACTGTGCCACCTCGGCTCTATAAAGATCATTCAATGATACCTTTTTTTATTACACAGTTAGTCCTTGAGTGATGACCATTCATTCAATGACCATTGAAAGTTATGGCGGTGCTGAAGGAAGGATCTTACAATTAGGCCTCAAAATTTGATAAGACTGATAAAAAGATTTTGGGGAATGGAGGCAAAGTTTGGGAATCACTGGTTTTCATCTGCTCCTCTTCAAGAAATGTTGGTGATTTGCAAAATCCAAAATACAGTTGAATGCCAGACCTGAGAACAGATTCAGGTTTTTCAAAGACTTATGAAGCAACTACAGCTTCTGAAATTTCATGCTTCTGTAACCATGGCCGTAATCTTTTAGAGGCAGGTGGATCTTAACATGAGACATGGTGCAAAGATTGAATGGACTTGATTTGTCTTTCAGATGCCAGTGAATTTCAAAGAAGTTGCTATGTATTTTCCAGAGGATCAAGACCTGATGTCGGATATAAATCAAAGGAGTCTCTACGAAAGTGGCATGCAGGAGAATGGTAGGTGGTACTAACTAGAAATACTTTAGAACAGTCTTTTTCAGCCGTGGCCACTTTAAGATGCGTGGACCTCAGTTCCCAGAATTCCCCAGCTAGCTCATGCTGGCTGGAGAATTCTGGGAATTGAAGTCCACATATCTTAACATAGCAGAACTTGAGAAACATTGAACTACCGAATTGCTCATTATCTGCTCCTTATTTAAACTTTTGACAGATCTATTATGGGACCAACATGCCAGATTTTTGGGGAACTGAAAAACAGGATGAAAGTTACTACTGGCAATACCTATAAAAGGTGGAATGAAAAACACTAATGTTACGTAGTTTTAGTAATGAATAGGATGGAATAGAAATAGAATAGAATAGAGTTCTTTAGTGGCCAAGTGTGATTGGACACAAAAGAAATTTGTCTTTGGTGCATATTCTCTCAGTGTACATATAATATAAGATACATTTGTCAAGAATCATAAGGTACAACATAATGACAGTCATAGGGTCCAAATAAGCAATCAAATCATATTAGGAAACAATTCAAATCATAAGGTTACAAGCAACAAAGTTACAGTCCTGCAGTCATAAGTGGGAGGAGATAGGTGAGAGGAACAATGAGAAGACTAATAGTAATGCAGACTTAGTAAATAGTTTGACAGTGTTGAGGGAATTATTTGTTTAGCAGAGTGATGGCATTCGGGAAAAAGCTGTTGTGTCTAGTCGTTCTGGTGTGCAGTGCTCTATAGCGTCGTTTTGAGGATAGGAGTTGAAACAATTTATGACCAGGATGTGAGGGGTCTGTAACTATTTTCACATGTGCAAAAAAACAAAAACCACCAACCTCAAGAGAGCACCACCGCCCCCCTCAGTGAAAAAACTAGAATATCCAATCTTAGAAAATCAGTGTGACTGTTCTAAGAAATCTAACCCACATGGTAAATGCTTTGGGGACCAAGGACATATCCTGAAATATAACATTTGTAGAAACAGGTTAGCTAAAATTAACTCCTCTTGAAGGATTTTCTTTTCCAGCCTGCTGAGACTATATTCTTATACCAATTGTTTGTTTCTTTTTATTTAGCAGGTGGTGGGCAGATCCATGAGAAGAAGGAAGATGTGTTAGGGCAAAACTATAACCAAAATCAACAAACTGGAACATCCCCGGGCGCGGCGGGCAAAGTGGTTTCCTTGTTTTTTGAGGAAGGAGAGCCAACAGTGAAGCATCTCAACCCAGAGAGGCAGCGGCAATACCATTTAGCAAAGAGAAGAGATAGCTCTGCAGCTTACACCCAGGTCCCCCAGCCTCCGGGCCAGGGTGCATCTGGAAAGACAAGGCGCAGATCCAAGATCCCAAGAACCTGTAATGAATGTGGGAAGACGTTCGCTCAGGCGTCCAACCTCCTGGCCCATAAGCGGATCCACACGGGCGAGAAGCCCTATAAGTGCGTCCACTGCGGGAAAAGCTTCACCGAAAGGTCGAATCGCAACCGTCATCAGAGGACCCACTCGGGACAAAAGCCCTACAATTGTCTTGACTGTGGAAAGAGCTTCAGTTTCAGGTCCGACCTCATCCGACATGGGATCACCCACACCGGAGAGAGGCCGTACAAATGCTCGGATTGTGGGAAAAGCTTCAGCCATGCCTCAACCCTCATTCGGCATGAGAACATCCACACGGGGGAGAAACCTTACTCCTGCGCGGACTGCGGAAAATGCTTCACCCAAAGCTCATCCCTTCTGGCGCACAAACGGCTGCACACCGGAGAGACGCCGTTCATCTGCCCCATTTGTGGGGAAAGCTTCAATTGGAAGTCGCATCTGGTGACGCACAAGCGGACCCACACTGGGGAACGCCCGTATAAGTGCGGCAAGTGCGAGAAAAGCTTCATCGAGAAATCCAAACTCAACCGGCATCAGAGGACCCACGCGGAGAAGGAACTCTATGGATGTGGGGAGTGCGGGAGAATCTTTAGCCTCCGATCCAACCTGATCCGGCACGAGACCGCTCACCAAGCAGCGAAATCCCACAACTGTTTGAGCTGTGGGAAAAGTTTCAACCAGGCGGCGAAACTGATGCGGCATGAAAGGGTCCACACGGGAGAGAAGCCCTACTCCTGCTCGGGCTGTGGGAAAAGTTTCAGCCAGACTTCCGAACTCCTGCGGCACGAAAGGATCCACACCGGAGAGAAACCGTACAAATGCTCGGCCTGCGGGAAGTGCTTCAATCGCAAATCACACCTCAGCACTCACGAAGCAACCCACTTAGCTGACCTGCCACGTGGAGGGCTACAAATCAGGAGAGTCTATGACAGCAGCTCACTCTTTATTGCAGGGCTGAGTCCCCACCAGCAGACCCACGCAGAGGGACAGGCGTATTCGGGCTCAGAAAGTGAAAAAGACTACAGCCACAGTTCGATCTTCATTGCGGGGCTGAACCCCAGCAGGCCCACCCACGTAGGTGACCAGCTGCATGAATGGCCCAACAGCGAGACCAGTTACGGCCATTGTTCACTCCTAATCACTGGAGTCAATCCACAAGAAGGCACTCAGGCAGAGGAGCCCCTGTTTCAATGTCTGGACAGAGAGACCAGCTACACTCGTAGCCCGTTGTTTAAAAGCATAATGAACCCACACCAGGTGGCCCTTTCGGGAGGCCAATCAATTTCCTGCGTGGACCGCGAGAAAAATTGCAGTGACCCCTCGCTTTTCCAGAAGGAGGACAAACTGTTTAAATGTTCCGAATGTGGAAAGAGCTTCAACTGGCAGTCTCATTTCACTCGGCACAAAAGAATTCACACAGGAGAAAAGCCGTACTGTTGCACGGACTGTGGGAAAAGTTTCAACCGCAGATCACACCTTGTTCGACACAGCAGGACCCACAACGGACTGAGCCTGTACTCTCAGACTGTTGAAGAATCCTCAGTTCAGGACCTGGTTTTCTTAAACCCAAGCGAACCAATGCAGGAGCGAACAGTGATTAACACACAGAGTGCGGGGGCTTCCTCCTTCCTTCCTTGCACGAGGTTACCACCTGGAAACCTCACAGTCCTGCCTGCTGAACCCACTCAGGAATAAATCTTGTGAAGGTTCAGTGCAGGATGAAGTATTAAAGAGCTCATCCCAGGGAAAAGCTGTGTATTGGGCAATACACAGTAGTACAATATCCGTTCTCACTAGGCCCAAATGCCTGTGGCAAGGGAACAGTGGCCTTAACTCTTAGGAATAATAGATGTGGTAAAACTGTTCCTAGCAGGAGAGTTTTTCCATAAAACAATTCCAAATCTCCATGCTCACTGAAAAGTAGCCTGTCAGGGAGCTAAATTAGCAGTCTCCCTGAGGTGCTGCTTCTGTACCAGAGGTGTCAAACTCAGTTTCGTTGAGGGCCACATCAGGATTGTGTTTGACCTTGAGGGGCCGGGGGGGGCGTGGCTGGGGTGGGTATGGCCAGATCAATGTCACTCGTGGGGGCACCTGTGGTGGCTGAGTGCCCTGCCAGACAAAACAAGGTCCTGAGCTCTATTTTAGGCTGCAATGGCCTCCTGCAGCCCTCTGCCAGGGCGCAATAACCCTCCGGAGTTCCATTTTGGCTGACATAGGATTGCAGGAGGCTGTCGCAGCCAAAAACGGAGCTCAGGAGCCCCTTTTGGCTGGCAGAGACACCGGAGGGGGGTGCGGTTTTTCACTGTCTCCAGGGCAGCCCCACAGGCCAGATATAAGTACACTGCGTGCCGCATTCAGCCCACGGGCCTTGAGTTTGACACCCCTCTTCTATACCCCTTTTTTAAATACAATCCCCGGCTTCTGATCTCTCGTTCATGTTCAAAAGAAGGCTATTAAAAGTTTTCAATCTGAAGCCAAACCATGTGGAAGAATTTCACGCCAAGGATGTTTTCTCTTTTCCTGCCTTTGCAAATTCTTCCCGGAGAGCTGAAGTGGGGAAACTTGGCCTCTCCAGTTGTTGCTGTATTTTCACTATCATTCACCTCAGGCAGTGAATATCAAGGATGATGGGGATTAGAATCCAGCAGGGTCTGGAGTGGTATAGGTGCTCAGTCTCAACTGTTAGGGAAAATGGTTGGACCACTCAAGATAATAATGGGATTGTAGAGCTGAATAGCTCTTAATATTGGAAAACTCCTTCCATTAAATTAAATTGAAGTATTCCAGTATTATTCCAGGCTGCCGCAAAGAAGAGAGGGTCAATTTATTTTCCAAAGTACCAGAGGGCAGGACAAGAAACGATGGAAACTAATAAAAGAAAAACGCAATTTGGAATTGAGGAGGAACTTCCTAACAGGGAGGACAATTAACCAGTGGAACAGCTTGCCTGCTTCATCCCTGGAGATTTTTAAAAAGACTAGACAGTCACCTGCCTGAAACAGTAGAGAGTCTCCTGCTTGAACAGGGCGCTGGACTAGAAGACCTCCAAGGTCCCTTCCAGCTCTATTCTGATTGATTGAAATTAAATTCCTGCCTAGGCTCCTCCACCCTCTGTGTTTTGAGAGGCAAGTCCCACTTTAGGCGAGTAACAGTGTTTTCCTGCTTTCTAAAAATTAGATTTTAAAACCATTTCCACATGTCTATATAGATATTAAAGGTAGCCTAAAGGAAATTGCATGAATTGGTAAGTTTAGATGATGACGTATTAGAATGGCGGTACAAACAGTCTTTGACTTACGACTGTAATTGAGCCCAGAATTACAGTTGTAAATCAGCCTGGTCTTTAAGCAGGACACCCTGTAAACACACCTGACTTTACAACCTTTTTTTGCTGCCGTTGTTAAAACAAAAGCTGCAGTAATAAAGCAAATCTGTTGTCTGCAATGTGTGTGAGGTTTTTTTTCTTGCTGGAAACCAGAAGTAAAACCTGGTCTCTAGTAAATATATAAATTGTAGTCATGCGGCCTGTGGAATACTGCAAACAGTCATAAATGTCAGCTGGTTACCAAGTGTCCCAAATGGGATCATGTTAATCGGGGTGACTTGTTAGAACTTTGAATCTGGATCATAAATGGTCATGTGGAGGTCCATCCGAACTTGATTGGTTGCTAAGCATCCAGTCATAAATTCAGGACCACCCATAGTTACAGTACTGGTAGTCCTTAACTTATGATCACAATTGAGTTCAGATTGAATGTTACTAAGTGAGAAATTTGCTAAGGGAGTTTTGCCCCATTTTTCGACTTAATTACTGCAGTTGTTAAATTAGTAGTACAGTCACAAAAGGGGATTACATGACACCACCACCCCCGGGATACTGCAACCCTCATAAATAAATATGAACCAGTTGCCAAACATCTGAATGTTGGTCAGATGACCATAGGGATACTGCAACGGTCATAAGCGGGGAAAATTGTCACAACTTTTTTCACTGCCGTTGTAACTTCAACCGGTGATTAAATGAACTGCTGTAAATTGAGGGCTACCTATATATGCCAGGAAAACATGGGCTCTCCTCCTGTAGGAAAACGTTTTTATATTAGACCGTATGAAAAATGGAAAGGAGGGAGCTGGATAGAAAATTGGGACTGGATTTGAGGAAGGATGAACAACCTTGTCAATAGTTTGCAATGGCTTCTTGAATTAAAATAAAGATATTTAATGAATTCTCCTTGACCCAAGACCTTTTTTCCCTGGGTCCATGTCACAGCTCTTGAAGAAGATCAAGATTTACTGTTGTATTTCTTTCTTACATACTACTACATCTTTTGGTGTTTAACTTTCCACCCTAATCTTCTTTCAAATATAACTCAAAACATGGCACCTCCCAAGATGCCAAGAGTAATTTAGGCACACCCAATGTTGTGTAGATTTTGTGGGCTGGTCAGTAATAGAAGACACGGATTTTTAGTTTGTTGAGTTTTCCCCTCTCATTGATGATTTTATACTCTTTTAAATCCATTGCACTAAAAATTGGTTCTGTGGGTCATTCCAATAATTCTAAAATGGTGCTGGCTGTGGGTGATGGGAGTTGCACTTCTGCAAATTCAAAAAAAAATCTTGACATTTGCAGTGCACTTTGCATATATTATTTATTTATTTTATTCATATATTTGATTTCTGCACCCACCCATTTTAGCAAACGATTCTTAAGTTAGGTTCGTATATCAAACTAGAAAAGGTTTAGCAGCAGATTGTCCTGGAGAAAAATCTATCAATGTGATTGGTGGGGATCAAAATCAATTGGCTGGCACATAATAATAATAATAATAATAATCCGGCGAAACAACTGGCCGCTGTGATACAATTGTATAATAATAATAATAATAATAATAATAATAATAATCACCACCAGTCAGTGGTATTTGTGATGCATTTTTGAATGTTCAGCTGACTGAGTTTCATGTTTAATGAATAATAATTTTAAAAAAAACAGTGAAACCCATTGTCATCGGGGCACTTGGCACCATGTCCAAGAATTTTATAAAACAAATCAAGAAATTGCAGCTTCCTGCAATAACACCAGCGGACCTTCAAAAAACTGCATTACTTGGAACATTGTATATTTTAAGAAGGTACTTGGTTGATGCCTAGGACACTGGCATCAACTCAATCAACCATTAGCTCCAGTCAATGGTATTTGTGATGTGTTTTTGAATATTCTGTTGACTGAGTTTCATGTTTAATAATATATGTATAATAATAATGATGATAATAATAAGTTCCTATGTCCTTGGTTAGGACTCGAGCTGTTGAGCTACCAACCAGCCCCAAAGGCTGTGAATCTCACCATAGATTAACCAATAATAATAATACAAAATAAAATAATAAAAATGAGAAGGTGAAGATCTTGTGGGACTTTTGAATGCAGACGGATGGTCATTTGGAACACAACATGCCAGATATGATTGTAGAGGGTCAAAACATACAATTTATTGACATCGCGGTACCAGGAGATGTCAGGATCGAAGAAAAAGAACTGGAAAAAAAATCACAAAATACCGTGACCTGGCCATTGAAACTACCCGATTACGGATGAAATATGTAATAGTGATACCCATTGTCATCGGGGCACTTGGTACCATGTCCAAGAATTTTATAAGATACATCAACAAATTGCAGCTTCCTGCAATAACACCAGTGGAACAGCAAAAAACTGCTACTTGGAACATCCTATATTTTAAGAAGGTACTTGGTTGATACCTAGGACGCTGGCAGCAACCCGTATGAACCATTCGCACCAGTCAATGGTATTTGTGATGCATTTTTGAATGCTCAGTTGACTGAGTTTCATGTTTAATGAATAAAGTATAATAATAATACCTCTCAAATTCAAACGTCTTGGGGGAAAGAGATCGGACGAACGCGTTTTTCAGCCACTAGATGGCGCTGTACAAATGATCAACGCACGCGCCCAGATAGCTGTCAATACCATGTAGTAGCCCATCGGTAACGAGTTAAAACGCATTGAAACCATCAAGTATTAAATTACTAGAGAGGATGCCGGAGTGGAGAAGACCAGAGGAACTTCCTCTTCCTGTTCATCCCTGGGAGGATGATGGCATGCAGGGTGGGACTCTTGTTCTTCCCAGGGTCGCAACAGCAGCTGGAAGGTGAGTTGAAGACAGATAGGAGGAAAGGGCTGGGACCAAGCCGGGCTGCCTGGTTTGCTCCTTGGTGTAAAAGCAGAGAAGCGGCTACCTATTCCTTCCCACCCCAGATTTAATTCCACTGGTTTTGCAGGCTTTAAAACTGCTGCCTGCAATTTTCTGTGGGTTGGGAGATTTAAAAAATCTCCTTCAAGGTAGAATTGACTTCTTGTTATTTTATTGACATGTTGTTTTCTTGGCAACAATCTGGGACTGATCTGCCACTGCTGGCTTCTGGGATTATTATTCTTTTTAGTTTCCCCGTCCAAATAGGATTTCCTGGTGGTGTCCCCTCCATGCATTAACCAGATTCGGCTCTGCTTAGCCCTTAACCTGTTTTTAAAAATAAGAATTGTTTGAGATGTTCAGTTGTATAGGAAATACCTCATTTACCACTTGTTTAACGACTTTAGGACTCTGAAAAAAAGGAGACTTCTACCTGGTCCTTGAAGGTGTGATTGCCACAGTGATTTGGGTGCAACAACTGGCACACAATGATAATGGTCACAGCATTCTTGGTGTGGAGGAGACAGGAAATGCTCCGGGTCCCATCCCTCCTAGGGAGATACACCTGGTGGGAGCCAGAAGAAGGGCCTTCTCCATGGTGGCCCCTTCTCTCTGGAACATCATCCCACCCAGAGATTAGAATGGCTCCCATTCTAGCACTCTTCCGGAAAGCGCTGAAGACCTGGTTCTGCCAGCAGGCCTGGGAAACCCAGAGCAGGATGGAGCCCATTAAATGGCTCGTGTAATCTGCTGTCGCCTGGATGGGGAGGTGGGGGGTGATTTTGTTATATTGTACTGTATTAATTGATTTGATTCCTTTTGTTAGTTTTTGTTGTTTTAAATGTAGTTTTATATTCTGTAATCCATCTTTGAGTTGCTATGGGCGAATAGGCAGCAATATAAATTCAATAAAATAAATAAATAAAATTCTGCAGTCAGCGATCACCGTTGACAAACCTCAGGCACTCCCAAGTTTGGTGTGGACAATGGATGCCTGAATTTGAGAGAGACACTTTTACCTTTGCAAAGAGGCTTCTGAAAATACAAATCACCAAGTAATTCAGGCAAAGCAAAAGCATTTAAGTGGGGGAAGGGTGTGTTTTTATAGGGTGCAGAAACATGATACATTTATTTGGCATATGCGACGCATCATTAAAGTAAATGATCAAATTAAAAGATACCATTTACATGTAACACGTGAACAACAAGAATCTTTGATTCTAAATAAAATTCCACAAATGGCAAATTTGTGGCTTAAAATATTTCCTTTTCCTGGCCTAGCTTGTACTTTTTAGACTTGCAAGTGTAGAGGTAATCCTTGACTTCATTCATTCAGCAACCCAGCTCTTCCCTCTCCCTTGGCACCTCCTTATAGTGACTGCAATGGGGAGAACCGAGATTGCATGGGTGCCTTGCTGAATGACAGAAACAATTTAAGGACCATAATCCTGGACTCAATTGTTATTTAGGCCATCGTTTAGGAGCTTTGTACAAAAACAAAACTTTCACCAAACGTTTTAGCACCCAGCACCTGGCTAATCTTTTGCAGCTGGCTAATCTTTTGCAAAGGTACGTTTTGGGGAGTTATCCTGCACCCCCAAGAACAGTCTTCCCTGATTCCCCAAGGGAAGTGAGGTTTGTTGTTCCCTTTTTGCACAACGTTTCCCCCCCCCTCAATAATGCTTTCCCTTGGTTCAGTTCTCGCTTCTTGCATACCAAGTTTCTAGCTCAGATTTAACAGAACAGAATAACAGAGTTGGAAGGGACCTTGGAGGTCTTGATTTATTTATTTATGGATATTTATTTATTTATTTATTTATTTATTTATGGATGGATGGATGGATGGATGGATGGATGGATGGATGGATGGATGGATGGAACATCCCCGCTTAGAAAGCCGTCAACGCAGCAGCGACGTCGCTGGCGGTTCAACAGAGGGAGCGACTGAATTGAAAGGTGGTGAAACCATTGAGTATCGAATTGCTAGAGAGTACATAGAGGAGGCGAGAAGGTTAGAGGAAGTAGCTTCCTCTTCCGGCTCACCGGATGGGGAGGGGTGTAGGCATAGTGGCGGCTGTCCAGACGTTCTTCCCAGGATCCAAGCAGCAGCATCGGCAACATCTGGACGGCAAGCTCAGGACAGGTCGGAGGAGAGGCCGAGAGCAAGTAGGTTTCCTCCACGGTGTAAAAGCAGAGAAACAACCACTAGGCTGAAATACATCGGCTGCTGCTTATTCCTTCCCAAGTTTTATTCCATTTGACTTTGATCTGCTGCTGGTTGGGAGATCTAAAAAGATTTTAAAAGTCTCATTCAATTTAGGGCTGTTGCTATTTATTTATTTATTCCTTCCCTCCTCAAATTTTATTCCACTCTTCCTGCATGATTTGAAACGGGTCCCTTCATTTTCCTTCTGATTTAAATGTCTCCTTCAGGTTCCACTGGTGCTGCACGCTTTAAAAATGTAGCCTGCAATTTTCTGTTGGTTGGAAGACATTTTTCAGGCTGAAATATAAATGTATTTTCTACATGCATGCATTATATATACAATATATTATGTATTTCCTGTGTGTCAGATTATTTGAAAATAACAATTTGTTAGGCTTAGAAGTTATTCAAGAGAATGTCACGATTGTGTGGATATTTAAAATTAGATTTAGCTAGCCTTTTTAAAATTAAAAAATTTTTTTAATGCAAACAATACAAACATAGACATATTCATCTGAATATAAAGGGGGAAAAACTGAGTCTCTGTGGGTGGAGGTGCACTGTAATATTAGTTTTTTTTTTTCCTTTTCCTTTTTCGGTCTAACCAGCCTTCTATGTGACAAATAAATCATAATTGATGTTTATGGTTAATCTAGCATTTTCACATGTTTCTTTTTTCATGCTCCTTGTTGTTTTCCCATTTTATAGCCAATCATTAAACCAAGCCTTTTATGTGATTGTTATAGACAAATGAGGATGCCAAGAAGATGCCAAGTGAGATCAAAAGCAGAACTAAAAAGGGAAATGAATCCATCCTGCAATTAAAATCCTTCCAATTCCTCCAGAAAACAACAAAACACTTCTCCTTCCCCAGCACCTGATGGATAAGAGAAATAGTAGCTGAAGAGACTGTAAACCTGGGAAAAAAATTGAGTATGTGGAGCTCATACTCAATGATACACTCTACAAAAAGGTCAAGGGAAAAGGTTATTTGCAAATTCAGAAAAAGATGGAAGTACCTGGAAATCAATGGAGAGGACAGTTGGATAACCAGGTGTGGCAAGCAGTCATGCAAGACTCGCTCTGTGAAGAAGGAAAGAGTAGCTTGAATGAAAACATCATCCAAGAAGGGATCCAACATATTTTTGACCTCCCCAATAAACCAA
Source organism: Thamnophis elegans (assembly GCF_009769535.1). NCBI lineage: Eukaryota > Metazoa > Chordata > Lepidosauria > Squamata > Natricidae > Thamnophis > Thamnophis elegans. Next base: position 154,944,912 of record NC_045542.1, on the reverse strand, counting down.
GAATATCAGTGGTGGAAAAGCCCCACGGAGCTACAGGTGGTGAGGATAGTATGGATTGCAAATCGCAACTGATGGTGCATGAAAGTATCCACGTTAGAGAAAAGCGAAATATATGTTCTACATGTGGGAAATTGTTTTGCTACAGCCCACGCCATTTTGAGGATAAAATGACACTCACCGAAGGGAATACGTACCAATGCTCGGAATGTGACAAGAACTTTTGCAAGGACGCCACCCTAGCAATACACCGGAGGACTAACACAGAGGAGAAACAGTATGTATGTCTGGATTGTGGGAAAACTTTCAATCGTAATTCCCACCTGGTGATACACCAAAGGACTCACACAGGAGAGAAACCTTATGAGTGTCCAGATTGCGGGAAAAGTTTCAGTCGGAAGTCCAACTTGTTGATACATAAGAGAATTCACACAGGGGAGAAACCATATAGCTGTCAGGATTGTGGGAAAAGTTTCAGCCGGAATTCTAACCTGGTGACACACGAGCGGACTCACACAGGAGAGAAACCATATGAATGTCAATATTGTGGTAAATGTTTCAGCCAAAATTCCCACCTTGTGATACACCAGAAGATTCACACTGGAGAGAAACCATATGAGTGTCTGGAATGTGGGAAAAGTTTCAGTTGGAATTCCCATCTGGTAATACACCAAAGAACACATACTGGTGAGAAACCATATGGGTGTCCTGTTTGTGGGAAAACTTTCAGCCAGAAATCTGATCTGATGATGCACCAGAGGACTCACACGGGGGAGAAACCATATAAATGTCCTCTTTGTGGGAAAACTTTCAATCGGAATTCCCACCTGCTGATACACCAGAATACACACACCGGAGTGAAACCATATGAATGTCTAGAATGTGGGAAAACATTCAGTCAGAGTTCCCACCTGTTGATACACCAGAGGTCTCACACAGGAGAGAAACCATATGAGTGTCAGGAATGTGGGAAAGGTTTCAGTACTAGGTCTAACCTTATAAATCATTTAGGTTTGCACACAGGGGAGAAACCTTTCAAATGCCTAGAGTGTGGACGGTGCTTTACACAATATTCCTGCCTTGCTGCACACAAAAAAATCCACATGAGGCAGAAAGCGATGACCGTAGAGAAGTCTTGAATATAATTTCTAATTTTCCATTGGAAAAGCAATTGAGAAATTAAGTATTAAATGTCTAGCATCCTTCACTGTAGTCAAATGTATCTCAGTAGTAGGCATAATGGAGGAGAGAATTTGAAAAATATTGGTTTGGTAAAAGGTAACACTTCGTATCTGGATATAAGAAAACTTACTGGATATTCCCTTGTGCAGAGGTCATGCAATTCTACAAAAAGGCTTTGGGAGTCATTTTTTGCACACTGATCATCGTAAGCCATAGAAATGCTACATAGGGAATTTCAGATTTCTTCAACATAGGTGACAACCCTGAAGTTGGCTGAACTGTGGCCATTTTCTTTTTGTTAGTCTCTAGGGAGGTTTCATTTCTCACTGCTTCAGAGCTGACACAGTCTGGAGTGATGGGGGTGGGGGGGTTGTAGAGATTAGCTGGGGTGTTGTAGTTATAATAAATTCCCCCTCCCCCTGGGAATCAAGGACGTTCCTGCAGGTGTCTGCAGGGTGGAGGCTGAGGTCACATAGCAATGGGGCTGTATGCTGATTGGACCATGTGACTGAGATTGGGGATGGGATAATTTTTTACTTTTAATTGGGGGGGGGGACTGGCGCCAACTTAGAGCCGGTTTTCCACCAGGAAAATGGCAATTTGATATGTCCTAATAAAAATTTTCTTTGAGGAAATTACCTGCCTCGGAGTTCTTATTGAACTGGGATGTAATTCTTGGAACCCTGACAATAGGTGTGCTGTAGATTTCAAGCCCCAGAAACCGTTAGCCAGCAGATCTGTTGATAAAGTGTCTTGAAGTTGTAGTCAATCTTTGTGGTAGGTCTCATAACTGGCTACAGCTCCTAAAAATACAGTTGCATACTCAGAGGGACTTACGTACTGTTGGTGGCTTCTCCACTATGACAAAAATGAGAGGAGATAAAGGAGGATTCAAAGTTCATCTTTTCCAAATACTTCCACCAAATCAGTGCCATGAGAATCTGTTATTCCAGACTGTGGCCTCGGATAAGCACAAATATGAAAGAAAACCATCAGTGTGGAGACTACAGGCAAGCCTCGAGTTACGACCATAATTGTGCCCTGAAATTTATCTTGCTAAGTGAAAAATTTGTTGAGTTTGCCCCGTTTTACGACTTTTGTAGCCACAGATTGACACAAGCGAATCATTGTATTTGTTAAGTTGGTAGCATGGTTGTTAAGTGATCTGGATGCTCCATTGACTTTTTTCACTGCCATGGTAGCTTCAAATGGTCACTTAATGAACTGTGATAAGTCAAGGACTACTGTACATCTTATCATTTTATTTTTTTTAGGAGCTGAAAACACTTGAAATAATTCCAGAGGCTCTCAGTCTTTGAGAGAACAAATCCATAATGTAAAATTTTAGTGGGTACATCTTTGAGGAATAGAATACAATAGCAGAGTTGGAAGGGACCTTGGAGGTCTTCTAGTCCAACCCCCTGCTTAGGCAGGAAATCCTACACCACTTCAGACAAATAGTTCTCCAACATCTTAAAAACTTCCAGTGTTGGAGCATTCACAACTTCTGGAGGCAAGTTGTTCCACTGATTAATTGTTCTAACTGTCAGGAAATATCTCCTCAGTTCTAAGTTGCTTCTCTCTTTGACCAGTTTCCATCCATTGTTTTTTGTCCTACTCTCAAGTGCTTTGGAGAATAGCTTGACTCCCTCTTCTTTGTGGCGTCCCCTGAGATATTGGAAGACTGCTGTCATCTCTCCCCTAGTCCTTCTTTTCATTAAACTAGGCATACCCAGTTCCAGCAACCGTTCTTTATGTTTTATCCTTGAGTCCCCTAATCATAAAGAATAAATGAAGAATAAAATGGGACATTAGCACAGAGGGAATGCAAGGGAAGAACTTGGAAGAATTTGTGGCTATCTGGCTACAGTCTATGTATAGTATACAGATGTGTATCTAACAGTACTATGTCCTTCCATAAAGCAGACAAGTGTCTCAAATGTTGCTCTTTTTTCACGAGGCAATTGGCCTTTCTGGGTTTTCCTTTGAAGGCGTTTTGCTTCTCATCCAAGAAGCTTCTTCAGCTCTAGTCCAGTTGCCTCTTGAAAAAGCACCTTCGGGACAACCATGACCTGGATGACTGAGAATCTCCATAGATATCGGAGACAAGTGTGTTTTTCAGCCTTGTGTCGCTAGATGGCGCTGTAAAAATCAACACTATCGCCTAGAAAACCACCGAAGTCGCAGCGGCTTCTGAGGAAGAGCGTCGAAGTATTGGATTGCTAGAAAGGCTTTGGGGCGGGGGAGGGGCACAGGAACTTCCGCTCCCCCCTCCCCTAAGAAGATGGTGTCGTGGACGGCTGCTTTTGTGCTCTTCCCGGGGTCGAAGCAGCAGCTGGCAGGTGAGTTGAAGGAAGGTCGGAGGAAAGGCGGGGGGGCGGCGGGGCTCTTTGGTTTGCTCCAGTCCAGGGTGCAGATGCAGAAGCAGAGCAAGCAACGTAGCTGAAACATTCTCCCCTGCTACCTATTCATGCCCTCCCAAAATTTCGTCCCAGGGCTGCTGCATGGTTTAAAATAGGTTGCTCTTCAGTTGGTAAGTCGTGTCTGACTCTTCGCGACCCCATGGACCATACATAGCATGACACACACACACACACACACACACACACACACACACACACACACACACACACACAGAGGGAGAGAGACCTCTGTCTCCGGGAGTCTGCCCAAATTCATGTTCATTGTGTATGACACTATAGCAATAGTACTTCTATACCACTTCACAGTGCTTTACAGCCCTATCTAAGTAGTCAGTCGGTCTATCTATATTTCTATCATCTATTCTATCTCTCATCTATTTATTTCTATGTATCATCTATTTCTATCTCTCATCTATTGCTATCTCACATCTATTTATTTCTATGTATCATCTATCTATATTTCTATCATCTATTTCTATCTCTATCATCTCTCACTATTTATTTATTTCTATCATCTATTTCTATCTATCATCTATATCTATCAATCAATCTATATCTATCTATCTATATCTATATTTCTATTCTATTTCCATCATCTGTTTATCATCTATTTCTATCTATATATTTCTATATATTTTTTTGTAAAAAAATATTTTTAAACAAACATTTCTATATTTCTATCATCTATTTTTATCATCTATTTCTATCAATCATCTATTTCTATCACCTATCATCTAATCTATTTCTTTCTATCATCTATTTCTATCATCTATTTGTATCTATTTTCTATTTCTATCTATCTAATATATTTCTATCTTCTATTTCTATCATCTATTTTTTTCTATCATCTATCATCTATTACTCTAACTTTCTGTATATTTCTATCATCCATCCATCCATCCATCCATCTATTTAGCTACCTCATCATCTCACCATCTCATTCTCTGCTGTCTGCCTCCGTCTCCTTTTGCCTTCCGAACTTTCCCTAACATCAGGCTCTTTTCCAGCGAGTCCCCTCTTCTCATTATGTAACCAAGGTATTTGAGCTTCAGAAGCATTCTGCTTTTTTGTGTGTTTTAACAGAATGAGAATAACAGAGTCAGAAGGGACTTTGGAGGTCATCTAGTCCAACCCCCTGCTCAAGCAGGAGACTCTACACCAGGGGTGTCAAACTCAATTTTATTGAGGGCCACATCAGGATTGGGTTTGACTTTGGAGGGCCGGGTGGGGGTGGCCATGGTGGGCATGACAGAACCACACCTCCGCAGACATAGATTTATAAACTTGTAAAAATAGGGAGGCGTACATTTCTGTAATTTTGTTTTTTTAATACTTACTTGATCATCTTATGAGAGAGAGAGAGACCAGATCAAGAAACTGACTCCATAGGAAGACTAGAACTAAAAATTATTAGGCTAGTAGCAGAATCCTGCAAGCCTGAGAGCTAAAATATTTTACTTTTCCTCCCTTTTATAACTTTCTGAGTCAAGGACGGCTTCCTGCAATACTCCGGAGGCCCTGTTTTGGGCCTGGAAGGCTTCCTGGGCCACTCCGGAGGCCAAAAGCTGTTGCGGGGGTGGGGTGCCATGCCCATGCCCCATTTTTGCTGGCAGAGGTATTGGAACACTGCTATCATGTCTCCCCAGTGTTATTTTCAGGGCAAATGAGGAGTTTCATGCATAGAACTGGGGCTTTAAATCTCTCATAGGCTTTGGGCACTATTTCATCAATTAAAAGCCCCCTCTCCCCCCCTCCACATCAGACCAAAAAGTTTCAATGTACTCACATTTGGGACGTTTATTAGATTGAAATACACATAGACTTTTGACATGCATCTATACATACATTCATAGGTTTATCTACATTTCTCCTTGTGTGAATATATCTGTATAACAGTGGTGGGTTCCGGATCCCGTTCCAACTGGTATGGCGCCTCCACGAGCCTCCGTGACGCTCCAGTTGTTCAGCGGATGCGCTGTACGCGGAAGCACAGAAGACTTAAAAGACCGGTAAGGACTTGGGTGGGCCCTCCGGAGCACCGTACCGGAACAGTATCTGGTGCTCCGGGCTGGCTCTGGTATGCCTGTACCGGGGCATACCGTCTGCAACCCACCACTGCTGTATAACTATAACTATATTCAGCCTTTCCAGGTTTATTTCATAACAATTTTTTAATGCTAAACGTTTGTGATTTACTCAGGTCCAAAAGAGAATTTCGGGATTGAGTGAATATTTGAATTTAGTCTTCTATGTGTCAAATGAATCACAATGTTAGAGATTAGATTGGTATGTTTGGTTTTTTTCAATGTAATATATTTTTTCTTGTTTTCATATGTTGTGCACCCATTTTATATGCAGCCATTAAACTAAGTCTTTCATGTGAATTACAGGCAAAGAAGATGCCAAGGAGTCCATTCTGAACAAATGAGAATCACAAGCAGCATTAAAAAAAACAAAGCAAATCTGTCCAGCAATCAAAATGCATCCCATTTCCTCCAGAAAACCTTTCTGCTTCCACAACAGATGACAGATGAGAGAGAATAACAAGAAGACGGATTTTGGGCTGGAAATAATTGAGTATGTGAACCTCAGACTCTTCACAAAAAAGATCAGAGTGGGTCGTTTCTAAATTCAGAAAAAGAGGGAAACTTCTAGAAATCAGTGGGGGTGGAAGGAGTCCCTTGTTTAGCCACATAGGCCAAATAATCATGCAAGCCACCTCGCCCTGTGAAGAAAGAAAGAGCAGCTTGATTCAAAACAGCATCGAAGAAGGGATCCAAAATATTTTCGACCTCCAGAATCCAGGAATATCATTGGTGGAAAAGCACCTCAGATGCGGATATTGTGGGGAAAGGACAGATTGCAGATCAGAGTTGATGATGCATGGGAAGACCCATACCGGAGAAAATCTCTCCCAGTGTCCCCAATGTGGCAAGTGCTTTATCAAGCACGCTACTCTAGGGATACACAAGAGAAGTCAAATGGCAGACAAGCCGTACGAGTGTCTGGATTGTGAGAAAACTTACAGCAGTAATTCAAGCCTGTTGATAAACCAGAGGACTCACGCAGGAGAGAAGCTGTATTTTTGTCCAGATTGTGGGAAAAGTTTCACTCGGAATTCCCACCTGGTGATACACCAAAGGACTCACACAGGAGAAAAACCATATGAGTGTCCTGACTGTGGGAAAAGTTTCAGTCAGTATTGCCACTTGGTGATACACCAGAGGACTCACACGGGAGAGAAACCATACGAATGTCTTGATTGTGGAAAAGCTTTCATTCAGAATTCTGACCTGGTGATACATAAGAGGACTCACACAGGAGAGAAACCATATGTGTGTTTGGATTGTGGGAAAAGTTTCAGTCGGAATTCCTACTTGGTGGTACACCATCGGACTCACACAGGGGAGAAACCGTACGAGTGCCTGGAATGTGGAAAGGCTTTTGGTCGAAATTCCGAGCTGATGATACATAAGAGGACTCACACAGGAGAAAAACCATATGAATGTCCAGATTGTGGGAAAAGTTTCAGTCAGAATTCCCACCTGGTGGTACATCACAGGACTCACACAGGGGAGAAACCATATGAGTGTCCGGATTGTGGGAAAGGTTTCACTACTAGGTGTAAACTTATAAATCATGTAGGTTTACACACAGGGGAGAAACCTTTTAAATGCCCAGAGTGTGGACGGTGCTTCACACATCATTCTTGTCTTACTGCCCACAAAAAAATTCACATGAGACAAAAGGTGATTCGTGTAGAGAAGGCTTGAATTTAATTTCTGATCTTCTATTGGAAATGCAGCTGAGAAGTTAACTGTTTGATTTCTTTCCTGATTCACTTTAGTCAAAAGATGCCTCAGTATTAGATAAGAGTGAGGAGAGAAAACAAATGGAAAATATTAGTTTGATTAAGACTAGCTAACTGTATATGGCTATCAATAGATGTTACTACCAGTAGATACTTACTTTTCAAGAAATATTTTTTTAAGAAATATTTGCTTTCAAGAAATAGTGCAATCGCTGCAATAAATATTTTGTGTGTTGTTTTTTTTTAACATTTCTATAAATCAGGGCTGTCAAACTTCCGACCCACGGGCTGGATGTGTCACGTACTGGCCATGCCGCCGCCCGGTTTAGCGAAGGGGGAAAAAGTCCCGATATGTCGCATGACCCTGCCGTGGCATGAGTTTGGCACCCCTGCTGTAGATCATAGAAATGCCACATGCAACGTTTCATCTTTCTACCTCATTGTCTTCCAGATTTCAAGCCCCAGAATTATCCAGCCAGGATTACCTCTCGAATAAAATAACTTAAAATGACAGTCGGCGTTTCTGGATGGTCTCTGAAATCTGGGCTAAAAATACTTTACAGAAAAGACGGCAGTACTCATGTTTACTTAAGAGAGTATGAACCCTTAAATATGACAAAATGGGATAGGAGAGAGAAAAGTGAATCCAAAGAAACTCAGAGGAAGGAGAATCCCTGCTCAGACTGTGGGTAGGATGAAATGAGGAATATAGAAGATCTGAGGAAAGTATCCAGCAATGACAAAAGCACTGTAAAATTCAACATGCCATGGCTGTTAAATAGGATGGGTAAGAGCTGTAGGTACATTGAGTTGTGGAGAAAAGCGTGGCACGACAAAACCGCGCTCGACTAAAGCGCGCCCGATTAAACCGTGTCGCTGACGTCATCAACAGGGCGACAACAGCGAGCGCGGAGAAAGAAGGGCGCTTTAAATAGCGCTTTGAAAGCAAACCGATTCAAGTTAAGGTAAGGGTTAGGTTTAGGGTTAGGTTAAGGGTTAGGGTTAGGTTAAGGGTTAGGATTAGGTTTAGGGTTAGGTTAGGATTAGGTTTAGGGGGGTTAGGATTAGGTTTAGGGGTTAATTTTAGGTTTAGCGTTTACAGCGTGCTTCTGTCCTGTACAGTGTGCTTCGCCCTGTAATGACATCAGCTACGCGGTTTCGTTGAGCGCCCTTTAGTCGAACGCGGTTTTGTGGTGGAACCGAGAAAAGGGGTTGTGGTTTGGAGCATAGGATCTTCAGGTTTATTAGCAACTCCTGCTGTAATATAGTTTGCTTGGAGGCGCTTGCCTGTTAGCCTTTGGTGTGTGATACAATGCCAATTTGCTGACATTTTTGCTGCCTCCCCCTTTGGAGGTCAAAATTTTGAGGAAAAAAGTTGTAGAGCGGTAAATGTTTCAGGTCTAAAACACATACCCAGGAATAGATATTCATAAGGGGAAACAATGGGTAGTATCAGTGTTGCTGTGCACATTGGGGCAAGATAATGCAAAAGTCTATTCCCAACATATGGGAGATTTTTCCATTTCTTTCACTGCACTGTATATGCTCCATATTCTACCTTCTTAACTTTTGTCAATACTTTCTCCCACTGTTAACAAAAAATCAATGACAGTTGTGGAAAATATGGCTTAAACCCCTTGGTCAGGTATAATAGCAATAGCTATTATTAGCACTTATATACCGCTTCACAGTGCTTTATACCCCGTCTAAGCAGTTTACAGAGTCAGTTTATTGCCCCCAACAATCTGGATCCTCATTTTACCCACCTCGGAAGGATGGAAGGCTGAGTCAACCTTGACCTAGTCAGGATTGAACTGACAGTGGGCAGAGTCAGCCTGCAGTAGAACCACTGCCCCAGCAGTGTATAATATACAAAAAGCGATTCTGAAGGCAAAAATGGAAAAAAGTAGTCCTGTTTCCTTAAACCAGGGGCCACCGCTACTGGGCCACATGAGTGGCAAACTGGCATGCATGCACACATGCAGCTCCACTCACGCAAGTGGTATGCAGACATGCATGTTCATGCAGCTCTACTTGCATTTGAGGTGCATGTACATGCACATGTGTGCTTCCCCCTGCACACAGAAATAAAGGTGCGTGCATGCACATCGGCCTGCCGCTCACATGGCCTGGTTCCCCACCCCCACACCACCATAAAGATCTGGGACCACTGCCTCAAACAAAAATCATGATACTAACTTCATCCCCCCTCAAATCAGATCATGGATAAGCCCAGCAGCCTTGGGAGGAAGTATTGAGTTGACATGTTTGAAGCATGTGGAACTCAATGAGACAGTACAGAAGAAAGACTCAAAGACTTCCTTGAGGATCTGGTTCCTGCTTGCCACCTGTGCATAGAGGAAATCTCCCTGTTCCTCTGCATGGAGATGAGCAATGTGGAAGGGAAATGCTGGTCTGGATTTCTCTTGAGGAATGGACTTCAGGCCACGCTCCGTTTCCAAAGAGAGTTTTATTCAGGTCAGCTCATCAGAGAGAATTCCCAAACAGGAATGCGTGATGACAACTACCCAATAAGAAAAGAGGGAGCAGAAGGCACAACTCTATGGTTTTTCTTTTTGCAATTCCTTTCCCGTTAAGATTTTCGACATTTGATTTGTATGTTTTTTTTTATTTCACGACATTAACAATCTATATAAATAAAAATGTAAATGTTCATTTGTTCAAAATCTTAAATCTCTGAAAGTTCTTCACCGATTGCTTTGAAATTTTGTCACAACATTGCATTCGAATACGCGATACCTATATTATATAGATGTCACACCTGTGACAGGTAGAAACATGGTTTTTTTGAAAACCAGCGCCATCTGTTGGACGCAAAAGCAACACATGCTATACTAAATATTTCACATTCCATTTCAATGTTTCCGATTGCATTGATATATTGAATTTTCATAGATTTCGATTTATTTTCATTTTGATTTAGTTATTTCATGTGACATTGCGTTGGAATTGAGCTGTGTCGCTTACCATAGTGTTCATTTCGTGAGTATAGTATATTCGGAACAGTTCGGTCTCTCTCCAGCTTTGTCCCGATGGTTCCTTTATATGTGTGGCTGGGCTGCGACCGCACCTGTTCCCCTTTCCGTCCCTCCTCCGACGAGCTTTGACCATTTCCGCCAAGAGGAGCCGAAGCCCTTCGGCCTCCCCTCTCTCCCCTCCCTTCCGGCCGGGCCTTTGCTGTCTGTGGTGGAGCGGCACCTGCGGCATCCCTTGGCCATCTGTTCACGCACACGTGCTGTGCATGCATGCACAATCCACCGCCCCTGTGACAACCAGCTGCCTTTGGGGGCTTCCGCAGGCACCGCACACTATGCGCACATGCACACTTTGCTGTTTCCCATAAAAACAGCTATAGAGCGTGGGCGGACAGGAGGGCCAAATGAGCCACCATACCGGTACATTCTCTGTGCTGCTCCCGGCTACTCCCAGTACAGTGACACTGTGCAGCCCTCCTGGGGTGATGTCATCCCCTTTTGCAAACTTCTGACAAACAAAGTCAATGGGGGTGCTACTAACTTAACTGCCGGGATTCACTTAACAACTGCAGCAAGAAAAGTTGTAAAATGGGGCAAACTCACTGAGCAAATGTTTCACTTAGCCACATAAATGTTGGGCTCAATTAGAGTAGTTCATTTAGTGACTGAACAGTCACCACAGTGTTGCAGAAAATGACAGGCGTTAGACTTCTCAGGATACAGGAAAAGTTTATTTGGCAGCCAGATTCAGAAAGCGAGCCCATGGCTAACATTGCAAGTTCTGAACAACCTTAATTATCGAAGCACGCATTCTTATACATTCTCAAAAGCATTACAACATGGAAATACTTAACTCATTTCTTAGTGGTTACCTTGAGGATAAAACCTTATAAGGAGATGGGGTCTTACTTCTCCTTTTGTTTATGGAGTACGTATCATTAACGAAATTTAATTGAACCTTGAACTTTTGACATAGATTTTGACATCTTGTGGTTAGGCACAGGCTTCCTGTTTCTATTGCAAGTTCCAACTCTTGTCTATGTGACTTTTAATATAGAAGTAAAGGGGATCTAAGAGGCTGTCCAGCCTGACCCAGTAGGTTTCACACTTAATGTCCAAATCTCACTTTACGGCTGCTTTAACAGCACCTAAAGTTACCACAGCACCAAAAAAAAGTGACTTCTGACCATTTTTCACACTTACAACAGTTGCAGCATCTCCAGGGCCACAATCAAAATTCAGACGCTTGGCAACTGCTTAACAAATTTCTCACTTAACAACATATATGTTGGGCTCAATTGTGGTCGTACATTGAGGATTACCTGTAGTCTACACTTGGAAACAGCTTGGCTAGCTTGAGTGAAACTGGCTCCCTTGGAGCCTCTAGCCTGCTGGTGCTTCCATCCCCTAAATCCTTGGGAGCCACAGGAAATCAAGCTTTGGGATGTAGGGAGGTTTGGAGGGTGACTTGAGAGCCAACTACTAAAGCCCAGGACTCTTTAGATTGGCTTTAAGCAACCAAGCTTCCTCTAATTGTTTTACCCAAACTGTTTGGGAATAATAAGGCCTAAATCTTCATTATTTCTGGAGAGTAGAAAGGCTACTCAGAGCAATTCTACCCTCTGATGAGATGTAGACTCCCCTATAATGCAAATAGGAAAATTATATATACTTCCTAGCTAGTATATAAAATCTTAGCAAGACCACACCTGGAATACTGCAACCAATTTTGGTGTTCATACTACAAAAAAGATGCTGAGACTGAAAAATGTTCAGAGAAGAGCAACTAAGATGATCAAAGGCCTGGAGACTAAAACATGAAAAACAGCTGCTGGATTTGGGTTTGCCTAGTCTAAAGAAAAGAAGGACTAGGGGTGACATGATAGCAGTATTCCAGTATTTGAGGGGCTACCACAAAGAAGAGGGAATCAAGCTATTCTCCAAAGCACCTGAAGGCAGAGCAAGAAGCAATGGGTGGACACTAATCCAGGAGAGAAGCAACCTAGAACTAAGGAGAAACTTCCTAACAGTGAGGACAATTAATCAGTGGAACAGCTTGCCTACAGAAATCGTGGGCACTCCATCATTAGATGTTTATAAGAAGAGACTAGACAGCCACTCATCTGAAATACTATAGGTTCTCCTGCTTGAGCAGAGGACAACTAGAAGATCTCCAAGGTCCCTTCGAGCTCATTCATTCTATTTCTATCTACCTGTGGTTCAGAGGCAATGTCAGTGAACACTTCCAGGTTTGTCCCTTATTTCATTATTCTAGTCAGATAAAGCTGACCAGCTCATAATCGTTTCGAGAATGAGCACACAAACAAGAACATAGAATAGCAGGGCTGGAAAGGACCTTGGATGTTTTCTAGTTCAAAGCCCCTCGTCTGGCAGGAGATCCTACACTATTTCAGACAAATGGCTGTCTAATTAATATGCCTTAAATACATTCTATTCCTCAGAAACTCCCCCCTTTCCTGCTCATTCATTTACATCGTTTCTTTTGTCATTCCATATTGTAAAGGGTCAACTTGACACTTTCTTGAGAGGCCCCTATCTCTTATTTGGTTTTTTTCCCCTGGTGCCTTTCTGTACCGTAGCCTTGGAAAAAGAAAGTTTTATCTTCTCCTGTTTACTTAACACATTTTGCAGTTAGTAAAAACACAATATTTTATTTACACATTTTAGACAAGAATATAATGGCTTATATATTTAACATTGTAAAATAATACAAAAGCAACCTTTTAACATTTTATAAAAGAGTAATTTAATATCATTTCCTTCACTAGGCTCATCTGCAAAGTCGGGTGCTAGAAGTAAAAAAACGACTTGATAGCATTTAATCAGTGGAAACCTGTTGCAAGCGCCTTCGGTAGAAACTGGAGAAGGATTTTTTTTTCTGCCTCCTATCTGGTGATGGTGCTCAAATAGGCAACACCTGTGCCTAGAAAGCGGATAATACCTGTGGTTGAGCTTAAAGGAGTTAAAACCATCGAGTACGGTGTTGCTAGAAAGGTTGGAAAGCGACGGGAAGCGTAGAAGAAAGAAAGTCCAGTTGCCTTTTGAAAAAAAGCACCTTTGGGAACAGCTGAACTTCCTCTTCCGGATCACTCATGGGAGGAGAGTGGTGTGCAGAGCGGTTTTTTTGCTCTTCTCATGATCGAAGCAGCAGCTGGAAGGTGAGTCCGGGAGTAAGTCGGGCTGTTTGGTTTCCTCCACGGCCTGGAAGCAAAGAAGCAACTGGGCTGAAGCATCTCAGCTGCTGCTGTAGGTTCCTTCCCTCCCCAAATTTAAGCCCACTGGTGCTGCACGCTGTGAAACTGGTGGCTGCAATTTTCTTTCTGATGGGAAGATTGAAAAAGCCTCCTTGCAGTGAAGGTGGATTCTTCGGGAATGGCTTCCCTCCAGAGGTTGCGGGTGCTCCCATCACTGGAGGGTTTGTGACAGAGGTTGGGGGGGGGACCTTGCAGGTATTCTATTCCGACGCCCTGATCAAGCAGGAGACCCAATATCATTTCAGACAAACGTCTCTGTTTAAAAGCCACCAGTGATGGAGCATCCACAACCTCTGAAGAGAAACCTTCCACTGGTTCACTGTTATTAGTGTCGGGAAATTTCTCCTTAGTTCTAGGTTGCTTCTCTCCTTGATGAGTGTCCATGCAGTTTCTTGTCCTGCCTCCAGGGGCTTTGGAGAATAGGTTGACACTCCTCCCTCTTTTGTGGCAACTCCTCAAGTATTGGAAGATGGCTATCATGTCACCCCTAGTTTCCCACACTCCTTGCATTCTTTTCTCCTTTTTATCCATGAAATTTTGCTTAGGCTCTGAATTTGTTAAAATCAGCTCTTCTAAAGTTTAAGACACTTGTTGGGTTATATTCTATTGCTTGTGTTTGCATTATTTTGAATTCCAGTAAGACGTGGTCACTCGCCCAAGGTTCCAACAACTTCAACTCCTTCTATTGCTCCTCTATTAGTAAGAAGTATAGTTTTTCCACTAGTTCACTCCTCTACCTTTGGGATCACAAAGTTGTCAGCTAAGTTATTTACAAATCTATTCAATCTTCTGCTTGCTGTACACTTTGTCTCCCAGTTGATATCAGGATAGCTAAAGTCTCCCATTATATCTTGATGTTGCCCTCTTGATATAGTTTGTAATCCACATGTGTATTGAAAATGACAGATGAATAAAATTTACAAGTTTTTTTTTACTTCCATGTCTTGCCAATAAGTATGGCATTTCCTGTCCCATCCATGTATTAATCAGGTTCAATTGTGCTTAACCCAGCACTTTCTAAAAAATAGCTATTGGCATCTTTGTTGCACAGATAGTCCTCACTTACCACTTCTTTCCTGAGCCTTCAAAGTTACTATGGCACGCTAGAAGCAGACGGGCACCTGGTCCACAAAATTTGTGGTAATCCTAGCACTTGTTCCGTGACCGCACTTCAGTAGTGACTCTGGTTTTGAAGGTGCAGGAAAAGGAATTGCACCAATTGGGGTTCTGCCAATAGTTGCACATTTATGATGGTGGTGGCATCCAACACTCATGATCCCCAGTTGTGACCTTCCCAGCTAGCTTCTGACAAGCAAAATCAGTGGATATACTGGCAGGAAATTGCAAGTCACGGTCATATGAAATTGCCTTTAACAACCCACAGTAATTAGCTTAACAACTACAGAGGAACAGATGTAAGTTGGCACTGTCATGTGACATGATGCTTAATGATTGAGCTGCTTAGTGACGCAAATATCAGTTCCAATTGCGGGAGGTTAAGTGAGGACTACTTGAACAAGGATGTCACCAAAGGGGTTGTAGACAGCATTTTCTGCCCTTATTTGCAGCTGAGGACTTCCATGAACAAAAGTGGTGTATACTTCTTCTTTTTTCACCTCATCTCTAACCATTTTATAAACAATTAAAGTTACACTTTTCTTTGCATCTTACAGACGACCAGGAGGGCAATAAGAGCACTCTGGACAACTTAAATAACAATCAGTGGTGAAAAGGGAAGAAAATCAAGGCAGAAATCAAAATATTTTCCATTTCCTGAAGAAAATCATACAAATCTGCTCCTCCTCCAGCAGCTGACAAAAGAGAGAAAATTGAGAAAGAATAAGCAGATTATGCAGAACTCAAGGATAAATTGAATGAGAGGTGAACGGAGATTTTATATCATTCAGCAAAAGAGGGATATTATCTGGAAGTCCGTGGGGAGGAAAACAGACAGTAATGCAGGCCTCTCTCTGTGAGGAAGAAGACGACTTAAATGAAAGCACCACTAAACAAGACATTGTCCATAATTTTGACCTCCTCAAGAATATCAACTGTGGAAAAGCTCCATAGATTTGCCTATTATGGGAAAAGCACAGATTGCTTTTAGGACTGATTATGTCCTAGAGGGGCCAGAAAGGAGAAAAACCATACAAATTACCTGAATGTGACCAAAACTATGGTCACAACAGTTCCCTTGTGGTTCATGGAAGTATCACCACACAAGAGGGAAGTGCTCCCAATGTAAATGCTTTAGTGAGCATGGCAACATGGTGCTACATCAGATAACTCACAAGAGGGAGAAAACGTATGACTGCAGATTGTGAGAAAGTTACACTAGAAATTCTCAGGTCTTGAGACACTAAAGGATGCACACACAGGAATAAAACCATTTGAACATCCTTTCTGTGGGAAAAGTTTCAGTGAGAATTCCACTCTGGTGAAGCACCCAAGGACTCCCACAAAAGTGAAACCCTTTGAATGTCATGATTGTGGGGGGGGAAATTAGTCACAATTTTAGTCTGGTGACGCATCAGTAGATTGACTCCAGGGAGAAACTGTATGAGTATCCAGATTGTGGGGAAAACATCATTAGAAATTTCCATCTCAGGAGACACCAGACAACTCACACAGAAGAAAAACCCTTTGAATGTCCTGATTATGGGAAAATCACAATTCCAGCCTGGTGATACACCAGAAGTGTCACATAGGAGATAAATGCTTTGAATGTCCTGATTGTTGGAAAACTTTCAGTTATGATTCCAATTTGTGAAACACTAGAGGAACCATAAAGGAGAAAAACCCATTCAAAGTCCTCACTGTGGGAGAAGTTTCATTCGTAATTCCCATCTGGTAATACATCAAAGGATTCACTCCATGGAGAAACCTTATAAGTGTGGAGATTGTGGGAAAAGTTTCATTAGAATTCCCACCTCCTGAGACATAAGACCACACACACAGAAGAGAAACCCTTTGAATGTCCAGACTGCGGGAAAAGCTTTAGTGATAATTCCAGCCTGATGAAACACGAGAAGACTCACACAGGAGAGAAAACCTTTGAATGTACTATCTGTGGGAAAAGCTTTAGCAAAAATTTCAGTCTGGTGACACATCAGAGGACTCACACAGGAGAGAAACCCTTTGAATGTCCGGACTGTGGAAAAGTTTCCATTGGAATTCTAATCTGTTGAGACGCCAGAGGACTCATACAGGAGAGAAACCCTTTGAATGTCCAATCTATGAGAAAAGCTTTAGTAATAATTACAATCTGGTGACACACCAGAGGACTCACACAGGAGAGAAACCCTTTGAATGTCCTATCTGTGAGAAAAGCTTTAGTAATAATTCCAATCTGGTGACACACCAGAGGACTCACATGGGAGAGAAACCCATTGAATGTCCTATCTGTGGGAAAAAACTTTAGTCAGAATTCCAATCTGGTGAGACACCAGAGGACTCACACAGAAGAGAAGCCCTTCAAATGTCCTGATTGTGGGAAAGGTTTTAGTCTGAGTTTCAGCTTACGGAAACACCAGATGACTCACACAGGAGAGAAACCCTTTGAATGTCCTATCTGTGGGAAACGTTTTAGTGATAATTACAGCCTGGCGACACACCAGAGTACTCACACAGGAGAGAAACCCTTTGAATGTCCTATCTGTGAGAAAAGCTTTAGTAATAATTCCAATCTGGTGACACACCAGAGGACTCACACAGGAGAGAAACTTTTTGAATGTCCTATTTGTGGGAAAAGCTTTAGTAATAATTCCAATCTGGTGAGACACCAGAGGACTCACACAGGAGAGAAACCCTTTGAATGTCTTTCCTGTAGGAAAGGTTTTTGTGATCATTCCAGCCTGGTGAAACACCAGAGGACTCATACAGCAGAGAAACCCTTTGAATGTCCTATTTGTGGGAAAGGTTTTAGTGATAATTACTGCCTGGTGATACACCAGAGGACTCACACAGGAGAGAAATCCTTTGAATGTCCTATCTGTGGGAAAAGCTTTAGGAATAATTCCAATCTGGTGAGACACCAGAGGACTCACACAGGAGAGAAACCCTTTGAATGTCCTATCTGTGAGAAAAGCTTTAGTAATAATTCCAATCTGGTGAGACACCAAAGGACTCACACAGGAGAGAAACTCTTTGAATGTCTTTCCTGTAGGAAAGGTTTTTGTGATCATTCCAGCCAGGTGAAACACCAGAGGACTCACACAGATGGGAAAACATTTGAATGTCATATCTGTGGGAAAAACTTTAATCAGAATTCCAGTCTGGTGGGACACCAGAGGACTCACACAGGAGAGAAACCCTTTGAATGTCCTGATTGTGGGAAAAGCTTTAGTTATAATTCCAGCCTGGTGAAACACCAGAGGGCTCATACAGGAGAGAAACCCTTTGAATGTCCTATTTGTGGGAAAGGTTTTAGTGATAATTACTGCCTGGTGACACACCAGAGGACTCACACAGGAGAGAAACCCTTTGAATGTCCTTTCTGTGGGAAAAGCTTTAGTAATAATTACAATCTGGTGAGACACCAGAGGACTCACACAGGAGAGAAACCCTACAAATGTCCTGATTGTGGGAAATGTTTTAGTCTGAGTTCCAGCCTACGGATACACCAGAGGACTCACACAGGAGAGAAACCTTTTGAATGTCTTTCCTGTAGGAAAGGTTTTTATGATCATTCCAGCCTGGTGAAACACCAGAGGACTCACACAGGAGAGAAACCCTTTGAATGTCTTTCCTGTAGGAAAGGTTTTTGTGATCATTCCAGCTTAGTGAAACACCAGAGGACTCACACAGGTGAGAAACCATTTGAATGTCATATCTGTGGGGAAAGCTTTAATCAGAATTCCAATCTGGTGAGACACCAGAGGACTCACACAGGAGAGAAACCATTTGAATGTCATATCTGTGGGAAAAGCTTTAATCAGAATTCCACTCTGGTGAGACACCAGAGGACTCACACAGGAGAGAAACCCTTTGAATGCCCTGATTGTGGGAAAAGCTTTAGTGATAATTCCAGCCTGGTGAAACACCAGAGGACTCATACAGGAGAAAAACCATTTGAATGTCATATCTGTGGGAAAAGTTTTAGTGATAATTCTAATCTAGTGAGACACCAGGACTCACACAGGAGAGAAACTCTTCAAATGTCCTGATTGTGGGAAAGGTTTTAGTCTGAGTTCCAGCCTATGGACACACCAGAGGACTCACATAGGAGAGAAACCCTTTGAATGTCCTGTCTGTGAGAAAAGCTTTAATAAAAGTTCCAATCTGGTGACACACCAGAGGACTCACACAGGAGAGAAACTCTTTGAATGTCTTTCCTGTAGGAAAGGTTTCTGTGATCATTCCAGCCTGCTGAAACACCAGAGGACTCACACAGGAGAGAAACCCTTTGAATGTCCTAATTGTGGGAGAAATTTCAGTCAAAATTCCAATCTGGTGGCACACCAGAGGACTCACATCGTGGAGAAATCTTTGAATTGTCGAGTCTGCGGTCATTACTTCAAGCATAAATCATCCCTTATTGCACACAAGGTAATCCATATGAGGAAAGGTAGATGAGTTTAGAGAATGCTTGAATTTCATTTGTGATCTCCCAGTATATGTGAGAAATTGATTGTTTGAATTTTGGCCTGATTCATTTTGCTCAAACATTTCTCATGATTAAATTTGTAAGTGGAGTGAAAAGGAAAATGGCTAACTACTAGTTTCTGGTTATCAGCAAAACTTCTGGATATTTCCTTTTCCAAAAGTAGAGGAATTCCTCAAAAAGGAATTGTGGGTGGAGCTTTTGTTTGTTGATTATGGAATTCCCACATGTGGAGTTTCAGTCTTCTACCTTGATTTCACCCGATTTTCACCCCCAGAATTCCACAGCCCGCATAAAAATAGTTCTCAAGATATAACTATTATGGGCCTTGAATTAAGGTTGCAGCTTGCAATGGCTCTTAAGTGAAATTGCTTTCCTTAACTACCCGAATCCCCCTGCTCTCCCTGATGCAGCCATTAATCAAATGTGTGAGTCGCTAAGCAGAACACTGTCTACTCAGAGCTGGGAAAAACTCCTTGGAGGCCTAGCACAGGGCTAGGCCTGCCTGCCGTAGGCATCTCTAGGCCTCCCACACCCTCCAAGACATCCTTTTGCTTTATTTCCTAACCCTTGGGTCTCCTTGGCCCTTCACTTTCTCCTGCAGGGTCCCACCCCCACCCGACCTCACACCTTCCTCCTTCTTACCTTCTGAAGATCTCTGAACCTCATATTGGGGAGGGAGGGAAGGACATATATCAGTGATGGCTAACGTTTTTGGGATTGCGCATCAAAAGTGGGGGGAGGGCAGGGGGTCATGCGTGGGCATGGCCACACCCATAATGCTATGCGTGTGACCTCAGTACGCATGTGTGTGCGACCAGCGCTCCCCCCCATTAACCATACCACTTTGAAGCAGAAGAAAACTTCTGAACTAGGAAATATTTAATATTTAACCATTTAAAAGGCCTGAGTGGGGAAATATTTAATCCCTCCATTTAAAAGTATCCATATATGAAGTTCAGAAGAATTACTTCTACGCAGTACAGATAGTCCTTGACTTACAACATTTCATTTAGTGACCATTCAGTTACAACTGCAATTTACAAAAAGTGAGTTACAACCGTTTTTGCCCTTACGACCGTTCAAGCATCCCCATGGTCACGTGATCAAAATTCAGACACTTGGGAACTGACTCACATTTATGACCGTTGTAATGTGCTGGGGTCATGTGATCACCTCTTGTGACCTTCTGACAAGTAACGTCAACGGGAAGAACTAGATTCACCCTTGTTGCTAGTTTAACAACTGTGATTATTCGCTTAACAACTGTGGCAAGGTCACAAAATGGAGCAAATTGCACTAAACGTGACTGTCTTGCCATCTGGTTGAAAGAAGGAAGGAGATCCTTCTGGACTCAAAGGCACTTTTGGATTTTCCTTACCTTTCCTGCTCCAGCCCCCTTACCAGATGTGCCCACGCCTCCAATTGAACACATTGAGGTGGAGATTGTAAGCAACAACTTTATTGTGTAGAAAAAGTAACACAAGGAAATCTCTCTCAAAGCCTTTGTACCCCACCAACGTCCTCTTGGGGGCTTTCACACAGCATTTGCCACAGTTTACAAGTCAGAGTCAGAAGGAATTTTCTCATCTCCCTTTAGAGCAGTGGTTCCCAAAGTGGGCAATACCACCCCCTGAGGGGCGGTAGGATGACTTAGGGGGGCCCTAAGAGGCAAGGGGGCATCAGAGGGGCGCTAAGAGGCAAAGGAGGTGGCAGTGGAGTGCTGGAGATGGCCCCCTCGCAGGGCACAATTCTGCCTGGGGCTCTGTTGGCTGGCAGTCATCTGAGCACTTCCAGCAGGGGTGAAATTCAGTCTAATATCCCAAAGACTGGAAGGATTTTATGCTCGCTCACTCGCTCAGGTGACATACAAGCATGTCAGGCTGGGGGGTAAGGGGCAGAGAAAGAAGAGAAGAGCCTTTTGCCTGCATTTTTCCTCTGATATGACTCTGCGTGTGCTGTGCATGGAGAAGAGATGCGGGATTGAACGGGGCTGTCCTTGGGCCTGCATTTCAGGGTTTGGGAATTGGTGCTGCGTTACGCAGCAGAGTCCGGTGTCACTGCACAAGAGCGCTCGCCTGCCTCTCGCGCGCTTTTATAAATGGCTTTACTTTTTACTCCCGGGAATGTGCTGTGAGCCGCCTCCGCGAGGATTGCATTGCATCGCAGTACGCATGTGCAACGGAAACACACACACACACACACACCCCAATCCCTCTTGCCCCCGCTCCACACGGATAGCAATAGCAGTTAGACTTATATACCGCTTCATAGGGCTTTCAGCCCTCTCTAAGCGGTTTAGAGTCAGCATATTGCCCCCAACAACAATCCAGGTCCTCATTTTACCCACCTCAGAAGGATGGAAGGCTGAGTCAACCCTGAGCCGGTGAGATTTGAACTGCAGAACTGCAGAACTGCAGTCAGCTGAAGTAGCCTGCAGTGCTGCATTTAACCACTGCGCCACCTCGGATGCGCCACTCTCGCCTGCCTCTACCCCTCCCACCCCAGAAATGCAACACAGTTAAACATGTGGGGGGGGAGAGGCTAGCCCCCCTCTGCCTCCTCGCTCCATTCGTAGAGGTGGCTTTAAAAAGCGAGGAGGAGCGGGAGGAAGGGCACTTGGGGTGGTTTCTCAAACTTTGAGTTGCAAAGTAATCTAATTGAACGCTGAAATATAGGGGAGATTGTGGAAGAGGAATAAGCATTTCCAACATATACTGTTTTAAAAAAGGAAATAAAAAAGTGGTCTAAAGTTGGATATTGTCACATACAGGAAAAAACAAAGCAAAACAAAATTATGATAGAACAACGTCCCATATTAGAAGAAAATGCTGTCCAAATGTTCCCAGTATGCCAAACAAGATGTTTTATAACCAAATGGAGTCAAAACACTGCAGTTTTTTTTTATAAAGTGCCCTTCCTATCTTGATATTTATGCACACTGAGACCTTTGTCACAGATAAACCTGGATAATGGCATCACTCTTATGTTGTGTAAAGTATACATGAGCTGCAAGACTTGTATTTTGCCATAGTATCTACAGCTCCATAAGTACTACTAGGATTTTGACCAGCTGCTGGGCACCAATATATTGAGGAATACGAAAAGACTGATCACGTGGGGCAGTCTAATGAGCATTTCTGAAATGGCAGATACCACAGAACAAAGTCGTCTTCCTTCTCTACCCCCACCCTACCCTGTTATTTTGAAAAAAAAAACAAAAGGCAGCAGTGTGTATGTGAATGATCAGGCATGCACTGTATTACACAGAATTCACTGAACAGTGAAGTAGTTTCTAAATTTTACTGAGTTTACTAAGTTACTAGTTACTAAGGTTCTTGAAAAATGACTATCAGACTGGTATCACTGGTTCATGTTCAACAATTTTGTTGAATTAACATTAACTAAAAAGGTTTTTAAATTGGATTTTGAATAAATGTGCAATTTTGAATTTTAGTGTTACCATCTTCCTTCTGTTGTGCAAACCGCCCAGTCACATGATCCCCCAGCCATGCCCACCAAGCCACGCCCACAGAATCGGTAGTAAAAAAATTTGAATTCCACCACTGGGTGGGGGGCACTGAGGATCAGTGTGTAGCACCAAGGGGGCGGTGGACTGAAAAAGTTTGGGAACCACTGCTTTAGAGTAATTCCTGCCTGTTTTACACTAACATCTTAGCCTTCCTGCATACCAGTTTATGTAATACAGAGCTCAGCCAAGCTATTTATCCTAACGTGTACACAGAGAAACCTCATCAGTTTTCTAAATTTTTATAAATGTAACTTCAGCGGTAATATAGCATAGCTTTCAATGATACTTCCTATTTCCAGCATACTACTTCTTCTTTGAGGTGTTCAAAACTCTCCTATCCGTGCCTTTTGCCTTCTCCCATAGTACATTTTGAGTTTTTAACTTTTTATTTAGAAGATTCAGGGGTCTCGTAACGCTTATAATCCTTTTCTTGAAGACCAAGGAGATATTGACCATAATTCTTTCTCCCTTTTCAGTTTATTGGACACATACAGACTTTGCAGCAGGAAGGCACTATAAATAACAACAGACCATAATTCCATAAATCTAGGCCGAGGATTACCAAACTTGGCAATTTTAAGACATGTGGACTTCAAGAATTCTCCAGCAAGTAAAGGAACCTGGTTTTTAAGCATGGTGAGCTAAGGAATTCTGGGGGTTGAAGTGCACAAGTCAAAAAAGGGCCAGGATTCACCGCTCCTGATTAGACTCTGGCCTCCCAATTGTCAAAGATCTATTGTGCATCTGGCCTTTTCCAGGGAATCTTAGGCCTCTTTGCCAACTTCCCTTTTTCAGATTTTAAAGCAAGGAATTATTCACCATAATTCTTTCTCCATTTCCAGGGTGTTGAACACCAAAAGACTTTATAGTAGGAAAGCACTAGAAACAACTACAAACTATAATTCCACACGTTTAAGCCAGGACTCTCCAAACTTGGCAACTTTAAGACTTCACTCCCAGAATCCCCTAGCCAGCACGGTAAGAGGAATTCTGGGAATTGAAGTCCAGACGTTGCCAGGTTTGGAGACCAATAAATTAGGCCCCGACCGATTTTGATGTTACGAACTTCCTTCCCTATGTTTTCCAACATGGGTTTCAGACTCACTTAACAACTATCTTGTTTAGCAATGGAAATTTTGGGCTTTAATTGTGGTCATAAGTCAAGGGCTGCCTGTATATTCTACAGCTAGTTCCCTAAATTGTCCAATTTGCTAACCAAAAACAGCCTATGTCTGAACTGTATAAATGTAGCCTTTTAACTACTGTGTAAGTTTGGGCATTAATTAAAAAAAAAACAATATCATATCTCAGACTAGAAATCAGTTATACACAACCAATGTTAGGTGGTGCAGACACAGCGCCATCCCTCCACTTATTACTTATGACAAAACTCTCGAGCCTTGTATTGGTTCAATAGTTCATTCTCTTCCGTCACTTTGTCCCAGCAAAGTGCTCACCGAAGATCCCGTTTCTCTTTATTCTGGTGTGACTTTCTCCACATGGGTGTAGTTGTAGATCCACTGCTGATTCCTTCCAACATTAGTGAAATATGGATGGTTGTCAACACCAGTTCTGCACCTCACCACTTAGGTTGCAATGTTTCCTCCTGAAATATTTAATCATCTTCCCTATACGATGTCTAAGCCAGCTTTCTGCTCCCTAACGTTGTCTGAATGTCTTATCCCAAAGGTGCTTTTTTCAGGTGAACGGGTGCGGGGCATGTGAGGCACATCCCCCTGCCCCACTCTAGCTTGATTTTTACACCTTACATCATCTTTTCATGCTGTGGGTCTTCTTATGGTAATTAAAGACACTCCCGGTTCTGAATTTCTTTCCACACTCTACACACTGATATGGCTTCTCCCCTGTGTGGATTCTTTTATGCAGCGTAAGATTTCTCCCGTCTTTGAAACTCTTTCCACAGTCGATGCATTTAAACGGCTTCTCTCCTGTGTGGATCCTATTGTGGGAGGTAAGCTGGGCACTCTCACTAAAACATTTTCCACACTCCAGGCATTTATAGGATTTCTTCCCTGAGTGAAGCCTTCTATGGCTCCTGAGTGAATTATTG
The DNA here is from genome assembly GCF_009769535.1 of Thamnophis elegans. Taxonomy (NCBI): domain Eukaryota; kingdom Metazoa; phylum Chordata; class Lepidosauria; order Squamata; family Natricidae; genus Thamnophis; species Thamnophis elegans. The sequence goes on along the minus strand of NC_045542.1, from coordinate 154,920,023 downwards.
TGTCTAAAGCTTTTTCCGCACTCGTGACATGTGTATGGTTTCTCTCCAGTGTGGATCCTCTTGTGGCTACAAAGGTAACCACTTCTTCTGAAACTCATGCTGCATTCTGTGCACTTAAAGGGTTTCTCCCCTGTGTGAATCCTTTTATGGATCGTCAGTTCTCCAGAATCACTGAAGCATTTTCCACACTGCTGGCACTGATATGGTTTCTCCCCAGTGTGGGTTCTGCTGTGTAGGATACAGCTTTTTTTGGCATTGAAGCTCTTTCCACACATGCGGCATTCATATGGTTTCTCCCCGGTGTGAAGCCTTTTGTGGGAAGTGAGGGACCTCAAACTGGTGAAACATTTGTCACATTCGGTGCACTTATAAGGCTTTTCACCCGTGTGGGTCCTTTTATGGATATTAAGGTGACTTGTTTGACTGAAGCACTTCCCACACTCGGTGCATTGATACGGTTTCTCTCCACTGTGGATATTTCTATGGGAAGTTAAGTGGCTGGATTTACGGAAGCTCTTTCCACACTCCAGGCATTTGTATGGTTTCTCCCCTGTGTGGGTCCGTTTGTGGGTATTAAAGCTGCTAGAATTGGCAAAGCACTTTCCACACTGCAGGCATTGAAAGGGCTTCTGCCCTGTGTGGATTCTGTGATGGGCAGTAAGATGACCAGCTAAACGGAAGCTCTTTCCACACTCCATGCATTGAAATGGTTTTTCCCCTGTGTGGATCCTCTCATGTGACTTAAGATGAACTTTTTGAGTGAAGCTTTTTCTACAGTGCAGGCATTTGTAAGGTTTCTCCCCTTTATGCATCCTATTATGCAAGGTTAGAGTGTCACGTCTGTTGAAGCTTTTTCCACACTCCAAACATTCATAGGGTTTCTCCCCTGTATGAATCCTCTTATGATGAGTAAGGGCACTGGAGGTCCTGAAGCATTTCCCACATTCTGTACATTTATACGGCTTCTCTCCGGTATGGATCCTCTTATGTAAATTGAAGTTGCCTTTTTGTGCAAAGCTCTTTCCGCACACTGTGCAATGATATGGCTTTTCCCCTGTATGGATCCTATTATGGTAAGTGAGGTCACTTGCAGAGCGGAAGCTCTTCCCACATTCCAGGCATTTATATGGTTTATTCCCAGTGAGGCTTTTTTTCCGGGAATTTGGTTCATTGCTCCGAGTAAACCTCGTTCTACCCTCCCTGCATTGATGCAACTTCTCCTCTCTGTGGATGCTTTGGTGGGAAGTAAGGGTGGTGCTGTTTCCAAATATCTTTCCCCTATTAATGCATTGATGCTGCTTCCTCTCTTCGTGGACCCTCTTATGTGAACTCAGATGATTTTTCTTCCTGAAGGTCCTTCCACAATCCAGACATTTGTGTGGATCCTCTGCTTTGTGAATCTTTTTATGCAATGCAAGAGAGCGGCTTGTACTGAAGCTTTCTGCACACACCGTACATTTGTACATTTCCCCTCCTTCTTGTACTATTTCATGTAATGGAGAAGGAAGGCTCCTTCTGGAGTGTTGCCTGCTTTCATCTTGTTTCTCTCCAGCAGGGCTTTCACAACAGTCACATAATCCAGATTCATCTAGAAGTGTTTTTCCACACCTTGAACACACTTCTTTTTCATGGCAATCCTCTGTGTTCAATAAGACATTGGTATCTGCACAAGGTGAACCAGAGCAATTCTCCAGCTCAACCATTAACAGGTTTTCCTCACGACTTTGCTTTCCATCCATCTTTTCTCCAACTTCCTTTTTCTCTTTTGGGAAAGCTGCTACTGCCTCTTGGCCAGAATCCTCCATCTCCCATCCATCACCTGCGTGCAACAGAAAAAAAGAAAAAGGTTAAGACAAACTTAGGTGTAAAGGGGATCAAGCAACATTGCTGTATTTGAATATTTATCAATATCAGGGACGTGCAGTCAGGGGAGGCAGGGGAGGCAGAGCCTCACCACTGTCATCATGAAAAGAAAAAGAAAAAGGAAAAAGGCTGAGCTAGTTGCTGCCAGAATCACCATGGATGACTCTGCTTAGTGCTTAACTGTTTAAAAAAGCCTCTAATAAAGTGCCCTCTACAGGAGGCGGCAGGAGAACGAGGTGCCTCATCTAGTCTGACTTTATGATCACTTGAGCAGACCTAAGCAAGAGTTAAAAGCCGAAAAATTCCTGACGTAATGAGGCACGCCATTCTCCTGCCTTCTGTAGAGAATGATTTTTTAGAGGCTTTTTAGAGGCTCTGGCAGCAACTAGCTCAGCCTGGCCTCAGCTCTTGTCTTTTTCCTTTTACATTTTTTTTTCTTTTCATGATGGCAGGCAAGAGCAGAGTTGAAATCCTCTCTGAAACAGCTGGAAAAGGTACGTGTGTGGGTCGGAGGGAGGGGGGAATTCAAAAAGTTTGGTTGCATGCTGAGCCACGTTGCCTTTTCAAACACACACACACACACACACACACACACACACACACACACACACACCCCTGGATAAAAGTATATAAGCCCAGCTTCACTGATTACAAGTTTGAAAAGGCAACATGGCTCCACCTGCAATCAAAGGCTCAGATCGGAAGGCAGCAGGGGAATGGGGGGGGGGGGATGCCAGAGGAGCTGCTTTCAAGCCATTGGAAAATATATCCAATCCAACTTCTGTGTTTTTGTTGTTTGAGAGTGAGTGAGTGAGAGAGGGATCCAACTTCTCTGTGTGCGTGTGTCTGTTTGAGAGAGGGGGGAGGGAGGAAGGAGGGGGAGGGAGAAGAAAAAGAATGAAGTAAAACTTTTTCGTTAAGGAGAAAAACAAATGCTGTCGCTTTAAATCGGAACTGAGCATGCCTGGCTGTGGAATTCTGGGAGTTGAAGTCCACAAGTCTAAAAAAATTTGAAACCCCTGTGTCAGTGCCTTACCAGTGATAAACCTCACCGCACGTCACTGATCAATATTCTTCCAAACTCCCATTTGTCCAAAACATTGCCCTATGCTTGTTATTAAGTTGATATAAGATTTGACCTTTGGCTATTAAATGTAAATATCTTAACAGAATCCCTTACCTAAGGAGGCCATGTTGCTCTTGTTTTCCAGCATGACCTCTTGGTATAAGGCTTTTTGCTTAGAATCCAGCAGAGCCCACTCCTCCACGGAGAAAAACACAGCTACATCCTCAAGCGCTACCAATTCCTGACACAGGGAGAAGGAAAAAATACCATGTATTCCATGAATATTCCTAACAATGAACATTTCAATGAATTACATGCAAGTGGTTCCCATCTTCAAAAAAGGAAAAAAATAGATCCAGGAAACTACAGACCTATCAGCCTGACCCCAATACCAGGAAAGATTCTGGAAAAGATAATCATGCAACGAATTAGTGAACACCTAGAAGTAAACAAAGTAATAGCCAAAAGCCAACATGGGTTTGTCAAAAACAGATCATGCCAGACTAATCTAATTGCATTCTTTGACAAAGTGACAAAATTAGTGGACCAGAGGAATGCCGTCGATTAATTTACTTGGACTTCAGCAAGGCATTTGATAAAGTAGACCATAAGATCACGTGAATACCACTTTATAATGCCTTGGTAAGGCCACACTTGGAATACTACATTCAGTTTTGGTTGCCATGATGTAAAAAAGATGTGGAGACTCTAGAAAGAGTGCAGAGAAGAGCAATAAAGATGATTAGGGGATTGGAGACTAAAACATATGAAGAACGGTTGCAGTAACTGGGTATGTCTAGTTTAATGAAAATAAGGACTAGGGGAGACATGATAGCAGTGTTCCAATATCTCAGGAGTTGCCACAAAGAAGAGGAAGTCAAGCTATTCTCCAAGACACCTGAGGGTAGAACAAGAAGCAATGAGTGGAAACTAATCACAGAGAGAAGCAACTTAGAACTGAGAATAAATTTCCTGACAGAACAATTAATTAGTGGAACATCTTGCCTCCAGAAGTTGTGAATGCCCCAACACTGGAAGAGAATATTGGATAACCATTTGTCTGAAGTGGTGTATGATTTCCTGCCTAGGCAGGGAGTTGGACTAGAAGACCTCCAAAAGTCCAAGGTCCCTTCCAACTCTACTATTGTATTATTAATCATGGAGAAAAGAAACTTGGAATTAAGGAGAAACTTCCTGACAGGGAAAACAATTAACTAATGGAGCAGTTTGCTTTCAGAAGTTGTGGGCAGGAGGTTTTTACGAAGAAACTGGACACCCACTTCTCTGAAATGGTATAGGGTCTCCTGCTTGAAACAGGAGGATGGACTAAAAGATCTCCAAGAACTCTTCCAATTGTGTTATCCTGTTATTGGGAGATTGGCACATTTGGGGAGGGGAGGGGAGAATCCTACCACCTGCATTGGAAGCTCAACTGCTGTTAATCCTCCACTACAAAGACCTGAGGTTCCGGGAGATGAAGACAAGGTCATGGGAATGTCTAGGAATGAAAAAAAACCAGCAAGGGAATAATTTGTTAGCAACCATCCTAAGGATCTTCTTGAGCATACAGTGCAGAAGGCTGATTTTAGCCTATTTCTAGGCTAACTAGGGAACCCCTTTATGTGAGTCCTTTGCAGCCACAGCAACAATATATAGAAGTTCACCCTGGGTGAGGGGAAAAGGGAAAGGTGAGGAAGGACCAAGGATTGGATTCGGCCATGAATTGAACAATGAAAACTAATTCAGGGATGAAAGAAACGAGGGCAAAGAGATTAAAGGGCATCAGAAGGACCCTTTACCCGATGCTCTCTCCGGAGGAGGCTCGTCCAGAGCAACTCCCCGAAACAACAGCTCCTGGGAGGGATCGCCCCCATTTCTGCCCGCCGCTTTCCCAGCCATTGAACTCCAAGCCTCCTGGATCTGAAACAGCCCCAGAGAAAAGGAAGTGACGGGAAACGATCAGGAAGGGCCGGCAGAATAATCTCCCCAAGAAGAAAATGGGGAGTGCGGGAGCGATTCCTGGGAGGGATCGCGCCCTTTTCTCCCCGCCGGTTTCCCAGCCATTGAACACCAAGCCTCCTGGATCTGAAACAGTCCAAGAAAAAAGTGACGGGAAACGATCAGGAAGGGCCAGTAAAATAAATCATCATCACCATCATCTCCCCAAGGAGAAAATGGGGACTGCAGGAGCGATCGTAGCAGCGCCCCAATGAGCTGCATTGAAGGGTCTCCTGTCCGAGCATTTCCCGGGAAGGAGGGAGGAGCTTTTTACCTGGCCCACGATGGGAAACATACGGCTCTCTTCCTCGCCCGAATTCCGCTTCCCAAGAGATGCACACAGGAAAGCATCCGCGATCGCCGCCAGCCACGCTTCCTTCCTTCCCGGCCAGGCACGTGGATCTCTCTCCCCGGAACGACCCCAGGCAGGAATTGGCAGATCCCAAGCTGCAAGATCTTATAGCTCATCCATTGTTGTTGTTGTTGTTGTTTATTAATCTCCCCAAGGAGAAAGTTGGTGACTGCCGGAGCGATTTGAGCAGCACCCAAGAAGCTGCATTGAAGGTCTCCTGTCCAAGCATTTCCCCAGATGTGAGGAAGGAGGGAGGGAGGGAGGGAGCTTCTTACCTGGCGCCCTCAGGGAAGCGCGGCTCTGTTCCTCGTTCCAAGAGATGCGCGCAGGAAAAGATCCGCTTTCCTCGCAGCCCCGCGGGCTAAGCTTCCTTCCTTCCCGGCCACTCACGTGGATCCCCGGAACCATCCCAGCCAAAGAGCCTAAGCTGGGAATGCTTATAGCTCCTCCTCTCTCCGTCCAGCTCCTCCCATTCTCTAAAGGGCCGAGAGCGTCGTCCAGTCGGGGATCCCCCCTGCTTGCTCCTCCCCGCCCCCCGGGCTAGGATGGTGAGCTGGGCAACGAATCCATTGCTTCTTTGCCTCAGGCAGCCAGAGAAACGGGGGGGGGGGGAGGAGGGAGGGGACGAAGCCCGGGGAGGGGAAGAGGGGAGGGGATCGCCCTTTAAAAGAATAACAGAGTTGGGAGGACCTTGGAGGTCTTCTAGTCCAACCCCGAGTCAGCCAGAGAAACGGAAGAGAGGGAGGGGAGGAAGCCCAGTTATTGGAGAAGGGAAGGAGGCTGCCTTATTCACTGATCCTAACAGGGCAATCCTCAACTTCCAGCATATCTTCTAAAAACCTCCAGTGATGGAGCACTCACAAGTTCTGCAGGCAAGTCATCCCAGCAGTGGTGGGTTCCTACCGGTTTGGACCAGTTCGGCCGAACCGGTAGTGGTTTGGTGGCCTGGGTCGCTGGAATCGGCAGCGACCTAGGCCTGCCACGCCCCAAACCGGTTCTCCAAGTGGCGCCGTAGGCACCACCATCTTGTTTTATGGTTCTGGACATGCACAGAACAGTTTTAATTGTACTGCGCACGCTCGCGCGCACAAAGAACAAGTGAGCGAACCAGCAGTAGTGCCTGCCGGAATTCACGCCTGCATCCCATTGATTAATTATTCTCACTGACAGGAGATTTCTCTAAAGCTTTAGCTTGGCTCTCTCTTTAATTACCTTCCACCTTCTTTTCCTGCTCTCAGGTGCTTTGGAGAATAGGCCCAACCCTCTCTTCTCTGTGACAGCTCTTCAAATACTGGAAGACTGCTATCCTATCATCCCCAGACCTTCTCTTCATTATACTTCATTATACATTATACCTAATTGCCTCAACTTTCCATCCTATGGTTAGCCTCCATGCCCTTATCATCTTTGTTGCTCTTCTCTGCCCTCTTTCTAGAGTCTTACCATGTTTATTGTATTGTGATGACCAGAAATGAATACAGTATTCAAACTTATCCCTTCAGGTCATCTTGGTTCTATGCCTCTGTTGATGTAACCTAGGACTACATTTCCTTTTTTTTTTCTTGGCAGCTGCAGCACACTCTGGCTCATATTTTAGTGGTGACACAACTAGACACATCTAGTTGCTACTGTTCAGCCCAAGTACTACAAGTTCTATATACTGTGCATTTTGTTCTAACAGGTGAAGTGTTTTTGTATTAACATTTTTGTATTAACACGTGAAGTGTTAATACCACTTTATAATGCCTTGGTAAGGCCACACTTGGAATATTGCATTCAGTTTTGGTCGCCACGATGTAGAAAAGATGTGGAGATTCTAGAACAGAGTTCAGAGAAGAACATATCAAGGAACTGGGAATGTCTAGTTTAATGAAAAAAAAGACTAGGGGAGATATGATAGCAGTGTTCCAATATCTCAGGGGTTGCCACAAAGAAGAGGGAGTCAAACTATTCTCCAAGGCACCTGAGGGCAGGACAAGAAGCAATGGGTGGAAACTAATCAAGGAGAGAAACAACTTAGAACGGAGGAGGAATTTCCTGACAGTTAGAACAATTAATCAGTGGAACAGCTTCCCTCCAGAAATTGTGAATGCCCCAACACTGGAAGTCTTTAAGAAGATGTTGCATAGCCATTTCTCTGAAACGGTGTAGGGTTTCCTGCCTAGGCAGGGGGTTGGACTAGAAGACCTCCAAGGTCCCTTCCAACTCTGCTATTGTATTGTATTGTATTGTATTGTTTTTCTTGACTATGTCTAGGACCTTAACTCTTCTCATCACTGAATTGCATTTTGGGGAATAGGGCCCCATGCTCAAGCCTATCAAGACCCTTCTGTACCTTCAGTCCATCTGAAGCACAGGTGTCAAACTCGTGGCATCACGTTGCAGTCCCATGACATATCGCAACATTTTTTCCCTTCATGGATCTGGGTGGGTGTGACCTGTGCATGACGCATCCAGCCTGTGAGCCGCCAGTTTGACACTCCTGATAAAGTGTTGGCTATTCCTTCCACCTTGAACTTAATGAAATTTTAGGACCCAGCACCTGGCTAATCTTCTATAGCTAAGTTGAATCTAGCTTTGCTGGTCAAGCTTCCCTCAGTTGCAAAGGTAGGTTTTGAGGAGTTTTCCCACACACCCCCAGATAAGAAACTGGCTGCAACAGTATTTACTGATCCCCAAAAGAGGTACACTTAGTTTGCTTGCTTGTATTTCTATTCCCCCGCACTACAACAAAAGGATGCTTTCCCTTAGTTCTCACTTCCTGTGAACGAAGCTTCTGATTCTGATTTATTAAGAAAATTTATATGTCCACCTAATGCACTCATGGTGATTCTGGGTGCCTAACAATTAACCCCCTCCCTTACAAAAACTAATGAACTCACACACACCCTGATTGCAGTGCAATTGCAGTGGCGATGAGTGCCCCTCTGGATGCCAGAAAAAACAGGTTCATCCTAGAGATAAGCTATCAATGTGATCGTTGATGATGAAAACCACTTACTGGCACATAGAGTAATCACTAGAGCAGCAGAGATGATTGGAGGCTAAAACGTATAAAGAACAGTTGCTGGAATTGGGCATGTCTGGTTTAATGAAAAGAAGGACTAGTTCTCACTTCCTGTGAACGAAGCTTCTGATTCTGATTTATTAAGAAAATTTATATGTCCACCTAATGCACTCATGGTGATTCTGGGTGCCTAACAATTAACCCCCTCCCTTACAAAAACTAATGAACTCACACACACCCTGATTGCAGTGCAATTGCAGTGGCGATGAGTGCCCCTCTGGATGCCAGAAAAAACAGGTTCATCCTAGAGATAAGCTATCAATGTGATCGTTGATGATGAAAACCACTTACTGGCACATAGAGTAATCACTAGAGCAGCAGAGATGATTGGAGGCTAAAACGTATAAAGAACAGTTGCTGGAATTGGGCATGTCTGGTTTAATGAAAAGAAGGACTAGTTCTCACTTCCTGTGAACGAAGCTTCTGATTCTGATTTATTAAGAAAATTTATATGTCCACCTAATGCACTCATGGTGATTCTGGGTGCCTAACAATTAACCCCCTCCCTTACAAAAACTAATGAACTCACACACACCCTGATTGCAGTGCAATTGCAGTGGCGATGAGTGCCCCTCTGGATGCCAGAAAAAACAGGTTCATCCTAGAGATAAGCTATCAATGTGATCGTTGATGATGAAAACCACTTACTGGCACATAGAGTAATCACTAGAGCAGCAGAGATGATTGGAGGCTAAAACGTATAAAGAACAGTTGCTGGAATTGGGCATGTCTGGTTTAATGAAAAGAAGGACTAGGGGTGGCAAGCTAGCAGTGTTCCAATATCTCAGGGGATGCCACAAAGAGCGGATCAGCCTGTTCTCCAAAGCATCTGAGAGCAGGACAAGAAGCAATGGGTGGAAACTAATCAAGGAGAGAAGCAATCTACAACTAAGAAGAAATTCCCTGACAGAACAATTAATCAGTCCAGCACCTTGCCTTCAGAGGTTGTAAATGCTCCAACACTGGAAGTTTTTAAGAAGAGACTGGAGAGCCATTTGGCATGGCTGAGCAGGGGGTTGGACTAGAAGACCTCCAAGATCCCATCCAACTCTGTTATTGTATGTATGCCATTCTTTTCTATTCATCAAAAATCTAGCAAGCACCTCAGAAGACAAAAGGAACGTGTTTTTCGAGCTTTTGTCGCTAGATGGCGCGCCATAGATCAGCGCCTAGAAAGCCGCCAATACAGTAGCGGCATCGGTGGTTGTTGAGTACTGGCATCCAACGGGAGGCAGAGAGACTGGGAGTGAAAGGCGTTGAAACAATCTGGTATTGCTAGAGTGGATGCGGGAGGGGAACTTCCTCTTCCGGCTCATTCATGGGAGGATGGTGGAACAAGCAGGGGCTCTCGCTCTTTCAAGGGTCGAAGCAGCAGCTGGAAAGGTGAGTTGAGGTCGGGGTGGAGCCGGGAACAAGTAATGCTGTTTGGTTTTCTCCATTGTGTAGAAGCAGAGATTCAACTAAGCTGCAACTTACTCAGCTGCTACATATTTCTTCCCTCCCCGAATTTTAATTCCACTGGTGCCCCTTGATTTAAAAGCGGCGCCTTCAAATTTCTGCTGGTTGGGGGATTGAAAAAAAGTCTCCTTCAGTTTAGGAGTCGCTCGTGCTTTTTATAAGCATGGTGCTTTCTTAGCCAAGAAAGGAGCAAAACTGCTGCATTAAATCTTGCAGAGGCTCTGGGCATCATTTCTTCAGTTGAAGCCCCCCACATCTCTAAAATTAGACCAAAAGGTTTGAGTGTACCATTTCTGGGACATGGTTTTCCAACATATATTTGTAAGTGTATATCTGTGTGGATGTCTGTATAATATATCCTCAGCATTTCTAGATATATTTGATAATAACCCTTTGTAGCGCTAAGAATTTGTGATTTACTCAAGTCAACAAGAGAATTTTACGATTATGTCAATGTTTGAATCTCATTAGTATTCTATTAGTATTAATATTCTATGTGTCAAATGAATCATAATTAAAGTTGGGGATTAATCTAGCATTTTGGCATGCTTGCTTTTTCATTGTAATGTATGCTTTCTACTTGTGGTTTTTCACCTGTTGGGCACCCATTTTATAAACAACCAATTAAACTTATGTCAATCTTCTAGACAAAGAGGATGCCAAGAAGACATTCTGGATAAGTAAAAATCACAAGAGGAATTAAAGAAGAAAGTGAATGCAGTCAGCAATCAAAATCTTCCAGTTTCCTGCAGAAAACAACAAAACTCTCCTTCCCTGTCAAGTAACAGACAGAAGAGAATAACAGGAACTGGGTTTTGAGCTGGGAAAAAATCGAGACTCTGGAACTCATATCCAAATTCAGAAAAAAGATGGAAATACCTGGAAGTGAGTGGGGAGAACCCTGTGACTTGGATAATTATGTAGGGCAGGCAGTCGTGCGAGCCTTGCCCTGTGAAGAAATAAAGAATAGCTTGAATGAAAGTGCCAGGCAAGATGGGATCCAAAATATTTTTGACCTCCAGAATCCATTGGTGGAAACACCCCACCAATGTGGGAAAAGCACAGATTGTGGATCACAATTGATTATGCATGAGAGTTTCCATACTGGAGAAAAACCGAATGAATGTTCCGGATGTGAGAAGGTTTTTTGCTACAGCTCCTTCCCTTTTGAAAATAAAAGGATTTACACCGGAGAGAATCCATACCAAAGCTTCCAGTATGGAGATTTTAGCAAACACGCTCCTCTTGTCTTACACCAAAGGACTCCTACAGGTGAGAAACCATATGAGTGTCCGAACTGTGGAAAAGCTTTCAGTCAGAATTCCCACCTTGTAAACCATCAGAGGACACATACAGGGGAGAAACCGTATGAGTGTCCAGATTGTGGGAAAGGTTTCAGTCAGAATTCCAATCTCTTGATGCACCAGAGGACTCATACAGGGGAGAAGCCATATGAATGTTCAGATTGTGGGAAGTGTTTCCGTCTTAATTCCCATCTGGTGGTACACAAAAGATCTCACACAGGTGAGAAACCATATGAGTGCTTGGATTGTGGGAAAGGTTTCACTCATAGTTCCCACCTTGTGATACACAGGAGAACTCACACAGGAGAGAAACCTTATGAGTGTCCAGATTGTGGGAAAGGTTTCCGTGTTAATTCCCATCTGGTGGCGCACCAAAGGATTCACACAGGGGAGAAACCATATCAGTGTCTGGATTGTGGGAAAAGTTTCAGTCAGAATTCCCAACTGGTGGTGCACCAGAGGACACACACAGGAGAGAAACTGTATGAATGTCCAGAGTGTGGAAAAAGTTGCACTCACAATTCCGACCTCATGGTACACCTGAGGACACACACAGGAGAGAAACCATATGAGTGTCCATATTGTAGGAAACGTTTCAGTCACAATTCCAACCTGGTGGTACACCAAAGGATACACACTGGAGAGAAGCCATATGAGTGTCCATACTGTGGGAAAAGTTTCAGTCGGAATTCTTACCTGGTGATACACCAGAGGACTCACACTGGGGAGAAACCATATCAGTGTTTGGATTGTGGGAAAAGTTTCAGTCACAGTTCTGAACTGGTGAGACACCAGAGGATACATACAGGAGAGAAACCGTATGAGTGTTCAGACTGTGGAAAAAGTTTCAGTCAGAATTCCAGCCTGGTGATACACAAGAGGACTCACACTGGGGAGAAACCATATGAGTGTTCGGATTGTGGGAAAACGTTTAGTCAGAACTGCTACCTAATTATACATGAGAGGACGCACACAGGGGAGAAACCATATGAGTGTCTCTATTGTGGGAAAAGTTTCATTCGGAATTATGCCTTGGTGATACACCAGAGGACTCACACTGGGGAGAAACCATATGAGTGCTCAGATTGTGGGAAAAGTTTCCGTCTGAGTTCCCACCTAGTGGTGCACCAGCGGATTCACACTGGGAAGAAACCATATGAGTGTCAGGATTGTGGGGAAAGTTTCAGTCAGAATTGTCTCCTGGTATACCATCAGAGAGCACACACAGGAGAAAAACCGTATGAGTGTCCAGATTGTGGGAAAGGTTTCAGTAATAATTCTCACCTGGTGGTGCACCAGCGGATTCACACAGGGGAGAAACCATACGAGTGTCTGGATTGTGGGAAAAGTTTCAGTCGGAATTCTCACCTGGTGGTGCATCAGAGGACTCACACAGGGGAGAAACCATATGAGTGTCCAGATTGTGGAAAAGGTTTTAGTACTAGATCTAAACTTGTAAATCATGTAGGTTTACACATAGGGGAGAAACCTTTCAAATGCTCAGAGTGTGGACGGTGTTTTACTCAAAATTCCTCCCTTACTGCACACAAGAAAATCCACATGAGGCAAAAGGTGATGAATATAGAGAAGGTTTGAGTTTCCTTTTTGATCTCCTTTGGAAATGCAGCTGATTTACTTTAGTAAAATGTCTTAGTATTAGACATTAGGGAAGAGAGAAAACGTTAGTTTAGTTAGTTTAGCAGATATAGTGGAATTCTGCAAAAAGTGTTTTGGGGTGGGGTGTTTTTTTTTGCATATTGATCATAGGGCATAGAAATGCAACATATAAAGTACAGGTACTCCTCAATTTACAACCACAATGGAGCCCAAAATTTTTTGTGAGGAATTTGTTAAGTGAGTTTTGTCCTATTTTACAACTTATTTTGCCACATTTTTTAAGTGAATCACTGCAGTTGTTTAAATTAGTCACATGGTTAAATGTATCTGGTTTTGCTATTGACTTTGCTTGTCGCAAAAGGGGATCACATGATTGTGGGACACTGCAACGGTCATAAATATGAGTCAGTTGTCAAACATCCAAATGTAAAGCATGTGAGCATGGGGAAGCTACAATGGTCTTAAGTGTGAAAAATGGTCACAAGTCCCTTTTTTCAGTGCTGTTGTAACTTTGAACGATTGCAATGAACTGTTGCAAGTCAAGGACTACCCTTATTAACCTTCTACCTAGATGTCCTCCCGATTTTCAGTCCCAGAATCCCCCAGCCAGCATCCTTATTGAATAAAATATTTTGGAGTCATAGTAAACATTTCTGGTAGGTCCCAAAAATCTGCGGCAAGACTTAAAAATACATTATTAAAGAAAAATAGGAGCACTCATATCGTTATTCCTCAAATATGACAAAGAGGGTTTAAAGTTCATCTTTTCCTAACATTTTCAGAATTTTCGGTCAAAGAGAATTCTATTTAGATTATGGTTAGCTAAAGCACAGAATAGAGAAGATATGAAGGAGGGTTTAGCAACAACCACACTGTAAAATTTTACAGGCAAAGACTGTTGAACATGATAAGTGCTGTAAGAATATTGAAGAGAAAAAAATTGTGCTTTTGAATGTTTATTAGCAAAACCCTCCTATGATCTTGTTTTTTTAGAGATACCCTTTGACATCTGGTGGGTGATATTAATATCATGGTGCTGCCCTTTTTTTTTTTTGCATACTCCTTGGTGGTGGAGACCTGAGGAAAAAAGTGTTTCATTTGTAAAAATGCATTGTGTAAGAACCATAACTTTCAACAAGGAAAATAAAGGGGAAATATCGGCATTGCTGTGAACATAGGTCAAAGAAATGCAAAGTTCTCTTCTCAAGATATGGGAGATTCATTCAATTCTTTCACTCCAGTCTCTGGGCTGTTTTTAATTTTTTTCCAAAAATGCCTACTAATAAAGAGGAGGAATATTTGGAGCAATTAAGAGGCATTTTAGTTATACAGATGAAGAACTCTTATTGTGCTGTGTTTAAAAGACTCCAAAGAATTCAAGATTGGTTCATTACATTGACAGAATTCAGAGATCAAATACAATGCCCCTGTGACTCTGGACACACAGAAACAACAAAACCTGTATTTCAAACGTGCTTTTTCAAAAGAACTGTACTTTTTTTTTTCCTTAAGGAAGAAAACGTTTTGCTTCTCATACAAGAAGTGCAGTCGGCTCTGGCCAGAACCAATGAAGCTTCTTGGATGAGAACAGAAATGTCTTCTTCCTCCTTAGGGAAAAAACAATCCAATTTGCTTTTTGAAAAAGTACCTTTGAGACAACTATGTCGTGGATGATTGAGAATCTCCACAGACAAATGAGCACATGCTTCTCCAGTGACTGTATTACAGAGGCATTTGAACAGGCTCATCTCGCCATTACTGCATAAATACTTGGGACACACAGAACAATTCTGCATCTCCCTGCTGCTTTCAGATAGAATCCCTGCTATAAGTTACCTGATTCTGAGGATCAGCACTTAAATTTTTCAGATAAAGGATGACCTGTGCCATAAATTAGTCTTGCTGAACATCCATCTTGTCGTATTAGACTTTGCACAGGGATAGGCTTCATCTGCCACATATTAACTTTTATGCTCCTTCCTTTTATACTTCTATTTTTATATATACTTTCTCTTTTATATCTTTTAGCTTTTTAGAATTATTATTTTTGGATTTTTAATTATTTTCTATGCTTTTTACTTAATGTACCCCATGTTCCTTACGCTGGTCTTTTGGGCACTGTTATCACATCAAATTTTATTATCCTGAGGACTTGAAAATGCTTGAAATGTTTCAAAAGCCTCTGGATCTTTGAGAGGACCATACCATAGTGCAAATTGTTAGTAATTACAGCAGGGGTGTCAAAACTCATGGCCCGGGGGCCGGATGCATCACGTGCTGGCTTCGCCCATCCCAGGTTTAGCAAAGGGGGGAAGTCACGTGACATGATGCCGCACGTTTGACACCCTTGGACTACAGTATTCTGACATCTTTGGGGAATAAAAAAGGGACATTAGCAAAGAGGGAATGGGAGGGAAGAACTTGAAAGAATTGGTGGCTATCTGCTGCAAGAGTTCGTTGCAGAGATTTTTTTTAATTATTCTCTGAAAATGTTTTTTTTAGGTCTTTTGGGACGTGTCTCACACATACAACCAAAATGCCAGATGGCCAAAAAGAGGAACAGTGGGGAGGAATAACAATGTATGCCTTGCTTAAGATTTAAGTGCAGAATATTAATCAAGGATGTTATTCATTTATTTTATTTATTCATGTATCAAACTTCTTAACTCCCTGTCTCCCTCATAGAGGACCTTTGAGCAGTTTACAAATTAATAAGTATAATAAAACATTAAAAACTGAACAATTTAAGATTAAAAATATAAAACACTATAAATTTATTGATATATTAATATTAAATTTAAATTAATTGAATTTGAATATGCAAAATACAAAGCAGAAACATTGAAACTGACTCTAGTAACGCAATACCAAACATATAGCCCCTTTCAATAGATTAATTGGACCACACAAAATCTAACATAATGACTTCAACCAAAATTAACCAATCCTCTTAGATATGGATGTTGTCATGTCATTTACGTAAACTTCCATACTGCAGTTACCACTTTTCTGTTAAAAGATCAGATGTGAATTCTCTCCAAATTTGTACTGTTAACTGAAGATAGATCAATTCTATTAAAAATATACCCTATGATGTTTCTATCTTGTGATTAAAGAAACAAAAAACTGCTTTAAGGCCATTCTACATTTTCCTCTCTTTTTATGTTGTTTTCCCCTTTAAAGTCATATTTTGCAACAGTAGTTTTCCAAGTGGTGAGCAATTCACATTCACCAGAGGTCCTGAGGATGGGGTGCTTCTCCCAAGGTTTGTCTTTGTGACACTCAGAATTACAAACAGTGGGGAGTTTCATTGAAAACTCATTCAATGGGAAGGAGAGCCATGTGAGTCTCTGGCACTCAAAAATGGGAAGGCATCTAATAGCACCTTTCAGACTACCATATTTTATTGAGAGGCATATATCTGTGTCAGCTATGCATTTTAATACAATTGGTTAGACAGCAATCCTGACATACCACAGAAGGATTAATTACAGTTTATCTTTTTCTTTGTACTGTGTATTTCATTACATTAAAATTTTCCTGATTATCAAAAAGAAATGCTTCGCACAAAGAACATGGTGACTTATACATTTTGCATTCAAATGCATAGCAGCACAAATTTTACAAACCTTTAAAATAATGTGTCTATAGTTTAGGAGTTTCTTCTACCATATATAGTCACCCGCTCTTTTTAAGCACAATTTTTCTAGGCCCTGTTGTGTGCTTCTTGCTTTGACTTAATGGAGATTTCTGGGCAAGCAGATGGCATTTACTTGTACCATTTAGCAGATTTAAAATCTTCATGAACAAAGCTGGCTTGTTGGGAACAACAGATTCAAGACAATTTGGAGATCTCTTGTCAGTATAAGGGAAGGCGGCTCCTTTGAGGCCTCTGTCTTGCCTTGTCCCAAATCCTTGAGAGCCACAGGAAATCAGTCAAAAGTTTGGGGATATAGAGTGTTTTTTTTATCTCTCCTGAGAACCAGCCCTGCGAAAGGAAAGAATTTTTTAGGTGAGCTTTCTGCAAACTACTTCTTTTACTCAAACTTTGGGAGTAATAAGGCTGAAATGTAACTCCCCTGGAGATTGGGAAAGGTGTTCAGAGCAGTTTTTCCCTCTATGAGATTTAGGCTTCTGTATAATACTGATAGAAAGACAGACTCAATAGACCACTAGGTTTTTTTTTTCTGCCATCAATTTTCTATGTTTGTATGTTTTTTGCTTAAAGACGTTTGGGCTTCTCATCCACTGAAGAACTGAAGAAGCTTCTTGGATGAGAAGCCAAACGTCTTCAACAAAAAACATAGAAAGTCCAGTTGCCTTTTGAAAAAAGCACCTTTGGGACAACCATGACTTGAATGACTGAGAATCTCCATAGACATCTTCCCTTGGTTTAGTTCTCACTTCTTGCAAAGGGATAGATCCTTGATATGGTTGGTCAATATCAATTTGAATAGAATAGAATTCTTTATTAGCCAAATGTGATTGGACACACAAGGAATTTGTCTTTGGTGCATATGCTCTCAGTGTACATAAAAAGACAATGTAAGGTTTGAAAATATGTTTAGACCCATAGAAGTTTGACAATACATCCAAGTCACAATGAGCCCAAAATGAGACTTAAACGGAGGCTTGACTAACAATCAGAGTTTAATCTTTGATCCAAGTTTAAAGACATGATGGTCAGTTGTTCCCAACATGCCCCAAGGATATGCAAAGAAGAACTACACTTCAGAAAAGGTGTAACTCCTTTTTATACTGTTAGAAATGTTATAAACATCAGCAAAATCCCCCATCCTGGGCTCTTTGTTTATCCTCTGGACAGGATAGAGTATCTTAATTATCCCCTTCAGCTATCTCCTTATCTCTCTCAATTAATCACTTAGCTTCTCAGGGAGATCAAAAGGTGTCACCTTTACAGCTGCTTTTATAGTTCTATGTCCATAGATTGTAGGAGATTGATAAGAGTTCAAATGGCAAGGATCACACCTTTTGACATTTGCCAGATATTTTACAGACCCTAATAGTGCCACAGGAAGTCAGTTGCAGGAAACAAATACAAGGCATAATATGTATGTCTTACAGAAAACAAATGTTTCTACTAAGACCAACAGGTTTGTATCCTTATTACTATTCCCCTTCAACAAGATACATTCATCAAGAATCATACAGCAATTAATGATAGTCATAGGGTACAGATAAGCAATCAGGAAACAATATCAATATAAATCGTAAGGATACAAGCAACAAAGTTGCAGTCCTGCAGTCATAAGTGGGAGGAGATGGGCGATAGGAACGATGAGAGGACTAACAGTAATAGTAATGCAGCCTTAGTGAATAGTGTGACAATGGTGAATTATTTGTTTAGCAGAGTGATGTTATTTGGGGAAAAACTGTCCTTGTCTCTAGTTGTCTTGGTGTGCAGTGCCATACAGTTTTGAGGGTAGGAGTTGAAACAATTTATGTCCAGGATGTGAGGGGTCTGTATATATTTTCACAGCTCCCTTGTTTGACTCATACAGTGTACAGGTCCTCAATGGAAGGCAGGTTGGTAGTAATTGTTTCCCCCCCCCTGCAGTTCTGATTCTCCTCTGAAGTCTGCGTCTCTCTTGTTGGGTTGCAGAAGCAAACCAGACAGTTATGAAGGTGCAGATGGCAGACTCAATAATCACACTCGAAAGAGAAATCTGGCAACCACCTCAAATGGGACAAGCGTGTTTTTTTTTTTCCAGCCTGAGGTCGCTCGACGGCGCTCTCAAGCCGCCTCTGAAAACAGGCCCTCTTTGTGAGGTAGAGCATTCGAGTGCCTGGATTGCTAGAGAGGATGCTGCAGGAGAGGGAGGGTAGAGGAACTTCCTCTTCCGGCGCACCTGGGGGAGGATGGTCGCGTGGGGAGCGGCTCTCGTGTTCTTTTCCCAGGGTCGCGGCAGCTGGAGCTGGAAGGTGAGTTGGAGGAAGATCGGAGGAGAGAGGAGTAAGTCGGGCTCTTTTGTTTCCTCCACTGTATATATTATTCTTTCCTTCCTCGATTTTTATTCCAATAGCACCGCAGGCTTTAAAAAAACAACAACCTGGGTGCCTTTAAAAGTGGTGCTTTCAACCTTCTGCTAGTTGGGAGGTTTAAAAAGATTGGGAAAAGTCTCATTCACTTTGGGGTTGTTGCTATTTATTCCTTCCTTCCTTCCCTTGCTCAAATTTTATTCCACTAATTCCTGCATGATTTGAAACGGGCCCCTTCATTTTTTTCTTCTGATTTAAATGTCTCCTTCAGATTCCACTGGTGCTGCACGCTTTAAAAGTGTTGCCTGCAATTTTCTGCTGGTTGGAAGATTTAAAAAGTTTCCTTCACTTTAGGAGTTGATTCCTTGTGCTTTTTTTTTTAATGAGTGTTGTTTTCTTTGCAGGTGAGGCATTTCGTGGGCAAAACTGGTGATTTAAATCTTGCAGATGCTTTGGGCACCATTTCCTTCCTTAAAACTCCCCCCCCCAATCTCTAAAATGAGACAAAAAAATTTGAACATACCCACTCCTGGGACATTTGTGAGGCTGAAGTAACACAAGAATTTTAACATATGTACCTTTATAAGTGGGTGGATTTGTATTTGTGTTCATGTATCTGTATAAACTATCATCGGCATTTCCACATATATTTGATAATGATTTCAATGCTAAGAATGTGTGCTTTTCTTTGGATTTTGCTAGCCATTTGTTATGTCAAATGAATCATAATGTTGAAGGTTAATCTAGCCTTTTGGACTGTTTGCATTTTTAAAGAATTTCCTTAAATTTCAAAAGAAGGGGGAAGAGCAAGAAAAGTTTAAAACAGACATAACTAATGAAAAAAAGACAAAAGTAGCATTAAAAATGGTTCCTTTTAAATATTTTTAAGATATAAATGTTTAAAATACACTTTTGCTTTAGATAACACAATAAAATAATACAAAACTAAAAATATAAAGATGTACATACCAAACAATCGAGTAATAAAAGCAAAATATATAATCTTAATCTAAATAAAACATAGCAGCTAGCCCATGAATGCATCATATTATCAATTCAAAAATACACATAACATTGCTACATTCTTATATAATAAGAATTCTATAGTAAAACATTGTCTATTTTAAAGTTAGACAAACACATAAAAACTTTAAAATATATATGTTAAACTTCAACAATGTACATTTCTATTATCAAAACTTACCAATATCTTTGGTATGATATTCATTTTGTCCATCGTATTAGCTAAGTTCTTTGAAAGCCATATGATGTTGATTCTTGAAAATGATTTATGCCTTTCTGGAAACAGTATATTTGCTTTCAGAGCTAGTTTTGTGTCTTCAAGAATCTACCAGTGCCAAATTCTCCCATCAGTCCAAAGATGGATTTTGGAAATTGTCCTGGATAGGCTTGATTTCTTAGATAAATGGCTCTATCTAAAAGCGAGCTTGTTATACCATTGTAATCTTTCATGTGCAACATAAAAACCAATAATAGATTTAATCCTTTGGGTCACAATTCCCATGGCATTGCCCCATATGTACCTTGTCCATTAACAAAACAATAGGATTGGAAGGGACCTTAGAAATCTCCTAGTCTAGCTTCCTGCTCAGGCAGGAAGCCCTATACCATTTCAGACAAATAGTTGTCCAATGTCTTCTTTAAAAACCCCTGGGATGAAGCAGCCATAGCTTTTGGAGGCAAGCTTGTCCACTGATAAATTGTTCTCACTGTCAGGAAATCACTCCTTATTTCTAGGTTAGATCTCTCCTTGGTTATTTTCTATCCATTAATTCTTGTCCTCCCTTTAGGTACTTTGATGAATGATTAAAACCCTTTATTCTCTGTGGCAGCCTCTCAAACATTGGAGCAGTTATGTTACTCCTAGCCCTTCTGTTCATTTGACTAGATGTGCCCAGTTCCTACAACTGTTCGTCACATTTTAGTCTCCAGTCCCCTAATCGTCTTTGTTTCTCTCTGTACTCTTTCTAGAATCTCAACATTCTTTTGTAATGTAGCGACCAAAACTGGATGCCGTATTCTAAGTGTGGTGTTATCAAAGCTCTATAAAGCATACTATCATTTCATGTGATCTTCATGCTATTCCTCCATTGATGCTACCTAAGACTGCATTTGTTTATGAAGATTTTCAGTCATCCAGGTAATGGTTCTCCCAAAGGAGTTTTTTTTCAAGGGGCAACTTTCTGGTTTTTCTTTGAAGACATTTTACTTCTCATCCAAGAAGCTTCTTCAGCTCTGACTGGATGGTGGGGAATGGAAGGATTTATACTCCTTGCAGCCAGCTGGTCATTTGCATTCTTTTAGTGAGTTGTTAAGGCCACGTGGAGGTTTATCTCTTATCAGCATCACCTGAATAGTGCAAATGATGTGGAGCCTTCTTGGAACTGTTGAGAGGACTAGACTGGAGATAGATGATGTCATATCCCGCCCTGTGGAATTCCTGGGAAGGAGTCTAGTTTCTACCTCTTCTATGTAGAGATTGGCCACAATGGGGCACACAGGTGAACCCATGCCGCAGTCGTGTTTTCATCTGTAGAAACCTTCATTGTTTTTAAAATAGGTAGTGGTCAGGCAGAGGTCCAGCATGACACATATGCGGCCTGGGCTGAGGTCGGTTCTGTCACCTAAGGTGCTGTCTTGTAGCAGTTTTTTTTTCATTACTATGTCAGCTTTGGTAGTTGGAATGCAGGTGAAGAGAGAAACCATGGTCTCATTTGGGTCCAGTTTTAGTTTCCAAACGTTGGTGAAGTCCTGTGAATTGTTGATGTGACAGGCGATGCTGCCAACTAGAGGAGCTAATAAGGTGGTTAGATGTTTTGCAATGTTGTAGGTGGCAGAGTTGATGCTGATAACAATTGGTTTGAGTGGAGTTCCTCTTTGTGGATTTTGGGGAGTCCATGTATGCATGCAGGGTAAAGACAGTAATATTGTGGGTTGTCAATGGCATTGTCCTTCAGTAGGTGTTGCAAGAAATCAATGACCTTTTTCTTGTAACTGCTGCTGGGGTCTCTCTTCAGAGTCTCATACTTAGCAGTGTCCTACAGAAGATTGTTCACCTTGACCTTGTCGTCATCTACGTTCAGGATGACTGTGCATCTTCCTTTATCAGCTGGCGGGGGTGGGGAATATTTGGGTTTCTTCCTAGGGATGTCACAGCTCTCCTTTCTTGAATAGAAAATTCCCCCTGGCAATTCTTCTGACATTGCTGATGATGAGGCAGTGTCTCTTAACACTCCTTTTGTATTGTATTTGTATTGTATTTTATTATTTGTATGCTGCCCTTCTCCGGGAGGACTCAGGGCAGCGAACAATTCAAGGGGGAAAAAAGGGGGAACATAAAAAGACAAAATACAAATAATAAAAGTAGACAACAGTCGCACAACCATACATGTCGAGAGGGGAGGGAACTCATCACCCCCAGGCCTGCCGGCAAAGCCAGGTTTTGACGGCTTTTCGGAAGGCCTGGAGAGAGGTGAGGGTCCGAATCCCTGCGGGGAGTTCATTCCAGAGGGCCGGAGCTGCCACAGAGAAGGCCCTCCCCCGGGTAATAGCCAGGTAGCATTGGCTGGTAGACGGAACCCGGAGGAGGCCAACCCTGTGTGATCTAATGGGTCTGTGGGAGGTAATTGGCAGCAGGCGGTCTCTCAAGTACCCAGATCCAATACCATGAAGGGCTTTATAAGTTACGACTAGCACCTTGAAGCGTATCCGGAGACTGATCGGTAACCAGTGCAGCTCGCGGAGGATAGGTGTAACGTGGGTATACCGAGGTGCACCCACAATCGCTTGTGCGGCTGCGTTCTGGACGAGTTGAAGTCTCCGAATACTCTTCAAGGGCTGCCCCATGTAGAGCGCATTGCAGTAGCACTCCTCCCTCTGATGTAGCTGTTTAAAAAATAATGGGATCATTAAAGGTGCCTAAGATGGGGCGGGCATGGGATGCGTGGTGTAGTGCCAGGCTTACCTGCCCTGAGCCTTCTAAGGCTTCTTCCATCCCCTGAGCCATTCTATACCCCACTTCTCTGCCTTTAGGGTCCCTGCAATTCTCTATCTTCCTTCCCACCCATCGATCAAGCATCGGGAGTTTGCAAGCCTCCAGTCAGCAAGGGGAGATCCTGCTGGATACAGTTTGCAACTTCCAACAAGCAAGGGGGAGATCCGGCTGTATCTTGCAAGCCTCTCGTTGCTTTCCCACCCAGGGACTTTCAGGAGTTAGTGTGCTCAGAAGCATCAAACATAATGTTCTGCTTTTGCAGTTTCCTAGAGAGGCGTCTAGCCCGTTACAGGATCAGCTTTCTTACAGAGCCAGCCTTCTGGCAAATTCAAGTCCAGAAATATTAAGATCTCCAAGAAAAAAAATCTCATATCAAAAGAAAGCTTCTCTTAAATAACAAATGAATACCCAAAAGATTTAAGAAATGAAGGAAGTGATTTTGATTTTTAATGTACTAACTGCAGCTAGAATTGTATTTGCATAGCAATGGAAGAATGATAAGATCCCGACATATGAGAGTGTAACTAAGAAATATTAGAATGTGCAGAAATGGATAGACTAACACTTACTATTAAGGACAAAGAAGAAACTGAATATTTTGATATGGGACCTATTTTAGCAATGGTTGAACAACAGAAACAGAAGTTAGAAACGTGGGGATATAAAAAGGGTAAATGTTAAAATGGAGATTTGTTAAAGTAGATAAGTTGAATAGCATTGTTATTATAGTATTAATGTTATTGTGATGAATGCCATTGTAAGCATTTTGATTATGGTTGCCTAAAAACAATTGTATAACACACTTTTTGATGGAAATTAATTTTTATCTATTTTTTATATATAAAATAAATAAAACGGGGGGGGGGGAAATGAGGAAGTATAAGTTAATTGTTCAACAGCATCACAAAAGAGATTCCTCTGCCTCTCAGTCGACCAATCAGTGAGAAAAACCACTTCCGCACTCTTCTTGCCAGTATTGATTGTACAAAGGACAAATTCAGTGATTCCTAGATTGCTTTTTGATTGCAATGTATGCTTTTTCCTTTGGGGTTTTCATTTTATATACAATCATTACACTAACCCCTCTTTTTAAATCTTTTAGATGAAGAAGATTCCAAGAACAACATTCTGGACAAGTGAGAATCACAAAGAGCATTAAAAAGGAAAGAAAATCCAGCCAGCAATCTTTTTTTTTTGTCTTCACAAAAAGATCAAGAGGAAGTAATAATATCCAAATTTAGAAAAAAAGATGGAAATATCTGGAAATCAGTGGGGAGAAAGCTGTCACATAGAGAGCCATATAGGGCAGGCAGTCATGCAAGCTTTGCCCTGTGAAGAACGAAAGAATAACTTGAATCAAAGCACCATGCAAGAAAAGATTCAAAATATTTTGACCTTCAAAATCCAGGAATATTAGTGGTGGAAAAGCCCTGCAGATCTACATATCATGAGAAAAGCATAGATTGCAGACAACAACTGATTACACCTGAAGGGATGCACACCGGAGAAACCCCGAATGAATGCTCAGAGTGTGGAAAGGTATTTTACTACAGCTCTCATCCTTTTGAGGATAAAAGGACCTACAGTGATGGGAATCCATTCCAATGCTCTCAGTGTGATAAGAGTTTTCGCAAGGACACACCCCTACTGATTCGCCAGAAGACACACACAGGTGGAAAACCATATGAGTGTATGGATTGTGGGAAACATTTTACTTACAATTCCCACCTGGTGAAACACCAGAGGACTCACACAGGGGAGAAACCTTATGAGTGTCCAGATTGCAGGAAAAGGTTCCGTACTAATTCACACCTGATGGCCCACAAGAGGACTCACACAGGGGAGAAACCACACCAGTGTATGGAATGTGGGAAAAGTTTCAGTCGGAATTCCCAACTAGTTATTCACCAGAGGACACACACAGGAGAGAATCTATATGAATGTTTGGACTGTGGGAAAAGTTTCAGTCAGAATTCCCATTTGGTGGTACACCAGAGGACACACACAGGAGAGAAACCGTATGAATGTCCATATTGTGGGAAACGTTTCAGTTACAGTTCCAATCTGGCAGCACACCAAAGAATTCACACTGGGGAGAAATCAAATGAGTGTCCGGATTGTGGGAAAAGTTTCAGTCGGAATTCCTACCTGGTGATACACCACAGGACTCACACTGGGGAGAAACCGTATGAATGTCCTGATTGTGGGAAAAGTTTCATTCACAGTTCTGAACTGGTGAGACACCAGAGGACGCACACAGGAGAAAAACCATATGAATGTCCAGACTGCGGGAAAACTTTCAGTCAGAGTTCCAGCTTGGTGTCACACAGGAGGACTCACACTGGGGAGAAACCGTATGAGTGTCCAGATTGTGGGAAAACTTTCAGTCAGAGTTGTTACCTGGTTATACATGAGCGAACTCACACAGGGGAGAAACCATATGAGTGTCTATATTGTGGGAAAAGTTTCATTCGGAATTACTCCTTAGTGATACACCAAAGGACTCACACAGGGGAGAAACCGTACAAATGTATGGATTGTGGGAAAAGTTTCCGTCTTAATTCCCACCTGGTAGTCCATCAGAGGACTCACTCGGAGAAGAAACCTTACGAGTGCCAGGATTGTGGGGAAAGTTTCAGTCAGAATTGCCTTTTGGTATACCACCAGAGGCGACACACAGGAGAGAAACCATATGAGTGTCCAGATTGTGGGAAAAGTTTCAGTAACAACTCCCACCTGGTGGTGCACCAGAGTATTCACACAGGTGAGAAGCCGTATGAGTGCCAGGAATGTGGGAAAACGTTTAGTCGTAATTCTCACCTGCTGATACATCAGAGGTCTCACACAGGGGAGAAACCATATGAGTGTCAGGAGTGTGGGAAAACTTTCAGTCGGAATTCCCACTTGGTGATACACCAAAGAACTCACACAGGAGAGAAACCATATGAGTGTCCTGATTGTGGGAAAGGTTTCACTACTAAGTCCAAACTTGTAGTTCATGTAGCTTTACACATTGGGGAGAAACCATTCAAATGCCCAGAATGCGGACGTAGCTTCACACAAAATTCCTCTCTTACTGCACACAAGAAAATCCACATGAGGCAGAAAGTAATGAGTCTGGAAAAGTCTTGACTTTCATTTCTGATCTGTCATTAGAAGTGCAGGAAATGTAGGGAGACCTAATGGAAGCATCAGCCCACCTGCCTCAGGCCTTCTCCAGTGGCCCAGCTGTCCTGCCAACGAGAATAGGTGGGGAAGGAATCTCTGTCTGCATTTTCTAATTCTGCCTCTGCCCTTCTTTCTCCCAAGATGCCCTGCATTTATAGGACAAAAGAAGGACCAGTTCCTCAGCTTTTGGGGGCTTTTTTCCACTAATCAGCTGTCTGACCATTAGCTGTCCATGGGGATGCTGTGAAGCTCCTCTGTCTCTAGGCTTTGGGAAGAGGGCCCTTGCTGAAAGGGCAGCTTCAGAACAAGCTTCCCAAACCTTTCCCTTCCTTAACACCCTCTCCTTTCTCTCTCTCCCGGAAAAAAATCTGGGAAGGATGGGCTTGTTGATCTTCCTTCACCCTGCCTCAATTAGGTGCTAAAACTAAATTCTCCCTCTGCCCTCTAACCAATATCCTATTTTAAAAAAACCTTACTTTGACTCCAGGCTGAAGAGTGGAAGAATGAAGCCAGCGAAGAGACTTTTTACTTCCAGTGAAAAGATGACTAACAGAATACATACCCTGAAAGGTTTTTTTCCCTGGGCTGTAGCTCTTCAACTATTAACTGAAGGACTGGCATTCCTTCAGTTTGTATGATGCACCTGGATTAGGGAGAGTCTAAGAATTACTCCAAAGAGAGAAAATATTTCTGCAGCCTTTTCCCCCTGAGGTTAAAAAAAAAAACCCACAGCAAATCTCTAAAAGTTGTGCCAGAAAATAGAGGATGCTGTGTCTTTGCAAGCTTAAATTAACTGTCAGACTGCCTGTAAAGCCCAGCTAGGGCTTAAAAGACTAGATTGCTGCAGTCAAAATTGTGACTTTCTGAGGGATGGAGAACATTAAGGAAAGGGAAGGTTTGGGAAGCTTGTCCTGAAGCTGCATTTTGTGGCTATAAATTAGTTTAATAAGCATCCAGCTTGTCATACAAAGGTATGGGCAGTGATAGATTTAATCTGCCACTCTTAACGTTCCCTAAACCCATCTCGTGTTTCTAGTCCTCCTTTTAGATTCCATTTAAGCTTCTGTATTTATATATGCCTTCTCTTTTATACCTTTTAATTTTCTATAATAATAGTTACTTTAGCAATTATTAAGATTATTTCCTTTTTAATTAAATGTACCATACAATCCTTATGCTGGTCTTTCGGCATAATAAAGATTTCATTTGATTTCACCAGGTTATATAGTACTTTTTTGTCTCCAATAGATCACATTGCATATGAATTATTTGCAGAAAAATATCTTAACAAACCAGGACCAGGCCAGGGGTGAGGAGGAACCAAGAGGCTTTTTTGAAGCTTCAGGTGGCTTCAATTTTAAATGTGCAAAGTTTTAAAAGAATCAAATTATATTTAATTTTCTCTACTTTTCTCTCACTTGGTGCCATTTTTGGGTGGTGCACTCATCACATCAGATTTAGGAGATGAAAAACCTTGAAAAGATTGAAAAACCTCTCTGAGAGGACCATACCGTAATGCAAACTCTTAGTGACTACAATATTCTGATGTCTTTGGGGAATAAAATGGGATATTAGGGCAAAGGCAATGGAAAGGAAGAAGTAACCCTAATTGTAACACTACCTTTTTTTTTACAACCATTTAAAATGTTTATACGAAAAGTTTATTTGTTTCTTTTACCAAATTTAAACAGATTCATCCTCTTTCTAAGCCCTCTTTTTCTACTCCCTGATATTATGTCTCTCACTTTCACCTAGAGGAGACTTTTGTGCAAAGGAATTTACAAAAGAAGATGGCATTTAGCATTGTGGGTGTCCCCATCTCTGGAGGCTTTCAAGAACAGACAGCCATTTATCTGAAATGTTATAAACTCCTGCTCGAGCAGGGGGTTGGACTCGATGACCTCCAAGGTCCCTACCGACTCTGTTATTCCATCATCTTTTTCTAGGAGATTTAAAATCTTCAGGAACAAAGGTGACTTGCTGAGAACACCAGCTTCAAGACACTGGATGAACTTGGACACAACCAAGTGAAATGGGTTCCCTTGGAGTCTGGCCTGCTGGTGCTCTCAAGCTGGTTCCCCTTGGAAGCCACAGAAAATCTGTCAATCTCTACAGCTTAAATATGTATAGAGATTTTGATCACTGGAAAGGACAGGAATCTGAATCAGTTTTCTGCAAACTAGTTTCCTTCTTTTCCTCAAAGTTGCTTGAGAATCTATATATATATAAAAGTGAAAAACCCTCATGCCACATCACAAAATCTCCAGAACCATAAAGCCTACAAACTTGAAATATGGCATGTATGTTCCTCTTGGCTTCTCGGTGCTCGCTTAGAAAGGATTTTTCAAAATGACCATCAGATCATTAGTACTGCTTATATTATTATTAACACGCTATGATGCTAAGCAGTTCTACTCCCCCCTCCCCACCTGAAAAGATCTCTGTTCAAACTGCCACTTGGGCGTGGCCAGCATGTGACTCATCCGACCTGCTGGCTGGGGGTTTGGTGAGGAGCCTGAGGGAGAAAAGGGGATAAGATAGGAGAGATTTCTGTGGGGCAAGCCTGAGGGAGAAAAGCGGATAGGATAGGGGAGGGTTCTGTGCAGGGGTGGGTTCCTGCCAGTTCTAACCTCTTCTATTGAAGAGGTTCCACAAATCTACAGTGCCGTTTAGAATCGGTTCCAGCTCCCTCCCCCCCACCCATCCGCACATCAAGATCAAGAGCTAGAGGAGGAATTCTGGGAGTTAAAGTCCACATGTGTTAAAGCTGTCAAGTTTGAACACCCCTGGGGTTTTTTTTTCTAAAGGGTTAGTGGTGCAAAGGTCTTGTAACTTGACAGCTTTAAGACTTGCACACTTCAATGCCAGAGTTCCTGAGCCAACATTTTGATTCCTAAGCAAGAGCCGTGTTAAATGTTAGAGAGCCGAGGTGGCGCAGTGGTTAGAGTGCAGCACTGCAGGCTACTTCAGCTGACGGCAGTTCTGCAGTTCGGCTGTTCAAATCTCACTGGCTCAAGGTTGACTCAGCCTTCCATCCTTTCAAGGTGGGTAAAATGAGGACCTGGATTGTTGGGAGCAATATGCTGACTCTGTAAACGCTTAGAGAGGGCTAAAAGCCCTATGAAGCGGTATATGTCTACTGCTATTGCTATTGTTAAATGAGTTTCACCACATTTTACAAGTTGGCCATGCCCACCCAGTCACCTGACTGCCAAACCACTCCCACCCAGTCACATGGCTGGCAAGCCACTCCCACAAAGCAGGCCACACCTACAGAAGAGGTTCTAAAAATTTTTGAAACCCACCACTTGTGGGTTTCCGCGCCGACATAACTGCGGAGGGCAAATCCGCGCCTTCTGAAGCGCTCAGCAAAATGCTTTTACTAGCATTCAAAAGCTAACCCTAACCCTAAGCAGGAATAATGTCTGTGAAATACAAAAAAGAAATCCAGTATTTACCTTACATATAATTAAGGCGGCAAGGATTGCCTTTGCCCAGAAATGGAAAAACAAATTAACTCCAAGCGAAGATGAAATAATAAGAAGGTTATGGATTGTGCTGAAATGGACAAACTAACTAAAAATCCAGGGAAAAGAAGAATCAGAATTCTACCAGGTATGGGATAAATGGTATAGGTGGATGGAGGAAAGAAACAAGAATCAATGAAGAAATATAACAAAACTCAAAAATAATAGTTATGAGTGAAATAAGAGGGTTAAGAATGGTGAAATCCAAATGAAATACAATAGAAGGGGAAATAACGTAAGGTGAGTGGTATCGATTGATAATTGCTATTAGAAAGAACAGGAAGCTCTTGTTCGTATTGTATTGTATAAATGTGGTATATGTCTAAGTTTTTGTGTGTGTGTATTTTACATGTTTGTTACTAAAAAATAAAAAATAAATTAAAAAAATCTGGCAACCGCCTCAGGATTAAAGATCTGACAAGCTGTCTTTTTCAGCATTATGTTCTCTAAACAAGAGAAGATACAAAAAGATGGTGTTATAAAACCACAACTATATTGAAAATGGCCTGGGTTTTTCCCCCCTAATCATAAACAATGACAGCTCAAGAGAAACATGATCTTCTGTGCTCCGCTGCGCTCTAATTCCTATTCTATTCCTATTCTATTCCTATTCCTATCCTACCCTATCCTTAATTCTATTCTATTCTATTCTGCCTAGCCCTAGTCCTAGCCCAGTCTATATTCAACAGTGCTGAATTCCTAATTCCCCCTGTAGATGCAGATGAGCAGATGAAGCTAAAACATATGAAGAACGGTTGCAGGAACTGGTTATGTCTAGTTTAATGATAAGAAGGACTAGGGGAGACATGATAGCAGTCTTCCAATATCTCAGGGGCTGCCAGAAAGAAGAGGAGGTCAAGCTATTCTCCAAAGCACCTGAGGGCCAGAACAAGAAGCAATGGGTGGAAACTAATCAAGGAGAGAAGCAACCTAGAACTAAGAAGAAATTTCTTGACACAGCAATTAATCAGTGGAACAGCTTGCCTTCTGAAGCTCCAACACTGGAAGTTTTTAAGAAGATGTTGGAGAACCATTTGTCTGAAGCGGTGTAGGGGTTCCTGCCTAAGCAGGAGGTTGGACTAGAAGATCTCCAAGGTCCCTTCAACTCTTGTTATTCTATCTATTCTATTCCAACTTTCCACGTCAGTCTCGGTGCTTGCTTTGACCCTTCGGCTTTTACCTCTGGGTGACGCGAGGGATCCCGCATTCACCCGGGATGGGATTTTGGGATTTGCTCGGTCCCGCCCGCTCCCCGCCCGGCCTATAGCGAAGGGGTTAAAGGCAGAGAGTTTTTTTCCCCTTTGCGTCTAGAGAGGAGACAGGGAAAGGGGAAAGGGGGGCTGGGATCCTAGTTTCCTGTCCTCTCCCGCCTCTTCCCCCACCCACCCCCGTTTCCCGCCGTTTGCTACGCCAGGACTGCGGAGATCCCCTCGCGAGGAGGGGCGCCAGGTGAGCAAAGACGTGGCAAGAGGGCAGGTGGACCCCGAGCGAGGGAGGGGGGGGCTCAGGTGGAGGAGAAGGGGGGATCCCCAGGTGAGGGAAGGGGAGGGAGCAAAGTGGGGGGCTTTTGCCAGCTGCGCCCTCTCCCCTTCGGAGTCCCCGGTTTTTTGCTTGCAAGGTTTTCTGCTCCATGCATTGATCAGCTCCACCGATCCCCTTAAATCCTCCCTCCCAGCCTGCAGAGATTCTCAGCCATCCAGGGCATGGTTGTAACAAAGGTGGTTTTTCAGGAGTCAACTGGACTCTCTTGTTTGGTTTTTTTTCTTATTGAAGACGTTTCGTTTCTCATTCAAGAAGCTTCTTTAGCTCTGACAGGATGATGGGGAATGGAAGGATTTATGTTTCTTGCAGACAGCAGATCATTTGCACCCTTTTAGAGGAGGGTCCTTGAAGCCTTGGAGGTTTATCTGCATCCTAAGAGTCACCTGAGTGTGTTCCTGGTTCTGCATTTTTTTTTGCTTCTGGAAATCCATTTGGTGTGGAAGTAGGCATTTTAGATGCTGATTGTACTGGTTTTTGAGTAGTTGGCTGTCATTTTGCTTGTGCTGCCCAGCCCTTTATCTTCTAAGTACTTGATAGGCTGATGGTAAATCAGCAGTCCTGTTGACTGACAAAGGCCCCTTTTCTCAAAGGCTTCAATCACTTCCCTGGCTGTTTTTGTGCCTGCTCACCCACAACCTTAGTAGTGACAAAAGTGAATCTCTGCCCTTGATCATTACAGGGTGAAGCTACCAATCAGTTCAGGTCTCCTCATCTGACCACTCGCTTGTGTTCTTACAATTTGGTGTTCAGCTTCCTCCCTGTCTGTCCTACATAGTCACAGGGCCAATCCATGCAGGGGATTTGGTAGATTACATTAGCAGTATCTCCCACCTCCAAGCGATCTTTTACAATGTATAATTTGTCCTCATACGGTAGCCTCTGGGCAAACAGTGGGCATCTCGGAAGCTGCGTTCTACAGCATTCTGAAATGTTGTTGATGTATGGCAGAGTGTGCCATGTGGTTGGCCTTGTGCCTTGTTCTCTTTCTAGAGTCCACGCAGTAGCTAGAAGTGTGGAAAGATCAGAGACCAAGGCTGGGAGCAGGCTAGGAGCAAGAAGGGCTATGTGGTTTGCTCCACAGTGGAGAAGCAGAGCAGAGAAGCAGCTAGACTGAAACATATTCAGCTGCTACATATACCATATTTTTTGGAGTATAAGACACATCTTTTTCCTACAAAAAAGAGGCTGAAAATCTGAGTGCATCTTATACACTGAATACAGCATTTTTTGCCTCCCAAAACTCCACCCCCTTCATTAAAATGGTCATGCATAGCCTTTAGGAGGCTTGCAGAGTGCTCCTGGGGGCTGGGGAGGGCAGAAATAAGTAAAAAATTGGTCTTTTTTTTTGCTCCATTTTGCCCCCTGCAGCCCCCAGGAGCACTCTATAAGCCTCCTAAAGGCTATGCATGACCTTTCTTTTGACAAAACAGGCCCATTTTTGTGAAAAACGGGCCATTTTTGCTCATTTTGCGGCCGCACCCCAAGGAGCACTCTGCACGCCTCCTAAAGGCTATCCATGCCCTTTTTTGAAAAAAAAAAAGGGGGGGGGCATTTTTGGAAGATTTGCAGAGTGCAAAACCTTTTGTTTAATTTGCCTCATCAAATCTAGGTATGAAAATGCAGCACCTTCCCTCCCCAATTTTTATTCTCCTAGTGCTGCAAATTTAAAATTGGTGCCTGCAATTTTCAGCTGGTTGGGAAATTTAAAAAGTCTTCATCTTAGAGTTCACTCCTTGTGATTTTTTCTGCACATCTTGTTTTCTTGGAAACTGAGGCACTTCATGAACAAAACTGCTACTTTAAATGTTGCAGAGACATAGGATAGGGCATGCATAGGCTTTGGGAGGCTTGTAGAGTGCTGCTGAGGGGGGTGCAAAAATGGGCAAAAAACACCTCCAAAATCCTCTGCAAGTCCATTTTTGTGAAAAAACAGGATGTGCAGGGAGAGGGTATCAGAGCCCAAAAAGTGTATAAGATGCACCCAGATTTTCACACTCTTGGGGGGAAGGTGCATCTTATACTCTAAAAAATAGGGTTCACCGACAAAACCGCAAAGCCCTTTTCCGCGCCGACATAACCGCGGAGGACAAATCCGTGCCGTCCGATGCGCTAAGGAAAAAGGCGACCCTAGCGCGCCGACATAATTGCGGAGGGCAAATCCGCGCCTTCTGAGTGCTCAGTATTGTAACGTGTGGGTTGTTGTTGTGAGGGAATTGACACGCAGGAGCCATGTGCAAGACAGATCTTTATTATAACACAGGTGACAAGCGATTCAACGTTCCCTGCAACTGTCAGGGTATTTATACTAGCACTCAGACCAACTGTCAAAACGACCAACCAATCAGGTCGCAGCTGGTATTTGCATATTGAATATTGCAACATTTAGAGGTTCGGAATGAGGGACGCGACCACAGGGTGAACAACGGAACAGGCCTTTATTCCAAGCTAAGTATAACAGCGATTCCACTCATAACCAGCCCGCCAAAACCTTATATACACGGGCTTTCAACCAATCAGAAACAAACATTCAGCCGGCAACAGCCTCCCTCGCGTCCTATCAATCCAGACGCAGGAGGCTGTTGCTGGCCAGCACAAAGGTGCTGAAGTACAAGACAGTGAGGGCCATTTGCATGGCTCATACATATTCATGAACTTATGAATACTTAACACCCCTTCCCCCCAGTTCTGCGCATGCTCCGCGGGTGGAGCATGCGTAGTCTTGCAGGTAGGCGGGGCGGTGCGGACCCGCCCTGATCTACGCAGTTCTCCACTAGTCGGCGGCGGAGGAGGACCTCCTTGTGGTAGCTCCTCCCGGAAGGGGGTGTAGCTCCAAGCACGCCTTCTTGTGATGGCCCAGAA
This sequence comes from Thamnophis elegans, assembly GCF_009769535.1. Classification (NCBI taxonomy): domain Eukaryota; kingdom Metazoa; phylum Chordata; class Lepidosauria; order Squamata; family Natricidae; genus Thamnophis; species Thamnophis elegans. Next base: position 154,886,187 of record NC_045542.1, on the reverse strand, counting down.
GGAGGGCTCAACTGTCCTGGTGAATAGGGGCGAGGTGGCGTGTCCACTGTGATAGTGTTGTGTTAGGAGGCGGTGTCGGGAGGGAGGAACCAAGGCCTAGGTGGGAATTGTTCTGCGGCGGCTTGAGCTGATTGTGGGCGTTCCCCCGGCACGGGGCGCTCGGGGCAGGTTGGGCCTGGTGTGGCGAAGGCCCGTGGTGTGTTCTCTCCGGATTGAGCTCTCGGTTGTTGCAGGAGAGGCCTGGAGCGGCGAAGGCCTCACGCTGGGTTTCCGGGCAGTCGGTGCCGGCTTCGGTGGGCCTGGGCTTGCCGGCTGGCGGTGGGAGGCGTCTCTCAATTGATCCAGGTGACGCCTCCATTGGATCCGTCAGCCAGTCCGACTCTAAAAGAACACGGGCCAGTCAGGGCAGTCACAGTGGCTGGCACCCATCTCGTAGGCCCCGAAAATGCCCGGGCCCATACCGCGGTCCCCTAATTTAAATGAACGGGAAGGGATAACCCCCAGGTTGCTCGCTGATCCCCTGAATACCACGGATGTAAGCCGGTCCAGGGGGTCCGCAGGCGCCTGCCCATCAAGAGCTCCGCGGGGCTTCGGTTGGTCAGTTGGGCAGGGAGTGAATGTTGGCTTAGCAGTAGCCGCCACTTTCTCCTGCCAGTCGCCCCGGTCCATGCGGCCCAGTGCCTCCTTTGCTGAGCGGACCGCCCGCGCCGCCCGGCCATGCTGGCCGGGTGGTACGGGGCTATGGGCGCATGTCGAATCCCTTGCATGGCCAGGAACTCCTGGAACGTGTTGGACATAAATTGAGGCCCATTATCAGAACTATCAGGTCCGGCAAACCATGGGTCGCGAACAGCCTTCTCAAGGCCCGGACCGTACTCTCAGCTGTGGTGGAGCCATGAGGACCAGCTCCACCCAGCGGGAGTAAGCGTCCACCACTTAACCAAGAAGTTCTGGCCGTGAAAGGGACCGGCAAAATCTAGGTGGAGGCGCGACCATGGGCCTCTCGGAGCCTCCCACTCACGAGCCGGCCCGGCTGGGGGATTAGGCCTAGATTGCTGACAGGTGGTGGCAGCGGCCAACATAGGCCCGCTATCTCTGAGTCCAGTAAGGGCCACCAAACATAGCTACGGGCTAATGCCTTCATTCGTGCTATGCCCGGATGATCCTTATGGAGCAGGACAGGACTTGTGGCCGCAGCGCGGTGGGGATCACCACTCGATCCCCCCAAATAAGGCACCCCCCGTGGAGGGAGAGCTCCGCCCTGCCGGGTTTTAAAGGGCTTGAAGCCCTCTGCCACCTTTGTCCACTGGCCATCCCCTCGAGACCCAGGAAGCGACCTGGGAGAGGATCGGATCGGCCTTGGTTGCAGGCCGCGACATCCGCGGCCGAAATCGGGAAAACCGGAAGACGCAATAGACAGGACTGAGAGACAGGGCACTAGGGCGGTGTCGGTCTCCGGTAACGGGCAGCGGCTTAAGGCATCGGCATGCCCCAGCTGCTTGCCTGGACGGTACTGCAGCGTATAAGAATACGCTGCCAGGAACTCCGTCCATCTAGTCATTCGGGGGGAGAGGATGGGGGGGTGTCGGCTTGTCACCTGCCAGAAGCCCAAGGAGTGCTTGTGGTACAGTGACAAGGGTGAAAGGCCGACCATAGAGGTAGTCGTGGAAATCTTAATCCCGGACACTGCAGCCAGAGCCTCCTTGTCTATCTGGCTGTAATTACGCTCCGCCGAGGAGAGTGTCCGGGAGTAATAGGCCAAGGGGCCTCTAAGCCATTTGGGAGGACATGGCTTAGAACGGCCCCGACTCCATAGGGGGAGGCGTCACAAGCTAACGTCAGTGGCATCCTGTCATTGTACTGGACAGGACTGCCGCTGACGTCAGAGCTTCTTTGACAGCCACGAACGCATGCGCTTCGCGGCTCCCCCCAGCCAGGCCGCAGATCGGTCGAGCAACCGATGCAGCGGCTCGGCTAGTGACGCCTTGTGCGGAATAAAAGGGGCGTAAAAATTCAGGAGCCCTAGAACGCCTGCAGCTCCGCCTTGGAGGTGGGTTGCAGGGGCGTTCCTAATGGCAGCGACTTTAGAAGGTGTGGGGTGGATGCCTTGGGCGTCAATCATGAAGCCAAGAAATTCCACCCTCGGAACAGCAAATGAACATTTGCTGCGTTTCAGTTTTTAAGCCCGCGCCCCTGAAACGACTGAGGACCTTCCCGCAGTACTTCGATGAGTTCTGAGCGGCTGGAAGCAGCGATCAGGACGTCATCGAAATACGGAACTACGCCCGGCAGCCCGTGGAGCAGCCGCTCCATCAGCTTTGGAAGATCCCCGGGGCCACGGAAACACCCAAATTGCAGGCGGCGACAACGGAAAGCCCCACGATGGGTGACGATGGTCTGGGCAGCCGCCGCATCGTCATCCACCGGGAGCTGTTGATAGGCCTGCGCCATATCCAGTTTGGCAAATGTGCAACCCTGGGGAACCCCCAGGGAATGGAGCAGGTGTTGCACTACAGGGACTGGATAGGGGTTTGCCTGAAGGGCCAAGTTGATCGTCGACTTGTGTCGGCGCAGATCCTCACCGACCCGTCGGGTTTGATTGGGAGAACAATGGGGGTCTCCCAAGGGGAGTGATCTACGGGCTCGATGACTCCCTGCGCCAACCACCTTGTCAAGTTCGGCGTCAACCCTTGGCCCTTAAGGCAAAAGGCACCCTGCGGGCTTTCAGCCTAATGGGAGCAACCTGAGGGTCTAAACTTAAAGATATGGGGTCCCCTTATAACAGCCCAACTGGCCGTCGAAATGTCCGAAAATTCCCTTAAGGTGTCCTCGAGTGTGCTAGGAACCACCCGGTGGACCCCCCCAATGGATAATCCCAGGGCTGGGGTACCAGTCCAGGGGCCCAGGATGGCCGGCAGGTCATCCCTGACTATGAGGATGGGTAGCTTCCCCTGGAAGTGGCCATAAGATACAGAGATAGGGAAAGGATCCTAGAGTAGGGATCAACCTCCCCTGGTAATCCCTTAGGGAGACCTCAGATTGCTTTAGGCGTTTCTGGGGCACTTTAGGGCATAGCTTGGCGAAAAGTGACCAGGGCAGGAGGGACCGGGAAGAGCCAGAGTCCACCTCCATCCGGCACGGCTGACCTTCCAGCTGGACGGAGGTCGAGACCTTCCGGGCCCCTGCAACGGCGTGGCTTCGCCGTACTGTCAAAATTAGCGGGTTGGCTGGTGGACTGGTAACAATCTTCCGCTCTCTTCGGTGGCCGCTGCTGCCTGGCGGCGCGGTTGCGCCTGGGGACGGCTGGGCGATTGAAGAAACGAGGGTGCCGGCAATAGGGCCCTGCAGACCTTGCCAGGTGGCCTTCGCCCTTGCACCGGTTACAGATGGCATTTAAAATGGGCAAGCCTGGCGCTTATGACGGCCTCCGCAACCCCGGCAGGGCACTGCGGACGCCTGTTGGGCTGCAGGTTGCGGCTTTGGCTTTCTCTTAGGCACACAGTCCCTCATTTGGGCCACTACTTCTTCTTCTGGATCCTCATAAGCCAGGTCGTCCTCGACCATGTGGGCTTGTGGAGATGCGTCCGACGAGGCTCGCTCTGGTGGGCAATCTGCAATCGTTCAATGTCGGCCGTGGACTGCTCCGACAGTTTAGCGGCTCGGGCAGTTTCCACGGCCTGCAGCAGTGTAATTCGGTGATTCGGAACATGCGCTCCGCAGGTTGAATCGCGGACCCCGCACACAAACTGTTTCCACCAAATTTTCTTCAAGGTTGGAGAACTCGCACTGGGCAGCCACCATCCGCAGAGCCTCCAAAAATTGGCTGATTGATTCATTCTGTTTTTGGACTCGTCTGCGGAAGGCAAAAAACGGCGGGCAATGACTGCGGAGTGGGTGGCATAGTGGTTCTTCAATCTGGCCATGAGTTCGTCCCACCCAAGCTTGTATGCTGGCCGTGGGGCTGCCAAGGCTCTTGCTGAGGCGAACATAGATGGCTCGCAGCATGAGAGGAAAAAACTGCATTTTTCCTCTTCGGTTTGCGCCTGATTTTTGGAAGCGATCAGGTAACATTCGAAACCTTTCCATAAACCCCTCCCATGATTCCCCGGCGGAACCAAAAGGGGCGAATGGAGGCAAAGCAGATGTCATCCTGAGGGAGAGATATCAAGAGGCCACAAAAAAAAATTTTTTTTTCCTCTTCAGGCAGCGTTCGTTGCCGGTCTGGAAACGGCAGCTAACTGTCTGTCTCTCTCTTTTCACCCTAGTGTCGCGGAATCGCTAATCCACCCTCGTCGCCAGTTTAGAGGTTCGGAATGAGGGACGCGACCACAGGGTGAACAACGGAACAGGCTTTATTCCAAGCTAAGTATAACAGCGATTCCACTCATAACCAGCCCGCCAAAACCTTATATACACGGGCTTCAACCAATCAGAAACAAACATTCAGCCGGCAACAGCCTCCCTCGCGTCCTATCCAATCCAGACGCAGGAGGCTGTTGCTGGCCAGCACAAAGGTGCTGAAGTACAAGACAGTGAGGCCATTTGCATGGCTCATACATATTCATGAACTTATGAATACTTAACACAACACTCCTTCCCCCCAGTTCTAAAGACCAAATGACCAGCCAATCACGTCGCAGCTGGTATTTGCATATTCAATCTCTCTCCTTCCCCCCAGTTCTGCTATTTCAAGATGGTGGTGAGTCCTTCGTAGCTAAATTTTAGAACCAGGGAAAAAAAAACAGGTCCTTTGGAATATTTGCAGCAGGGAGGCTCTCGTGTTGTAGCTCTCGTTGGTTCGAGAAGCAAGCTGTGGCCTTTGCAGCGGAAGGAGGCTCATGGTGTAGAGGACAGTCTGGTGTATGTTGTGAGTGTGCTAGTATTGGAGAGGCTTTAGACAGGCTGAGAGAGCGTAGCCGGTGGTGCTAGGTGGCAGCTTGGAGAACGAGGCTGTTGTTGAACGCCAGCGGTTGGAACGAGGCGGTTGGAGTGCCGTAGGAACAGCTGGTGGCAGGCATGCCGTAGGAACAGCTGGTGGCAGGTAGGCAGGCAGGCACAGCTGGCGCAGTTTAGCCATCACGGTCCATAGCTCGTCCCTGAGTAGCGGCGGCGGCTCCAGTCGAGGTTAAGCGTAGGAAGCCCGTCCCTCGACGGATGGAGGCCGCACCTGGGAGCTTACTGAGGTTGGCTACAACCGGAGGCCCACGGTGGTGGGTACTGCTGTTGATGTCGCTTGCTGGCCATAGCGGCGGCCCTGACAGGCCCTCAATGTAGGAAAGAAAAATTTTTTCCTGCGTTCACGTTGGCTGATGTTGTTAGGCTCTGCGGGAATCGCATATCAATCCACCTTTGTCGCCAGTATTGTAACGTGTGGGTTGTTGTTGTGAGGGAATTGACACGCAGGAGCCATGTGCAAGACAGATCTTTATTATAACACAGGTGACAAGCCGATTCAAACGTTCCCTGCAACTGTCAGGGTATTTATACTAGCACTCAGACCAACTGTCAAAACGACCAACCAATCAGGTCGCAGCTGGTATTTGCATATTGAATATGCAACACTCAGCAAAATGCTTTTACTAGCATTCAAAAGCTAACCCTAACCCTAACCCTAAACATAACGCTTGATTATAGAGTCATTACTTTGTGTGAATCTTTTAGATGAAGAGGATGTCCAGAGACCATCCTGAGCAAGTGAGAATCAGAAGCACCATTAAGAAGGAAAACAATCCGGCCAGCAATCAAAGTTTTCCCCCCACTTCCTCCGGAAAACCACAAAACTCTTCTCCTCCCCAAGACCGGGGAGAGACAAAGAGAGAATAAACAGAAAGAGAATTTTCAGCTGGAAGTAATTGAGTCTGTGAAACTCACTGAAACACTCCATGAAAAGATCAGGATCATTTCCAAATCCCAAATAATCTGGAAATCCGGAATGGAAGAGGTCACTTGGATAGGCCCATAGGGAGGACAGTCATGCAAGCCTCATCATGTGAAGGAAGAAAGAGTAGCTTGAATAAAAGCACCATCGAAGAAGGGATCACACATATTTCAGACCTTGAGAATCCAAAATGTAAGGGATGGAAACACCCCTGCAAAAATTTTAGATCAAAGCTGATTATGCATAAGAGGATCCAAACTGGAGAAGAGTCTGCCCAGAGCCATCACTGTGGCAAAAGCTTCAGAAAGCAGGCCACCCTAAGGATACACCAGAGGACCCACACAGGGGAGAAACCATATGAGTGTCTGGATTGTGGGGAAAAATTCAGTCACAATTGCCATTTGTGAGCCACCGTAGGATTCACACTGGGGAGAAAACCGTATGAGTGTTCAGATTGTGGGAAAAGTTTCAGTCGCAATTCCGTTCTGGTGAGACATCAGAGGACTCACACAGGGGAGAACCATATGAGTGTCTGGATTGTGGGGAAAAGATTCAGGTCAGAATTCCAATCTGGTGAGCCACCATAGGACTCACACTGGGCAGAAACCGTATGAATGCCCAGATTGTGGGAAAGTTTCAGTCATTATTCCGGCCTGATAAAACACCAGCGAACTCACACAGGAGAGAAACCATATGAGTGTCTGGATTGTGGGAAAAGATTTAGTCAGAATTCCCTTCTGTTGAGCCACCATAGGACTCACACTGGGGAGAAACCATATGAATGCCCAGATTGTGGGAAAAGTTTCAGTCACAATTCCGATCTGGTGGTACATCAGAGGACACACACAGGAGAGAAACCATATGAGTGTACAGACTGTGGCAAAGGTTTCAGTCGCAGTTCCAGCCTGGTGATACACAAGAGGACTCACACTGCGGAGAAACCATACAAGTGTCCAGACTGTGGGAAAAGTTTCAGTGAGAATTCCAAGCTGGTATTACACCGGAGGTCTCACGCAGGGGAAAAACCATATGAGTGCCTGGATTGCGGGAAAAACTTCACTTGGAATTCTGAGTTGGTTATACATCGAAGGATTCACACAGGAGAGAAACCGTATGAATGTCCTTATTGTGGGAAAAATTTCTGTCGGAATTCAGACCTGGTGATACACCAGAGGACTCACACAGGAGAGAAACCATATGAGTGTCTGGATTGTGGGAAAAGATTTAGTCAGAATTCCCATCTGGTGAGCCACCATAGGATTCACACCGGGGAGAAACCATATGAGTGTCTGGATTGTGGGAAAAGATTCAGTCAGAATTCCCATCTGGTGATACACCAGAGGACTCATACAGGGGAGAAACCATATGAGTGTCCCGATTGTGGGAAAGGTTTTAGTACTAGGTCTAAACTTATCAATCATGTAGGTTTACACATTGGGGAGAAACCTTTCAAATGTCCAGAGTGTGGACGGTGCTTCACAGAAAATTCCTCCCTTACTGCACACAAGAAAATCCACGTTAAGCAGACGGTGATGACTGTAGGAAAGGCTTGAATTTCATTTCTGAGCTGCCTATAAAAATATGGCTGAGAAGTTAACTCTTTAATTTCTGGCCTTGTTCAGTTAGTCAAATATGCTTCAGTATTAGAGATGAGGGAGAAAAGAAAATTTAATAAGTCTAATTTCCCATAGCTGACTATCAGCAGAAATTAATGGACCTTCACTGGTAGAGAAATAGCTCAATTCTGCAAAGAAGACTTTTAGGATGGTTTTCTACATACTGATCGTACCTCATAGAAATGCCCAGGCAGAGTTTCAGCCTTCTACCTATGTGTCTTTCTCACTTTGAGCCCAATAATTCTTCAGCCAGAAGGTCTTTTAAAAAAATGTGGGAGTCATAATGTTCTCCGAGGCTCCAAAAATCTACTAGAGATCCAAAAATGTACATTACAGAATAATGTTGGAAGGGATCTTGGAGATCTTCTAGTCCAACCCCCTGCTCAACAGAAGACTTTGTCCCAGCGATCCTCAAACTACAGCCAGCAGGCAGGATACGGCCCACCGATGCAGAGTATCCAGCCCGCGGAGTGATGAGATTCAGCCCCGACCCTTGTTGGCCTTATCTTCCAGCTAGCATCTACTCCATCTGCACGTCTGGTGAGTTATTTCGCCGGTTGAGCTGCACTTCAGATCACACCGCTGATGCTGAAAGTGAGGCCAAACGGTGCAGGGGAGGGCCAGCTGGCTAAGGGGTGATCTTGCCAATGCAGCCACGTGATCCAAGGCTGGTGGGTGAGTAAGGGCGAGGCTGCTGCTGGCTTGAAAAGCAACTATCAGCTTGTAGTACTTTAAAAGTCTTTAAAAATGCTTTAAAAACAGTTTTTCAGGACGTTTTTCATAGCCATATGATCCAGGGCTGGTGGATGAATACGGGAAGGGCAAGTACAGCAAGGACAAAGGGAAAATGGACTGCTAAATTGGCCACGCCCACCCAGCCACATGCCCACCCAGCTGGTCCCCTAGTCTGAGGGAGCGTGAATTGGCCCCCCTGTTTAAAAGTTTAAGGACCCCTGCCCTATACCATTCCAGATAAGTAACTGTCCTGTCTCCTCTTAAAAACCTCCATTGATGGAGCACCCAGAACTTCTGAAGTCAAGTGATTCCCCTGGTTAATTGCTCCAAGTGTCAGGAAACTTCTCCCCAGTCCTAAGTTCTGGTTCTCTGCTTGATTAGTTTTCCCTCCAAAGGAAAAGATAGGAGCACTTAGTGATGATGGTGGCTCCTCAAATATGAGGGGATGGGAGAGGAGTTCCATCTTTTCCTAACATGCACAAAGATTGAGTGCAAGGAGAACAGTGAATTCAGAAACACAGCGCAGTGACACACAGAACGGAGAACATATGAGGGAGGTTTCGACAGGTGAGAAGAGCATGAAAATTTCCTATGTAAAGGTGGTTGAATATGACATGGAAATGCTGTTGCAATATTCTAGAGAAAAAGGGGTTGTGGCTTTTGAGCACAGGATCTTCAAATTTATTAGCAACTCCTGCTGTGATGTTTTTTGTGTGGAGGTGCCTCTTGTTATCGTTTGAAGGCGGGAGGGATGATAGCAATGCCAAGATGCTGAGTTTACCAAACAATTCAAGGTTTGTTCATTTCAGTAACACATTTCAAGCTATAATACAATGCCTCTTCCCTCTCGACCCCCAGAAACAAAAGAGCATGTGCTTCTCCAGTGAGCCTTGGTAAGGCTGCACTTGGAATACTGCTACAATTTTGGTTGCTAAGATGTAAAAAATATGTTGAGACTCTAGAAAGAGTGCAGAGAAGAGCATCAAGGATGATTAGGGGGCTGGAGGCTAAAACATGAAGAACACGGTTGCTGGAACTGAATATGTCTAGTAGTTCAATGAAAAGAAGGACCAGGGGAGACATGACAGCAGTCTTCCAATATCTCAGGGGCTGCCACAAAGAAGAGGGAGTCAAGCTGTTCTCCAAAGCACCTGAAGGCAGGAAAAGAAGCAATGGATGGAAACTAATCAAAGAGGTAAGCAACCTAGAACTAAGGAGAAATTTCATGACAGAACAATTAATCAGCTTACCTCTAAAAGTTGTGAATGCTCCAACATGATACTCTATGCTGGCTGGGGAATTCTGGGAGTTGAAGTCCACCCATTTTCCAAGTTGCCAAGGTTGAGAAACACTGCCCTCCCCACTCTTACCCTCGCTTTCCTTTTAGTTCCATTTAACCTTCTTTTTTATATATATATTCCCTCTTCTATGTATTTTAAAAATAATTATCATTTTTAAACTATTCTACTTTTCTGTACTTTTTAACTGTATCCTGATCTTTCACAGTAATAAATATTGATTTGATTTTGTCAGCTTATCTATTACTTTTTACTCTCCAGCAGATCACATTGTGGATGAACCAGTGGCGAAATCTAACCTTTTCCTACCGGTTCTTGGTAGTGGTGGGGTCATGTGACTGGGTGGGCAAGGCTATGTAGTCATGTGAGTGGGGGGGGGGTTGTCAAAAGACAGAAACTCACTTTAACAACGTCCTGCTGGAGAAGGGGGTTGGACTAGATGACCTCTAGGTCCCTTACAGCCCTGGATTGCTGTGCTCTTTCAAGGTATCCTCTGGAGCTGCGTCTAGTGCCCCGATTTGTGGGTCCTTCCTCCTTCTCCTTTTCTCTCCCCTCCCTCTCCCTTTTTCTTTCTTTTTTTCGCCCTCAGCCCTGTTTTTGGCCTAGCAGGCCTCAGGGAAGCCTCCTGGGAGCAAAAACAAACCCCTCTACCCATCTACCAACAGAACTCACTACATGGCACCTGGGGAGATTGCATCACCTAGCAAGATTCAACCAAGCTTGGGACTCCGGACAGCCTTACAGAGCTGCCTTGCATCAGTAGTGGGTTCCTACTGGTTGGACACTCGGGCTGAACCGGTAGTAGTTTGGTGGCCTGGGTCGCTGGATTTTTCAAAATGACCATCAGATCATTAGTATTGCTTATTTTATTCTTAACACGCTATGATGCTAATCACTTCTACTCCCCCCTCCCCACCTGAAAAGATCTTGCTGTTCAACTTCCACTTGGGCGTGGCCAGCATGCAACTCATCCTACATGCTGGCTGGGAGTTTGGTGAGGAGCCTGAGGGAGAAAAGGGGATAAGATAGGAGAGATTTCTGTGGGGCAAGCCTGAGGGAGAGAAGCGGATAGGATAGGGGAGGTTTTCTGTGCAGGGGTGGGTTCCTGCCAGTTCTAACCTCTTCTATTGAAGAGGTTCCACAAATCTACAGTGCCGTTTAGAACTGGTTCCAGCTCCCTCCCCCCCCACCCATCCGCACATCATCAAGATGAAGAGCCAGAGGAGGAATTCTGGGAGTTGAAGTCCACAAGTCTTAAAGCTGTCAAGTTTGAACACTCCTGGTTTTTTTTTTTTCTAAAGGGTTAGGAGGGTCTTGTAAATTGACAGCTTTAAGACTTGCCCGCTTCAATGCCAGAGTTCCCGAGCCAACATTTTGGTTGCTAAGCAAGAGCGTTTTTTGAGTATCACCACATTTTACGAGTTGGCCACGCCCATCCAGTCACCTGACTGCCAAGCCACTCCCACAAGCTGGCGACACCTACTTGTTCTGTGGGACACTCCTGGGGAGAGAAGGGGAAAGGGGAGAGGCCAATTGTTAACTACTCATTAATTTTCAAGCTGTGTTGATTTGTCAGCCCAATCATATAGTTTCGTAGCAGAGCACGGGTATTCAGCTAGTAATAATAGCTAAAGCTGAAATCTAACTCCTCTGAGAAGGCTCCTCAGAATAATTCTGCCTTCTAGCAAGCCCCCCTCATAATATAGATAGGAGCCACATATCAACCTTGTGTCTTGATCCAATTCATAGGCAATGCCAGTGGATACTTCGGTTTCTTTCATGTTTCTATTAATAGGATGAAGTTGGCAATCATTTAGAATCTCCACAGAAACGTGACTCTCAAGTTTCCCTCAGTAGGATTTGAGGAGTTATCCTGCACCCCAAGACTGGCTGGAAGAATCTCCACCGATCCGCACAAGAGCACTTTGTCGTTGCCTGTTGCACATTGTTTACACATACACACACCTGTCGCCATCTGAGGATGTTTCCTTTGGTTTAGATCTGGCTTCTGCAACAAAAGCCACTGGCTTAGTTCCAGTGGCCCTGACTGAGTGGCTCTGCAAGAAAAAAGGATGACTCAAAAGGATAAATTGTCCTGGAGAGGAACAATCGATGTGGCCGGTAGATGTCGATTCGAAGACTTATAATTAAAAAAAAATTTTTTTGGGAAAAGGATCAAAAATTGGATGGAGCAATAACAGCGGTTAAAATAGAATGGAAACCTGAAGTATTGTTTTACTATGAATAATGTCGATATTCAACCCCCACCCTCCTCAATAGCCCACAGCAGTGATAAAGAGACAGCTAGGTCTATTCATAGGCAAATGCCCTCACCCAAATCCAACAAAAGGTAGGATTAGCCTCTACCCATCTACCAACAGAACTCACCACATGGCACCTGGGAGATTACATCACCCAGCAAGATTCAACCAAGCTTGGGACTCTGGACAGACTAGAGTTCCTACCGGTTTGGACCGACTTGGCTGAACCGGTAGTAGTTTGGTGGCCTGGGTCGCTGGCACCCGCAGTGACCCAGGCCTGCCATGCCCCCGAGCCGGTTCTCCTGGCAGCGCAGTAGGTGGTGCCATCTTGTTTTTTGCTTCAGCACATGGGCAGAACAATTTTGATAGCATTTGTGGTCCAATGTGCACGCATGCAGAGTGTGTCTGGCGTGCACAAGCAAGCAAAGCGCACCCACCGAATCAGCAGTAATGCTGGCAGCAAACCACCCCTGCCTTGCATAGCCCCATAGGTGTCTGACAACCAATCAGAACACAAGCTCAAATTCAAAGCACAAGAGAGGGTATAAATCTCTCCCTCTCTCTCTCTCTCTCTCTCTCAGCCATGTGCCTTTTTCTTTGCCCAAGATCTCCAAGGCATGTGATCCTCTTCATGTTGTCCATCCATTTTATATGCGATCCTTAAATTAAGATTTCAAAGTCTGTAACGCAGCTCAGAGGTCAGACTATAATGCAATATCCCAGTGACTCAGGACAGACACAAACAACACACCCGGGCTGGGGATTTTGGGATTGCTCGGTCCCGCCCTCTCACCGCCCGGCCTTCAGCGAAGGGGTTAAAGGCAGAGAGGTTTTTTTCCTTTGCGCCTAGAGTGGAAGCAGGAAAGCGGCAAAGGGGGGTTGGGATCCCAGTTTCCTGTCCCCTCCGCCTCTTCCCCCACCCACCCCCGTCTCCCGCCGTTTGCTACGCCAGGACTGCGGAGATCCCCTCGCGGGGAGGGCGCCAGGTGAGCAAAGACGCTGGAAAGAGGGCAGTGGACCCCTAGCGAGGGAGGGGGGGGCTCAGTGGAGGAGAAGGGGGGATCCCCAGGTGAGGGAAGGGGAGGAGCAAACTGGGGGACTTTTGCCAGCTGCGCCCTCTCCCCTTCGGAGTCCCCGGTTTTTACTTGCAAGGTTTTCTGCTCCGTGCACGGTGCTGCTGGATCGGCTCCACCGATCCCCTTAAAATCCTCCCTCCCAACCTGCAGAGATTCTCAGCCATCCAGGGCATGGTTGTCCCAAAGGTGTTTTTTCAGGAGGCAACTGGACTTTCTTTGGTTTTTTTTATTGAAGACGTTTCGCTTCTCATTCAAGAAGCTTCTTTAGCTCTGACAGAATGATAGGGATTAGAAGGATTTATATTCCTTGCAGACAGCAGGTCATTTGCACCCTTTTAGAGGGTCCTTGAAGCCCTTGGAAGTTTATCTGCGCCCTAAGAGTCACCTGAGTTGTGTTCCTGGTTCTGCATTTTTTTTTTGCTTCTGGAAATCCATTTGGTGTGGAAGTAGGATTTTAGATGTTGATTGTGCTGGTTTTTGAGTAGTTGGCTGTCGTTTTGCTTGTGCTGCCCAGCCCTTTACCTTCTAAGTACTTGATAGACTGATGGTAAATCAGTACTCATGTTGACTGACAAAGGCCCCTTTTCTCAAAGGCTTCAATCACTTCCCTGGCTGTTTTTGTGCCTGCTCACCCAACAACCTTAGTAGTGACAAAAGTGAATCTCTGCCCTTGATCATTGCAGGGCGAAGCTACCAATCAGTTCGGGTCTCCTCATCTGACTACTCGCTTCTGTTCTTACAATTTGGTGTTCAGCTTCCTCCCTGTCTGTCCTACATAGTCACAGGGCCAATCCATGCAGGGGATCTGATAGATTACATTAGAAGTATCTCCCACCTCCAAGCAATCTTTACAACGTATAATTTGTCCTCATACGGTAGCCTCTGGGCAAACAGTGGGCATCTCGGAAGCTGCGTTCTACAGCATTCTGAAATGTTGTTGATGTATGGCAGAGTGTGCCATGCGGTTGGCCTCGTGACTTGTTCTCTTTCTAGAGTCCACGCAGTAGCTAGAAGTGGGGAAAGATCAGAGACCAAGGCTGGGAGCAGGCTAGGAGCAAGAAGGGCTATGTGGTTTGCTCCACAGTGGAGAAGCAGAGCAGAGAAGCAGCTAGGCTGAAACATATTCAGCTGCTACATATATCATATTTTTGGAGTATAAGACAGACCTTTTTCCATCAAAAAAGGGGCTGGAAATCTGAGTGCATCTCATACACTGAATACAGCATTTTTTGCTTCCCAAAACCCCTTCCCTTCACCAAAATGGCCATGCATAGCCTTTAAGAGGCTTGCAAATTGCTCCTGGGTGCTGGGGAGGGCAGAAATGAGTAAAAAATGGGTCAGTTTTTTGTTTATTAGACATAGGAAGGAAGCATGAAGTGCTCCGAAATCTCCTGGTAGACGGCTGCGTTGACCCTGGTCTTCATGAAGCACAGTGGTCTACAGTCCTGTTGCTCAGTGGTCCAAAGTCCTCTTTCCTGATGAGAGCAACTTTTGCCAAAGCACCAAAATCTGGTTCAATGACCGTGGGATTACTGTGCTTGATTGGCCTCTCCATTCTTCCTCCATACTCTGGGTCCTTGGTTTCCAAATGTGATGCAAAAGTTGCTCTCATCAGAAAAGAGGACTTTGGACCACTGATTTTGGAGCACTTCTTGGTTCCTTCTGCAGACGAGCTTTATGGGGATGCTGACTTAATTTTCCTGCTGCCCACACTGCCAAAAGCACCAAAACCTGGTTCAATCACTGTGGGATTACTGTGCTTGATTGGCCAGCAAACTCGTCTGACCTGAACCCCATAGAGAATCTATGGGGCATTGCAAAAAGAAAGATGGAGACATGAGACCGAACAGTGTGGAAGAGCTGAAGGCCGCTATTGAAGCATCCTGGTCTTCCACAACACCTCAGCAGTGCCACAGGCTGATAGCTTCCATGCCACGTCGCATTGAGGCAGTAATTGCTGCAAAAGGGGCCCAAACCAAGTATGAGTACATATGCATGCTTATACTTTTCAGGCGTACTATATTGTTCTACATACAATCCTACAAATGAACTTTTGCACGATATTCTAATTTTTCGAGTTTCACCTGTATATATTGAGAATAAAAAACCCTGCTGCCTTCACCAAAATGGCTGTGCATAGCCTTTAGGAGGCTTGCAAATTACTCCTGGGGGCTGCGGAAGGCAGAAATGAGAAAAATATGGGTCATTTTTTTGCTCTATTTGCCCCCCCCCCCCAGCCCCAGGAGCACTCTATAAACCTCCTAAAGGCTATGCATGCCCTTTTTTTGACAAAAACAGGCTCTTTATTTGGAAAACAGGCCATTTTTTCCCTCATTGGCGGGGGCACCCCCCAGGAGCACTCCGCAAGCCCCTAAAGGCTATCCATGCCCTTTTTTGGAGGGAAAAAAACGGGACTGTTTTGGGGAGGTTTGCAAAGTGCAAAGTCTTTTTTTTAAATTTGCCTCTTCAAAATATTGGTGCGTCTTATACTCTGAAAAATACAGCACCTTCCCTCCCCAATTTTTATTCTCCTAGTGCTGCAATTTTAAAATTGATTCCTGCAATTTTCAGCTGGTTGGAAAATTTAAAAAGTCTTCATCTTACGGTTCACTCCTTGTTATTTTTTGTACATCTTGTTTTCTTGGAAACTGAGGCATGTCATGAACAAAACTGCTGCTTTAAATTTTGCAGAAACATAGGGCATGCATAAGCTTTGGGAGGCTTTTGAGTGCTGGGGGGGCATGAATGGGCAAAAAATGCCTCCAAAACCATCTGCACATCCTTTTTTGTGAAAAACGGGATTTACGGGGACAGGGTATCAGAGCCAAAAAAGTGTATAAGGCGCACTCAGATTTTCACACTCTTGGAGTGGGGCAGGGGAAGGTGTGTCATATACTCTGAAAAATAGAGTATTCTTGCTGTTTTCACCTCTTGTGCAGCCTTTTATATACATAATTAAAGTCACCACTTTATGTGAATCTTTTAGATGAAGAGGATGTCCAGAAGACCATCCTGAGCAAGTGAGAATCAGAAGCACCATTAAAAAGGAAAACAAATCTGGCCAGCAATCAAAGTTTTCCCCCCACTTCCTCTGGAAAACCACAAAATTCTTCTCCTGCCCAAGAAAGGGCAGAGACAAAAGAGAGAATAACAGAAAGAGAATTTTCACCTGGAGGTAATTGAGTCTGTGAAACTCACTGAAACACTCCATGAAAAGGTCAAGGTCAGGATCATTTCCAAATCCCAAATCATCTGGAAATCCGGAATGGAAGAGGTCACTTGGATAGGCCCATAGGGCAGACAGTCATGCAAGCCTCATCATGTGAAGGAAGAAAGAGTAGCTTGAATAAAAACACCATCGAAGAAGGGATCACAAATATTTCGGACCTTGAGAATCCAAAAATGTAAGTGATGGAAACACCCTGCAAAAATTTCAGATCAAAGCTGATTATGCATGAGAGGATCCAAACTGGAGAAAAGTCTGCACAGTGCCATCACTGTGGCAAAAGCTTCAGAAAGAAGTTCAACCTAAGTATACACCTGAGGACCCACACAGGGGAGAAACCGTATGAGTGTCCTAATTGTGGGAAAGGTTTCTGTTCGAATTCCGACCTGGTCGTACATCAGAGGACTCACACAGGGGAGAAACCATATGAGTGTATGGATTGTGGGAAAAGATTCAGTAGGAATTCCAATCTGGTGAGCCACCAGCGGACTCACACTGGGGAGAAACCATATGAGTGCCCGGATTGTGGGAAAAGTTACAGTTACAATTCCCATCTGGTGAGACACCAGAGGACTCACACAGGGGAAAAACCATATGAGTGCCCGGATTGCAGGAAATGTTACCGTCGGAATTCTCACCTGGTGAGACACCAGAGGACTCACACGGGGGAAAAACCATATGAGTGTCTGAATTGTGGGAAAAGATTCAGTCGTTATTACAACCTGGTGCTACACCATAGGATTCACACAGGAGAGAAACCATATGAGTGTCTGGATTGTGGGGAAAAATTCAGTCGAAATTCCAATCTTGTGATACATCAGAGGATTCACACTGGGGAGATACCGTATGAGTGTCCAGATTGTGGGAAAGGTTTTAGTACTAGGTCTAAACTTATCAATCATGTAGGTTTACACATTGGGGAGAAACCTTTCAAATGTCCAGAGTGTGGACGGTGCTTCACAGAAAATTCCTCCCTTACTGCACACAAAAAATCCACGTGAAGCAGACGGTGATGACTGTAGGGAAGGCTTGAATTTCAATATGGCTGAGAAGTTAACTCTTTAATTTCTGGCCTTGTTCAGTTAGTCAAATGTGCTTCAGCAGTGGTCCCCAACCTTTTTATCGCCGCGGACCAGTCAGCCTTTGATAATTTTACCGTGGCCCGCTGAGCGCGCGCGCAGGGGTGGGGGGGCGTTGTTCGCGACGACAGCTTTGAGCCACACGTGCGTACCTGCGCGGGGCTCTCTTCCCTGGAGCCTTTGCGCACGGCCCAGGAGCTTTTGCGCACGGCCCAGGAGCCTTTGCGCTGCAGCGATCATGTCCCCCGGCCGCTGCAGCGATCATGGCCCCCGGTCGCTGCGCGGCCCGGTGCCAGGTACTCCACGGCCCGGCATTGGTCCGCGGACCGGGGGTTGGGGACCACTGTGCTTCAGTATTAGAGATGAGGGAGAAAAGAAAATTTAATAAAGGCTAATTTCCCATAGCTGACTATCAGCAGACATTAATGGACCTTCACTGGTAGAGAAATAGCTCAATTCTGCAAAAATACTTTTAGGATGGTTTTTTTGCATTCTGATATTCGTACATCATAGAAATGCCCAGGCAGAGTTTCAGCCTTCTACCTATGTGTCTTTCTCACTTTGAGCCCAATAATTCTTCAGCCAGAAGGTCTTTTAAAATAAATGTGGGAGTCATAATGCTTCTCAGAGGCTCCAAAAAT
This sequence comes from Thamnophis elegans, assembly GCF_009769535.1. Classification (NCBI taxonomy): domain Eukaryota; kingdom Metazoa; phylum Chordata; class Lepidosauria; order Squamata; family Natricidae; genus Thamnophis; species Thamnophis elegans. The sequence goes on along the minus strand of NC_045542.1, from coordinate 154,868,377 downwards.
CTGCTAGAGATCCGAAAATGTACATTACAGAATAATGTTGGAAGGGATCTTGGAGATCTTCTAGTCCAACCCCCTGCTCAAACAGAAGACTTTGTCCCAGCGATCCTCAAACTACGGCCTGCAGGCAGGATACGGCCCACCGATGCAGAGTATCCAGCCCGCAGAGTGATGAGATTCAGCCCCGCCCCTCGTTGGCCTTATCTTCCAGCTAGCATCCACTCCATCTGCACGTCTGGTGAGTTATTTCGCCGGTTGAGCTGCACTTCTGATCACACCGCTGATGCTGAAAGTGAGGCCAAAGGGTGCAGGGGAGGGCCAGCTGGCTGAGGGGTGATCTTGCCAATGCAGCTACGTGATCCAAGGCTGGTGGGTGGGTAAGGGCGAGGCTGCTGCTGGCTTGAAAAGCAGCTATCAGCTTGTAGTACTTTAAAAGTCTTTAAAAATGCTTTAAAAACAGTTTTTCAGGACGTTTTTCATAGCCATATGATCCAGGGCTGGTGGATGAATAGGGGAAGGGCAAGTACAGCAAGGACAAAGGGAAAATGGACTGCTAAATTGGCCACGCCCACCCAGCCACATGACCACCCAGCCCATGACCACCCAGCTGGTCCCCCAGTCTGAGGGACCGTGAATTGGCCCCCTGTTTAAAAGTTTAAGGACCCCTGCCCTATACCACTCCAGATAAGTAACTGTTCAGTCTCTTCTTAAAAACCTCCATTGATGGAGCACCCAGAACGTCTGAAGGCAAGTGATTCCCCTGGTTAATTGCTCCAAGTGTCAGGAAACTTCTCCCCAGTCCTAAGTTCTGGTTCTCTGCTTGATTAGTTTTCCCTCCAAAGGAAAAAGATAGGAGCACTTAGTGATGATGGTGGCTCCTCAAATATGAGGGGATGGGAGAGGAGAGGTAAAGAGGATTCCAGAGTTCCATCTTTTCCTAACATGCACAAAGATTGAGTGCAAGGAGAACAGTGAATTCAGAAATACAGCGCAGTGACGCACAGAACGGAGAACATATGAGGGAGGTTTCGACTGGTGAGAAGAGCACAAAATTTTCCTATGTAAAGGTGGTTGAATATGACATGGAAAAGCTGTTGCAATATTCTAGAGAAAAAGGGGTTGTGGCTTTTGAGCACAGGATCTTCAAATTTATTAGCAACTCCTGCTGTGATCTTTTTTGTGTGGAGGTGCCTCTTGTTATCGTTTGAAGGCGGGAGGGATGATAGCAATGCCAATGCTGAGTTTACCGAAGAATTCAAGGTTTGTTCATTTAGTAACACATTTCAAGCTATAATACAATGCCCTCTTCCCTCTCGACCCCAGAAACAAAAGAGCATGTGGTTCTCCAGTGAGCCTTGGTAAGGCCGCACTTGGAATACTGCAGCCAGTTTTGGTTGCTATGATGTAAAAAATATGTTGGGACGGGGGGGGGGGGGGAGAGAGGGGGAGGGAGACTCTAGAAAGAGTGCAGAGAAGAGCATCAAAGATGATTAGGGAGCTGGAGCTAAAACATGAAGAATACGGTTGCTGGAATTGAGTATGTCTAGTAGTTCAATGAAAGACGACCAGGGGAGACATGACAGCAGTCTTCCAATATCTCAGGGGCTGCCACAAAGAAGAGGGAGTCAAGCTGTTCTCCAAAGCACCTGAAGGCAGGAAAAGAAGCAACGGATGGAAACTAATCAAAGAGGTAAGCAACCTAGAACTAAGGAGAAAATTTCATGACAGAACAATTAATCAGCTTACCTCCAAAAGTTGTGAATACTCCAACATGATACTCTATGCTGGCTGGGGAATTCTGGGAGTTGAAGTCCACCCATTTTCCAAGTTGCCAAGGTTGAGAAACACTGCCCTCCCCCTCTTACCCTCGCTTTCCTTTTAGTTCCATGTAACCTTCTGTTTTTATATGTATTCTCTCTTCTACGTATTTTAAAATTAATTATCGTTTTTAGACTATTCTTTTCTCTACTTTTTAACTGTATGCTGATCTTTCACAGTAATAAATATGATTTGATTTTGTCAGCTTATCCATTACTTTTTTCTCTCCAGGAGATCACGTTGTGGATGAACCAGTGGTAAATCTAAACCTTTTTCCTACCGGTTCTTGGTAGTGGTGGGTCATGTGACTGGGGGGGTTGTCAAAAGACAGAACTCACTTTAACAAAGTCCTGCTGGAGCAGGGGTTGGACTAGATGACCTCCAGCTCCCTTACAGCCCTGGATTGCTGTGCTCTTTCAAGGTATCCTCTGGAGCTGCGTCTAGTGCCCAATTTGTGGTCCTTCCTCCTTCTCCTTTTCTCTCCCTCCCTCTCCCTTTTTCTTTCTTTTTTTCGCCCTCACTCCTGTTTTTGGCCTAGCAGGCCTCACCCTGTTTTTGGCCTAGCAGCCTCAGGGAAGCCTCCTGGGAGCAAAACAAACCCCTCTACCCATCTACCAACAGAACTCACCACATGGCACCTGAGGACATTGCATCACCTAGCAAGATTCAACTAAGCTTGGGACTTCGAACAGCCTACAGGGCTGCCCTTGCATCAGTGGTGGGTTCCTACCGGTTTGGACTGACTCGGCTGAGCCGGTAGTAGTTTGGTGGCCTGGGTTGCTGGATTTTTCAAAATGACCATTAGATCATTAGTATTGCTTATTTTTTATTAACACGCTATGATGCTAATCACTTCTACTCCCCCCTCCCCACCTGAAAGATCTCTGTTCAAACTTCCACTTGGGCGTGGCCAGCATGCAACTCATCCTGCATGCTGGCTGGGAGTTTGGTGAGGAGCCTGAGGGAGAGAAGTGGATAGGATAGGGGAGGTTTCTGTGCAGGGGTGGGTTCCTGCCAGTTCTAACCTCTTCTATTGAAGAGGTTCCACAATCTACAGTGCCGTTTAGAACCGGTTCCAGCTCCCTCCCCACCACCCATCCGCACATCATCAAGATGAAGCCAGAGGAGGAATTCTGGAGTTGAAGTCCACAAGTCTTAAAGCTGTCAAGTTTGAACACTCCTGGGTTTTTTTTTTTCTAAAGGGTTAGGGGTGGAAGGGTCTTGTAACTTGACAGCTTTAAGACTTGCGCGCTTCAGTGCCAAATTTTGGTTGCTAAGCAAGAGCGGTGTTAAGTGAGTATAACCATATTTTACGAATTGGCTACGCCCACCCAGTCACCTGACTGGCAAGCCACTCCTACCCGTCACATGTCTGGCAAGCCACTCCCACAAAGCAGGCCACACCTACAGAAGAGATTCTAAAAATTTGAAACCCACCACTTGTTCTGTGGGACACCCCTGAGGGAGAGAAGGGGAAAGGAGAGGCCAATTGTAACTACTCATTAATTTTCAAGCTGTGTTGATTTATCAAGCCCAATCATATAGTTGCATCACCCAGCAAGATTCAACCAAGCTTGGGACTCCCGACAGCCTACATAGCTGTCCCTGCATCAGTGGTTGGTTCCTACCGGTTTGGACCGACTTGGCTGAGCCGGTAGTAGTTTGGTGGCCTGGGTCGCTGGAACCGGCAGTGACCCAGGCCTGCCATGCCCCCGAGCCGGTTCTCCTGGCGGTGCAGTAGGTGGCGCCATCTTGTTTTTTGATTCGGCGCATGCGCAGAACAATTTTGATTGCATATATGGTCCAATGTGCATGGACGCAGAGTGCGTGTTTGGCGGCACGAGCGAGCAAAGCGCACGCACCAAATCAGCAGTAATGCTGGCAACCACCACCCCTGCCCTGCATAGCCCCATGGGAGTCTGGCAACCAATCAGAACACAAACTCAAATTCAAAGCGCAAGAGAGGGCATAAATCTCTCCCTCTCTCTCTCTCAGCCATGTGACTTTTTCTTTGCCCAAGATCTCCAAGGCACGTGATCCTCTTCATGTTGTCCATCCATTTTATATGCGATCCTTAAATTAAGATTTCAAAGTCTGTAACGCAGCTCAGAGGTCAGACTATAATGCAATAACCCAGTGACTCAGGACACCACAAACCACAATATGCTTCTCTAGTGCCTTTATTACAGGGAGGTTTGTACTACCTGTAGTCTCATCTCACCCTTGTTGCATAAATACGTAGGGCAATTCTTCACCTCCATGTTGCTTTCAGCTACTGACCCTGCTAGAACATACAATGTTGCCAGGTATTAAAGTCTCAGATGTTGGATGACCTGTGCTATAAATAACACAAGTTAATGCGGTGAGAGTGTTCTTGGTGGTTCTTAGATTAGGCTGCTGTTTACTGATCCAAGCACCGGGTGGCGCAGTGGTTAGAATGTAGTACTGCAGGCTACTACTGATCACCGGCTGCCGGCAGTTTGGCAATTCGGTTCTTGTGGCTCAAGGTTGACTCAGCCTTCCATCCTTCCAAGGTGGGTAAAATGAGGACCCAGATTGTTGGGGGCAATAGGCTGACTCTGTAAACCGCTTAGAGAGGGCTGTAAAAGCACTGTGAAGCGGTATATAAGTCTATAAGTCCATTGCTATTGCTATTATTGGAGTAAAATCCACATGCGGTTGGAGAAAATGATGCATAAACACATAGACTTAAAGCACAATAGCCAGGTTTGTTGCGCTCCAAACAGCCCTTCAGTTATTGGAATAAATATTGTGTGGAATGGTTTTTGTTTAAGACTTCTATCCAGGCAATTCTGCTTCTTCTCAGTGTTGCATTATATCCCCCCCCTTTCTGATTGTCAGTTTCCTCCAAATTAACATAACAGTTGTAATGCACCTAGGGAGGCTTCGAGTCTACGCCATTCCAGACAAATAGCTGTCCAATCTCCTCTTAAAAACCTCCAGTGATGGAACACCTATAGCTTCTGGAGGCAAACTGTTCCATTGATTAATGTTCTCATTCAAGAAGCTTCTTCATCTCTGAAGCTTCTTGGATGAAAGCAAAATGTCTGCAAAGGAAAGACAGAAAGTCCAGTTGCCTCTTGAAAAAGCACCTTTGGGACAACCATGACTTGGATGAGTGAGAATCTCTGTAGATCAAGGGTGTCAAACTCAAGGCCCAGATCTGGCTTGCGGGTGTTTAGATCTTGCCTGTGGGGCTGCCCTGGAAACAGTGAAGGACTGTGGGCGGCTTGAGCTCTGTTTTCGCTGGCCGAGGGTTGCAGGAGCCATCACAGCCAAAAAAAGCAACTCTGGAGCCCGTTTTTGCTGGCAGAGTGCTTGGGCCACCACAGTTGTGTGATGTACCCGTGGTTCGCCCATGAGGCCAATGTTGAGAAAAGACACGGACACGAGCTTTCTCGGGATGAGGCGACCCAGATTGGGCTCTGGGAGCCCCTTTTATTGAGATAGGACAAAGGCAGCAGGAGCAATCAGCATGTGATTTAAGACAGCCTGTCAAATTACAATTGCTAATCTACTGCTCAGGGAAGTTCTGTCTATATATGGTCAAATCCTGGGCGTCGTTGGGTAAGGCACATCTAGAGTGAACTATCAGGATGTTATGTCTTTAGGAGTTTGTTTTTTCCTGTGTGGTTCAGCGTGGCTGTGTGCGTGCCCTGTTATGCACTGGGCTATGGGTGACCGCCACACCTACACAAGGAGGTATATTACAACACAGTTGCCCCCAACACGAGTGATGTTCAGCTGGCCATGCTCACTCTGGACATGCCCCCCAAAAAGGTCAAACACATTCCTGATGCAGCCCTCAATAAAATCAAGTTTGACATCCCTCCATAGATATTTCCATCCATTACTTCTTGCTCTGCCTTCAGAATAACTTGACTCCCTCTTCGTGATAGCCTCTTGGAAGGCTGCTCTCATGTCACCCCTAGTCCTTTTCTTCATTAGACATACCCAGTTCCTGCGACCGTTCATCATATGTTTTAGTTTCCAGTGGCCTCATCAATTTTGTTGCTCATATCTGCGCTCTTTCTAGAGCAGCAATGGCTTACCTTTTTGCCATTGCGTGCTAAAAGCAGGGGGGGCATAGTGGGGCCATGCATGGGCGTGCCCACACCAATAATTCTAAGTGTGTGAGCCCCCAATCCCCCCGCACACGACTTTCCCCTGTCCATGTGTGTGCGACCCCCTCCCCTCCCCCACTTTGGTGCAGCCTCTCTCCCCCCCCCCCAGCCCTCTAGAGGCTTCTGGAGGGGGAAAAAGCCCTACGGGGAAACTGGAAGTTCAGGAACAGACTTCTGGGTTGCGTACAGGGCCGTTTTTCTCCCTCCTGAGGCTTCAGGGAAGCCTCCTGAAGGCAAAAAACGGACAAAAATGAAAGCTGAAGTCAGCTGGCCAGCACTCGTATGGAGCTGACAGGCCAACGCCTTGCGTGCAATAAAAAAAGCTCCATGTGGCACGTGTACTATAGGTTCACCATCACGGTTCTAGAGTCTCAACATCTTTTTGTATTATGTGACCAAACCTGGGCACACTATTCCAAGTATGGTCTCACCAAAGTTGTATAAAGCTGTACTAACACTTCAATATTCCATGCCTGGCTTCAGTCACAGAATTTTTTCCGAATCCCTCCGCTGTTTATAATTTTCACTTTCCATAAAGGGATCTTTTAGTGTGTTAACATGTATGTAATCTTCAGACACTTCAAAGACTAACTGACTCCACTCTTGTAAATAAGATGAGTGAGCGGAAGAGAAATGCCGGTCTGGAATTCTCTCAGGAATGATCTTCAAGCCAGGATCTGTTTTCAATCTGTTTTTTGGCATTATGTGTGCAAGTGCATATCTCTTACAACCGCATGAAATGTTTCTTTGGAAAGGTTATCATTTTCTTTTAGTGTATATGGACAGTCACTTCCTCCTTTGTAAGACAGAAAAGCTGCTCCCAGACTCTTCTTGATATACTGTATAGATATTGAATGAATCCCAGCATTCCATCAGCAATGGCAGGGCCAAGAGGTGATGGGTGTTGTAGTCCTATCACATCTGTGGGACAGTCTCAGCTTTTCTATTCTATTCTATTCATTTCATTTCTAGCTTTCTATTTCTATTCCTATTTCTATTCATTCCTATTCTATTCCTATTCTATTCTAATTCTTATTCTATTCTAATTCCTATTCTATTCTTATACCTATCTACTCTACTATTCATTTCATTTCTAGTTCTCTATTTCTATTCCTATTTCTCTTCATTGCCCTTCTAATTCCTATTCCATTCTATTCCCAATTCCTAATCTAATTCCTATTCTATCCTTATCCCATTCTATATTCAATAGCTTTGAATTCCTAATTTCCCCCTGTAGATGCAGATAAGTAGATGCAATTTTCCCATTCCGTCTCGGTGCCTCCTTCGGCTTTTTCCTCTGGGTGACGCGGGCAATCCTGCCTTCACCCGGGCTAGGGATTTTGGGATTGCTCGGTCCCGCCCCCCTCCCCGCCCGGCTTTCAGCGAAGGGTTTAAAGGCAGAGAGCTTTTTTCCTTTGCGCCTAGAGAGGAGGCAGGAAAGGAGGGCTGGGATCCCAGTTTCCTGTCCTCTCCCGCCTCTTCCCCCACCCACCCCCGTCTCCCGCCGTTTGCTACGCCAGGCTGCGGAGATCCCCTCGCGGGGAGGGGCGCCAGGTGAGCAAAGACGCTGGCAAGAGGGCAGCTGGACCCCGAGCGAGGGACGGGTGGAGAAGACGGGGGTCCCCAGGGAAGGGGAGGAGCAAAGAGGGGGGCTTTTGCCAGCAGCGCCCTCTCCCCTTCGGAGTCCCCGGTTTTTGCTTGCAAGGTTTTCTGCTCCGTGCACGGTGCTGCTGCTTGGTTGCTGCTTCTGGGATCGGCTCCACCGATCCCCTTAAAATCCTCCCTCCCAGCCTGCAGAGATTCTCAGCCATCCAGGGCATGGTTGTGTAGGAAGCCCACTCCGAGAAAAATGAAATAACCTAGGAAATATTGAAAAGGCAGAATATTTCTCTAGATGTGAAAAGGAAGGAACATGTTTCAAAAAGATAAAGTAACTCTCCCTGCAGCTTCCTGCCCCCACCCACTTTGTCCATGAGCCATTAAAGCCTGAGCTAGCCTTTTACATAATAAAGTCCCCCCCCCCCTTCAGCTCCAGGGGGATGGGATTAAGGCCTGATAATATTGGCCCTTTACTCAACTGACCGCATGGAATCTGAGAATTCAACCAAACCTGGACTCAGACAAAGAGTTGCCCCTGCATGGCCCCATGTGAGTCTGACAACCAATCGGAATACATTTCTTGCACAGGATAGGAAGCAGATAGGTGGGGCCGGAGAGATTATAAAAAGCCCTGCAAGCCCCTTCCTCGACCCTTCTTCTTCACCCAACACCTGGAAGCATGTGATCACCCATTTTTCCCAGGACCTCAAGCCATGCGGTCCTGTCCACCATTAAAACCATCTTTCTAAGGAGCCTCCATGTTTCCAGTGTCTTTTTCCCCACTTGGAATCGAACCCAGAAGGACATTTCTTCCAACAGTTGTCCCAAAGGTGAGCAAAGACGCTGGCAAGAGGGCAGCTGGACCCCGAGGGAGGGAAGGGGGGCTCAGGTGAAGGAGAAGGGGGAATCCCCAGGTGAGGGAAGGGGAGGGGGATTCCTTGGGGAAGGGAGCAAAGAGGGGGCTTTTGCCAGCTGCGCCCTCTCCCCTTCGGAGTCTCCCGTTTTTGCTTGCAAGGTTTTCTGCTCCGTGCATTGATCGGCTCCACCAATCCCCTTAAAATCCTCCCTCCCAGCCTGCAGAGATTCTCAGCCATCCAGGGCATGGTTGTTCCAAATGTGGTTTTTTTCAGGAGTCAACCGAACTTTCTTGGTTTTTTTTTTTTCCTTATTGATGACGTTTTGTTTCTCATTCAAGAAGCTTCATTAGCTCTGACAGGATGATGGGGAATGGAAGGATTTATGTTTCTTGCAGACAGCAGATCATTTGCACCCTTTTAGAGGGTCCTTGAAGCCCTTGGAGGTTTATCTGCATCCTAAGAGTCACCTGAGTTGTGTTCCTGGTTCTGCATTTTTTTTGCTTCTGGAAATCCATTTGGTGTGGAAGTAGGCATTTTAGATGCTGATTGTGCTGGTTTTTGAGTAGTTGGCTGTCGTTTTGCTTGTGCTGCCCAGCCCTTTACCCTCTAAGTACTTGATAGACTGATGGTAAATCAGTACTCATGTTGACTGACAAAGGCCCCTTTTCTCAAAGGCTTCAATCACTTCCCTGGCTGTTTTTGTGCCTGCTCACCCCAACCTTAGTAGTGACAAAAGTGAATCTCTGCCCTTGATCATTACAGGGCGAAGCTACCAATCAGTTCGGGTCTCCTCATCTGATCATTGCGTTCTTACAATTTGATGTTCAGCTTCCTCCCTGTCTGTCCTACATAGTCACAGGGCCAATCCATGCAGGGGATCTGGTAGATTACATTAGAAGTATCTCCCACCTCCAAGCAATCTTTACAACGTATAATTTGTCCTCATACGGTAGCCTCTGGGCAAACAGTGGGCACCTCGGAAGCTGCGTTCTACAGCATTCTGAAATGTTGTTGATGTATGGCAGAGTGTGCCATGCGGTTGGCCTCGTGCCTTGTTCTCTTTCTAGAGTCCACGCAGTAGCTAGAACTGGGGAAAGATCAGAGACCAAGGCTGGGAGCAGGCTAGGAGCAAGAAGGGCTATGTGGTTTGCTCCACAGTGGAGAAGCAGAGCAGAGAAGCAGCTAGGCTGAAACATATTCAGCTGCTACATATATCATATTTTTGGAGTATAAGACAGACCTTTTTCCATCAAAAAGGGGCTGGAAATCTGAGTGCATCTCATACACTGAATACAGCATTTTTTACTTCCCAAAACCCCTTCCCTTCACCAAAATGGCCATGCATAGCCTTTAAGAGGCTTGCAAATTGCTCCTGGGTGCTGGGGAGGGCAGAAATGAGTAAAAAATGGGTCAGGTTTTTTTTCATTAGACATAGGAAGGAAGCATGAAGTGCTCCGAAATCTCCTGGTAGACGGCTGCGTTGACCCTGGTCTTCATGAAGCACAGTGGTCCACAGTCCTGTTGCTCAGTGGTCCAAAGTCCTCTTTTCTGATGAGAGCAACTTTTGCCAAAAGCACCAAAATCTGGTTCAATGACTGTGGGATTACTGTGCTTGATTGGCCTCTCCATTCTTCCTCCATACTCTGGGTCCTTGGTTTCCAAATGTGATGCAAAAGTTGCTCTCATCAGAAAAGAGGACTTTGGACCACTGATTTTGGAGCACTTCTTGGTTCCTTCTGCAGACGAGCTTTATGGGGATGCTGACTTAATTTTCCTGCTGCCCACACTGCCAAAAGCACCAAAACCTGGTTCAATGACTGTGGGATTACTGTGCTTGATTGGCCAGCAAACTCGTCTGACCTGAACTCCATAGAGAATCTATGGGGTATTGCCAAAAGAAAGATGAGAGACATGAGACCGAACAGTGTGGAAGAGCTGAAGGCCGCTATTGAAGCATCCTGGTCTTCCACAACACCTCAGCAGTGCCACAGGCTGATAGCTTCCATGCCACGTCGCATTGAGGCAGTAATTGCTGCAAAAGGGGCCCAAACCAAGTACTGAGTACATATGCATGCTTATACTTTTCAGGCGTACTATATTGTTCTACATACAATCCTACAAATGAACTTTTGCACGATATTCTAATTTTTCGAGTTTCACCTGTATATATTGAGAATAAAAAACCCTGCTGCCTTCACCAAAATGGCTGTGCATAGCCTTTAGGAGGCTTGCAAATTACTCCTGGGGGCTGCGGAAGGCAGAAATGAGAAAAATATGGGTCATTTTTTTGCTCCATTTGCCCCCCCCCCCCCCGGCCCCAGGAGCACTCTATAAACCTCCTAAAGGCTATGCATGGCCTTTTTTTTGACAAAAACAGGCTCTTTATTTGGAAAACAGGCCATTTTTTCCCTCATTGGCGGGGGCACCCCCCAGGAGCACTCCGCAAGCCTCCTAAAGGCTATCCATGCCCTTTTTTGGAGGGAAAAAAACGGGACTGTTTTGGGGAGGTTTGCAAAGTGCAAAGTCTTTTTTTAAATTTGCCTCTTCAAAATATTGGTGCGTCTTATACTCCCAAAAATACAGTACCTTCCCTCCCCAATTTTTATTCTCCTAGTGCTGCAATTTTAAAATTGATTCCTGCAATTTTCAGCTGATTGGAAAATTTAAAAAGTCTTCATCTTACGCTTCACTCCTTGTTATTTTTTTGTACATCTCTTTTCTTGGGAAACTGAGGCATGTCATGAACAAAACTGCTGCTTTAAATTTTGCAGACACATAGGGCATGCATAAGCTTTGGGAGGCTTGTAGAATGCTGCGGGGGGGGGGGCATGAATGGGCAAAAAATGCCTCCAAAACCCTCTGCACAACCATTTTTGTGAAAAACGGGATTTACGGGGACAGGGTGTCAGAGCCAAAAAAGTGTATAAGACACACTCAGATTTTCACACTCTGGAGTGGGGCAGGGGAAGGTGTGTCATATACTCTGAAAAATACAGTATTGCTGTTTTCACCTCTTGTGCAGCCTTTATATACAATAATTAAAGTCACCACTTTATGTGAATCTTTTAGGGCAGACAGTCATGCAAGCCTCATCATGTGAAGGAAGAAAGAGTAGCTTGAATAAAAGCACCATCGAAGAAGGGATCACAAACATTTCGGACCTTGAGAATCCAAAAATGTAAGGGATGGAAACACCCCTGCAAAAATTTCAGATCAAAGCTGATTATGCAGAAGATGATCCAAACTGGGGAAAAGTCTGCACAGTGCCATCACTGTGGCAAAAGCTTCAGAAAGCAGGCCAACCTAAGGATGCACCAGAGGACCCACACAGGGGAGCAACCATATGAATGTCTGGATTGTGGGAAAAGGTTCAGTCAGACTTCCAATCTGGTGAGCCACAAGCGGACTCACACTGGGGAGAAACCATATGAGTGTCTGGATTGTGGGAAAAGTTTCAGTTGGAATTCCCATCTGGTAATACACCAAAGAACACATACTGGTGAGAAACCATATGGGTGTCCTTGTGGGAAAAGATTCAGTACGAATTCCCAACTGGTGAGCCACCATAGGACTCACACTGGGCAGAAACCGTATGAGTGCCCGGATTGTGGGAAAAGTTTCAGTCATTTCTCCGGCCTGATGAATCACCAGCCGACTCACACAGGGGAGAAACCATATGAGTGTCTGGATTGTGGGAAAAGATTCAGTCATAATTTCCATCTGGTGAGCCACCAAAGGATTCACATGGGGAGAAACCATATGAATGTCTGGAGTGTGGGAAACGATTCAGTCACAATTCCACTCTGCTGCGCCACCAGAGGACTCACACTGGGGTGAAACCGTATGAGTGTCCTAATTGTGGGAAAAGTTTCTGTTTGAATTCTGACCTGGTGGTACATCAGAGGACTCACACTGGGGAGAAACCATATGAGTGTCTGGATTGTGGGAAAAAATTCAGTCAGAATTCCCATCTGGCGTGCCACCGTAGGACTCACACTGGGGAGAAACCGTATGAATGTCCTAATTGTGGGAAAAGATTCAGTAGGAATTCCCAACTGGTGAGCCACCAGAGTAGTCACACAGGAGAGAAACCATATGAATGTCTCGAGTGTGGGAAAAATTCAATCAAAATTCCAATTTGCTGCGCCACCAGAGGACTCACACTGGGGTGAAACCGTATGAATGTCCTAATTGTGGGAAAAGTTTCTGTTCGAATTCCGGCCTGGTGGTACATCAGAGGACTCACACTGGGGAGAAACCATATGAGTGCCCGGATTGTGGGAAAAGTTTCAGTCACAATTCCGATCTGGTGAGCCACCAGAGGACTCACACTGGGGAGAAACCGTATGAATGTCCTAATTGTGGGAAAAGATTCCGTACGAATTCCCAACTGGTGTGCCACCAGAGGACACACACAGGAGAGAAACCATATGAGTGCCCGGATTGTGGGAAAAGTTTCAGTCAATTCTCAGGCCTGATGAATCACCAGCCGACTCACACAGGGGAGAAACCATATGAGTGTCTGGAGTGTGGGAAAAAATTCAGTCAAAATTCCTATCTGGTGATGCATCAGAGGACTCACACAGGAGAGAAACCGTATGAATGTCTTAATTGTGGGAAAAGATTCAGTCAGAATTCCCAACTGGTGGTACATCAGAGGACACACACAGGAGAGAAACCATATGAGTGCCCGGATTGTGGGAAAAGTTTCAGTCAATTCTCTGGCCTGATGAATCACCAGCCGACTCACACAGGGGAGAAACCATATGAGTGTCTGGAGTGTGGGAAAAAATTCAGTCAAAATTCCCTCTGGTGATGCATCAGAGGACACACAGGAGAGAAACCATATGAGTGCCCGGATTGTGGGAAAAGTTTCAGTCAATTCTCCGGCTTGATGAATCACCAGCCGACTCACACAGGGGAGAAACCATATGAGTGTCTGGATTGTGGGAAAAGATTCAGTCAGAATTCCCATTTGGTGGTACACCAGAGGACTCACACAGGAGAGAAACCATATGAACGTCTGGATTGTGGGAAAAAATTCAGTCAAAATTACCATCTGGTGAGCCACCATAGGACTCACACTGGGCAGGAACCGTATGAGTGCCCCGATTGTGGGAAAAGTTTCAGTCACAATTCCTATCTGGTGATACATCAGAGGACACACACGGGAAAAACCATATGAGTGTCTGGATTGTGGGGAAAAATTCAGTAACAATTCCCATCTGGTGAGCCACCATAGGATTCACAATGGGGAGAAACCGTATTAGTGCCCGGATTGTGGGAAAAGTTTCAGTCATGATTCCAGCTTGATGGAACACCAGAGGACTCACACAGGAGAAAAACCATATGAATTTCTGAATTGTGGGAAAAAATTCAGTCAGAATTCCTTTCTAGTGATGCATCAGAGGACTCACACAGGGGAGAAACCATATGAGTGTCCGGATTGTGGGAAAAGTTTTAGTGCTAGGTCTAAACTTATCAATCATGTAAGTTTACACATAGGAGAGAAACTTTTCAAATGTCCAGAGTGTGGACGGTGCTTCACGCAAAATTCCTCCCTTACTGCAGACAAGAAAATCCACGTGAAGCAGACGGTGATGACTGTAGGGAAGGCTTGAATTTAATTTCTGAGCTGCCTATAAAAATATGGTTGAGAAGTTAACTCTTTAATTTCTGTCCTTGGTCAGTTAGTCAAATGTGCTTCAGTATTAGAGATAGAGGGAGAAAAGAAAATTTAATAAAGTCTAATTTCCCATAGCTCATTATCAGCAGAAATTAATGGACATTCACTGGTAGAGAAATAGCGCAATTCTGCAAAAAATACTTTTAGGATGGGTTTTTTTGCATTCTGATATTCGTACATCATAGAAATGCCCAGGCAGAGTTTCAGCATCTTACCTATGTGTCTTTCTCACTTTGAGCCCAATAATTCTTCAGCTAGAAGGTCTTTTAAAAAAAATGTGGAAGTCATAATGTGTCTCCGAGGCTCCAAAAATCTGCTAGAGATCCGAAAAAGTACATTACAGAATAATGTTGGAAGGGATCTTGGAGATCTTCTAGTCCAACCCCCTGCTCAAACGGAAGACTTTGTCCCATCGATCCTCAAACTACGGCCTGCAGGCAGGATACGGCCCACCGATGCAGAGTATCCACCTGCGGAGTGATGGGTTTCATCCCCCGCCCCTCGTTGGCCTTATCTTTCAGCTAGCATCCACTCCATCTGCATGTCTGGTGAGTTATTTCGCCGGTTGAGCTGCACTTCTGATCACACCGCTGATGCTGAAAGTGAGGCCAAAGAGTGCAGGGGAGGGCCAGATGGCTGAGGGGTGATCTCACCAGTGCAGCCACACGTGATCCAAGCCGGTGGGTGAGTAGGGGAGAGGCTGCTGCTGGCTTGAAAAGCAGCTATCAGCTTGTAGTACTTTAAAAGTTCTTTAAAAAATGCTTTAAAACAGTTTTTCAGGACGTTTTCATAGCCATATGATCCAGGGCTGGTGGATGAATAGGGGAAGGGCAAGTACAGCAAGGACAAAGGCAAAACGGACTGCTAAATTGGCCACGCCCACCCATCCCATGACCACCCAGCTGGTCCCCCAGTCTGAGGGACCCTGAATTGGCCCCCTGTTTAAAAGTTTAAGGACCCCTGCCCTATACCACTCCAGATAAGTAACTGTCCAGTCTCTTCTAAAAACCTCCATTGATGGAGCACCCAGAACTTCTGATGCAAGTGATTCCACTGGTTAATTGCTCCAAGTGTCCAGGAAACTTCTCCCCAGTCCTAGAGCCAAGGTGGCGCAGTGGTTAAATGCAGCACTGCAGGCTACTGCTAGATCAGCAGTTCAGCGGTTCAAATCTCACCGCTCAGGGTTGACTCAGCCTTCCATCCTTCGAGGTGGGTAAAATGAGGACCCAGATTGTTGGGGGCAATATGCTGACTCTCTGTAAACCGCTTAGAGAGGCCTGAAAGGCCTATGAAGCGGTATATAAGTTCACTGCTATTGCTATTGCTATTGCTAAGTTCTTGGAATATTGCAGTCAGTTTTGGTTGCTATGATGTAAAAATATGTTGAGACTCTAGAAAAGAGTGCAGAGAAAGCATCAAAGATGATTAGGGGGCTGGAGGCTAAAAACCATGAAGAACACGGTTGCTGGAATTGAGTATGTCTAGTATTTCAATGAAAAGACGGAACCAGGGAGACATACAGCAGTCTTCCAATAGCTCAGGGGGCTGCCACAAACTAAGAGGGAGTCAAGCTGTTCTCCCAAAGCACCTGAAGGCAGGAAAAGAAGCAATGGATGGAAACTAATCAAAGAGGTAAGCAACCTAGAACTAAGGAGAATTTCACGACAGAACAATTAATCATCTTACCTCCAAAAGTTGTGAATGCTCCAACTGATACTCTATGCTGGCTGGGGGGAATTCTGGGAGTTGAAATCCACCCATTTCCAAGTTGCCAAGGTTGAGAAACACTGCCCTCCCCCCTCTTACCCTCGCTTTCCTTTTAGTTCCATGTAACCTTCTGTTTATATATGTATTCTCTCTTCTACGTATTTTAAAATTAATTATAGTTTTTAGACTATTATTCTTTTTCTACTTTTAACTGTATGCTGATCTTTCACAGTAATAAATATTGATTTGATTTTGTCAGCTTATCCATTACTTTTTTCTCTCCAGGAGATCACGTTGTGGATGAACCAGTGGTGAAATCTAAACCTTTTTCCTACCGGTTCTTGGTAGTGGTGGGTCATGTGACTGGTGGGGTTGTCAAAAGACAGAAACTCACTTTACAAAGTCCTGCTGGAGCAAGGGGTTAGACTAGATGACCTCCAGGTCCCTTACAGCCCTGGATTGCTGTGCTCTTTCAAGGTATCCTCTGGAGCTTGCGTCTAGTGCCCGATTTGTTTCTATTCAGCTTCCTATTTCTCTTCATTTGCCCTTCTAATTCCTATTCCATTCTATTCCCAATTCCTAATCTATTCCTATTCTATCCTTATCCCATTCTATATCAATAGCTTTGAATTCCTAATTTCCCCCTGTAGATGCAGATAAGTAGATGCAATTTTCCCATTCCGTCGCGGTGCTTGCTTTGAGCCTTCGGCTTTTTTCCTCTGGTGACGCGGGCAATCCTGCCCTTCACCCGGCTGGGGATTTGGGATTGCTCGGTCCCGCCCCCTCCCCCGCCCGGCTTTCAGCGAAGGGTTTAAAAGGCAGAGAGCTTTTTTTCCTTTGGCGCCTAGAGAGGAGCAGGAAAGGAGGGCTGGGATCCCAATTTCCTGTCCCCTTCCGCCTCTTCCCCCACCCACCCCCGTCTCCCGCCGTTGCTACGCCAGGCTACGCGGAGATCCCCTCGCGGGGAGGGGCGCCAGGTGAGCAAAGACGCTGGCAAGAGGGCAGCTGGACCCCGAGCGAGGGACGGGTGGAGAAGACGGGGGATCCCCAGGGAAGGGGAGGGAGCAAAGAGGGGGGCTTTTGCCAGCAGCGCCCTCTCCCCTTCGGAGTCCCCGGTTTTTGCTTGCAAGGTTTTCTGCTCCGTGCACGGTGCTGCTGCTTGGTTGCTGCTTCTGGGATCGGCTCCACCGATCTCCTTAAAATCCTCCCTCCCAGCCTGCAGAGATTCTCAGCCATCCAGGGCATGGTTGTGTAGGAAGCCCACTCCGAGAAAAATGAAATAACCTAGGAAATATTGAAAAGGCAGAATATTTCTCTAGATGTGAAAAGGAAGGAACATGTTTCAAAAAGATAAAGTAACTCTCCCTGCAGCTTCCTGCCCCCACCCACTTTGTCCATGAGCCATTAAAGCCTGCTCTAGCCCTTTACATAATAAAGAGTTCTCTCCCCCCGCTTCAGCTCCAGGGGGATGGGATTAAGGCCTGATAATATTGGCCCTTTACTCAACTGACCGCATGGAATCTGAGAATTCAACCAAACCTGGACTCAGCCAAAGAGTTGCCCCTGCATGGCCCCATGTGAGTCTGACAACCAATCGGAATACATTTCTTGCACAGGATAGGAAGCAGATAGGTGGGCCGGAGAGATTATAAAAAGCCCTGCAAGCCCCTTCCTCGACCCTTCTTCTTCACCCAACACCTGGAAGCATGTGATCACCCATTTTTCCCAGGACCTCAAGCCATGCGGTCCTGTCCACCATTAAAACCATCTTTCTAAGGAGCCTCCATGTTTCCAGTATCTTTTTCCACACTTGGAAACTGAACCCAGAAGGACATTTCTTCCAACAGTTGTCCCAAAGGTGAGCAAAGACACTGGCAAGAGGGCAGCTAGACCCCGAGGGAGGGAGGGGGGGCTCAGGTGAAGGAGAAGGGGGAATCCCCAGGTGAGGGAAGGGGAGGGGGGATTCCTTGGGGAAGGGAGCAAAGAGGGGGGCTTTTGCCAGCTGCGCCCTCTCCCCTTCGGAGTCTCCGTTTTGCTTGCAAGGTTTTCTGCTCCGTGCATTGATCGGCTCCACCGATCCCCTTAAAATCCTCCCTCCCAGCCTGCAGAGATTCTCAGCCATCCAGGGCATGGTTGTTCCAAAGGTGGTTTTTTTAGGAGTCACTTTCTTGGGTTTTTTTTTTCCTTATTGATGATGTTTTGTTTCTCATTCAAGAAGCTTCTTTAGCTCTGACAGGATGATGGGGAATGGAAGGATTTATGTTTCTTGCAGACAGCAGATCATTTGCACCCTTTTAGAGGGTCCTTGAAGCCCTTGGAGGTTTATCTGCGCCCTAAGAGTCACCTGAGTTGTGTTCCTGGTTCTGCAATTTTTTTCCTCTGGAA
Organism: Thamnophis elegans; assembly: GCF_009769535.1. Lineage (NCBI taxonomy): Eukaryota > Metazoa > Chordata > Lepidosauria > Squamata > Natricidae > Thamnophis > Thamnophis elegans. The sequence continues at coordinate 154,850,183 of NC_045542.1, read as the reverse complement.
ATCCATTTGGTGTGGAAGTAGGCATTTTAGATGCTGATTGTGCTGGTTTTTGAGTAGTTGGCTGTCGTTTTGCTTGTGCTGCCCAGCCCTTTACCTTCTAAGTACTTGATAGACTGATGGTAAATCAGCAGTCCTGTTGACTGATAAAGGCCCCTTTTTTCAAAGGCTTCAATCACTTCCCTGGCTGTTTTTGTGCCTGCTCACCCACATTAGTAGTGACAAAAGTGAATCTCTGCCCTTGATCATTGCAGGGCGACGCTACCAATCAGTTCGGGTCTCCTCATCTGACCACTCAATTGTGTTCTTACAATTTGGTGTTCAGCTTCCTCCCTGTCGGTCCTACATAGTCACAGGGGCAATCCATGCAGGGGATCTGGTAGATTACATTAGAAGTATCTCCCACCTCCAAGCAATCTTTACAACGTATAATTTGTCCTCATACGGTAGCCTCTGGGCAAACAGTGGGCACCTCGGAAGCTGCGTTCTACAGCATTCTATAATGTTGTTGATGTATGGCAGAGTGTGCCATGTGGTTGGCCTCGTGACTTGTTCTCTTTCTAGAGTCCACGCAGTAGCTAGAACTGGGTAAAGTTCAGAGACCAGTGCTGGGAGCAAGAAGGGCTTTGTGGTTTGCTCCACAGTGGAGAAGCAGAGCAGAGAAGCAGCTAGGCTGAAACATATTCAGCTGCTACATATACCATATTTTTTGGAGTATAAGACACATTTTTTTCCCACAAAAAAGAGGCTGAAAATCTGAGTGCATCTTATACACAGAACACAGCATTTTCTGCCTCCCAAAACCCCGCCCCCTTCAACAAAACGGCTGTGCATAGCCTTTAGGAGGCTTGCAAATTGCTCCTGGGGGCTGGGGAAGGGAGAAATGAGTAAAAAATGGGTGTTTTTTTGCTCCATTTTGCCCCGGCCCCAGGAGAACTCTGTAAGCCTCCTAAAGGCTATCCATGCCCTTTTTTTGACAAAAACAGGCTCATGTTTGTGAAAAACAGGGCATTTTTACTCATTGGAGGGGCATCCCCCCCAGGAGCATTCTATAAGCCTCCTAAAGGCTATCCATGCCCTTTTTGGGGGGGGGGGGGACAGGAAGGTTTTTGGGGAAGTTTGCAAAGTGCAAAGTCTTTTTTTAAAATTTGCCTCTTCAAAATATTGGTGCGTCTTATACTCCGAAAAATACAGCACCTTCCCTCCCCAATTTTTATTCTTTTTTTTTAAGGTAAATGTGTTTTTATTTTTCCATTTTCATTTTCATACAGTCACATATATACTGTGCATAACCGGGGCCATACAACATTAAACAATAAACACAGCAATTCCTCTTGTCAACAATACCCCCCAAAATAGAAACCCAATATAACTCTGCGACCCTCCATACACCTCTTTCTTCCGCTCCCCTCCAACTTTCCATCTTTCCTCCATCATTCCCCTCTACCTACTTCCCCTCCCCCTCTACCACTCCTCTCTCCCAGTCCACTCCCTCCCTTCCTTCTCACCCTCCCTCCCATCCTCTCTCCCGCCCTCTCAACCACTCTTTCTTCTATCCCACTACTCCTCTCTTGGTGTATTTCTACTATATGTCAATTTATTCAGCTTGTCCTATTTTTACAGTGAAATTAAAGAGAAACAGTATACATGTGAAATCGGATTACATGAAGTCTAACACATATTATATAACTCCCCTCCCCCTCCCCCCTAACACCCCCCCCCCGACTTCCCAGAGCCCGTACACGGTAAATGCCTTAACCTTTTGACAGGTCCACCATATATAAAAATATGTAGCATCGAGAGAACCACACCTCCAACATTTAGGCTGTACATTCGGATACATAGAAGCCAGCTTTTAGGATCTAAATGCCATCTATAGAACATCTTATAAAATTTTCTCTCAGGTGTTGTGCTTGTGTAAATTTCACATTTCTTACCCATATTCTTTCCCATGTGTCCAACATTATTGGTTCTTCAATATTTTGAGCCCACTTTATCATACAATCTTTAACTAATTCTCTTTCCGAATCCATCTGTATTAGTACATTATATATCCTCTTTATATGCATTAAACTTTGATCTCTTATTTGTTTAAACAGATTATCCTCAACTTGGATAAAACCACTTTTTTGGTCTATTTTCCATCTGGCCTGTAATTGCCCATACTGGAACCATGTTTCAACTACCTTCTCCTCTTTCAATACCTCTAAGATTTTAATTGTAGTACCCCCCTTTCCAAAGTGAGAAGCTGTCTGTAGGTAGTTCTATCCTGTTTTTGTGTTATATTCATATTTTCGATTGCATGTCTAGGAATTGCCCACATGGGTATCTTGTCATTTAGTTTATATTGGTATTTTTTCCAAACCGCAATAAAGCATTTCTTAAATATGACTTTTAAAATTCTTATCCAATTTTTTGTTGAATAACAAGTAAGCATGCCAGCCATATACCAGATCGTGTCCCTCGATATTCAGTATTCTATCGTTGGTTAAATGAGTCCAATCACTAATTGCAGATAGCGCCACTGCATCATAATATAGTTTTAGGTTAGGTAATTTCAAGCCGCCTCTCTCGCATACATCTTGCATTATTTTCATCTTTACCCTCGGCTTCTTTCCTGCCCATACAATTTGTTGATACTCTTCTGCCATTCTAAAAGATTCGCATCTTTTTTAAGTATAGGTAACATTTGGAAGAGAAATAAAATTTTTGGTAAGATGTTCATTTTCACTGCCACTATCCTACCCAGCAAAGATAAGTGCAATTTCTCCCATTTTTCCATCTCTATCTGTATACTATGCCAAAGTGGTTCATAATTGTGCTTATATAATTTCGCGTTTGAAGTTAAAATGTTAACCCCAAGATATTTGACTTTTTGACTACCTCACATCCTAGCATCCCTCCTAGTTCTTCCTTTTGTTTAGTATTCATATTTATAGCTAAATTTTTGTTTTCCCTAGATTTATTTTAAAACCAGACACTTGACCATATTGATTAATCGTATTCATTAAAACCATACTAGATTCCTGCGGTTGTTCCAATATTATGACCAAATCATCCGCAAAAGCGCGGACTCTGTATTCTTGCTGCCTAATCTTGATCCCTTTTAGACCATCCAAGCCCCGTATTTTATTCAACAATACTTCCAAAGTTATAATGAACAATAGCAGGGACAAAGGACAGCCCTGTCTTGTACCTTTCCAATTTGAAAAGGGTCTGTTAAACTTCTGTTGACTATGATTTGAGCTGTTTGCTGTTGGTATATTGCTTTAATTGGCTGTAAAAAGCAGCGACGTGCGGTGAAGCTTCTGGCTGGTGAGGCAACACCCCCCCCTCCCGGCAGCAGGCTGGAGCGAGAGCGGCGGAGGCGAAAGGCGAAGAGGGGTGGGGCGGTGTTCCAAGAGGCCCCCTCGCCTTTTGGCACTCCGCAAGCCAGGCCCGCAGCGGCAAGAGGATCCACTCTGCTTCTATCGCCCCCCCCCCCCTCCACTCCAGAGAAGCCGGCTGCGAGCGAGTCTCCACAAGCCCCGGTTCCCTCTCCCAGCAGTCCCAGGAGGAAACGGGCCAGCCCCGCTTCCCTCCCCAGACTTTCCGGCAATAGAGGACAGCATTCCGCTCCCTCCGCTTTCTCCAGAGCTCCAGCAGGCCTGCCGAGGAGGAGCCTGGAGAAGCTGGAGCGAGAGCCATGGAGGCAAAAGGCTGGCCACTCGGGGCTTGGAAGAGGGAGCGGAATGCTGTCCTCCACTGCCAGAAAGTCCTCCTGGGGCTGCTGTGAGACGGAACTGGGGCTGCAGAGACTTGCCCGGCCGGCTTCTCTGGAGCGGGGGGGAGGGGCGATAGAAGCGGAGCGGATCCTCTTGCTGCTGCGGGCCTCTCTTGCGGAGTGCCAAAAGGGGAGGGGGGGCTCTTGGAACACCCCACCCCACCCCTCTTCGCCGTTTCCTCCTGGGGCTGCTGTGAGATGGAACCAGGGCTGCAAACACCTCCACCCACCCCTCTTCGCCTTTCGCCTCCGCAGTTTTTCCTCGCCACCCACCTCCTCCATCCCCACCTCTGTGTCCGCCAGGCGTCTCGCCCGCCATAAACGCGAGACGCCTGGCGGACACAGCGAGGGGGACGGAGGGGGCGAGGTGGCAGCCGGCGAAGAAAGGGGAGAGAAGGAGGAGGAAAAGAAGAGGGGAGCAGGATGGGGGGGGGAGAGGGCTGCCCCTCTCTTCTCAAACAAACAAGGCTCCCCTCCCTGCGTCTGCTCCTTCCCTCTCTTCTCAAGCAAACTCTCTCGCAAATTGAGAGAGTTTGTTTGAAGTTAAAAAAGAAAGAAACACACACACACACACACACACACACAAGCAAAATAAAAGCAAATTACAATTACTTAAATTACAAATAAATTGAATTCCTCCCCCCTCCCTCTGACCAACATACCTTTCAGTTACGCCAAAATTCCAGATTCGGTCTAGCTAGGCTCCAGGGCCAGGCAGACTAGGATAGTGGCTCCTAGAGCCACCATGTGCCCTCTGCAGGAAGAGGCCCGAGAACTATGGGCTACACTTGCATACTAATTTTTTTGCTTTTAACCCTTGGTTAACCCTTAAAAGGCAAAAAAATCCTTATGCAAAGGAGGCCCCGAGTTCTCTGGCCTCCTCCTATACTTAAACACTATATACACTCCAAATCACTGTGAGTTGAAGTCTGGTAGCAACTAGCTTGGCCTTAATTATTTTTTAAAAAATCTTTAAAATTCCTTCCTTTCCTGAGGAGACTGGTGAGGCCCCGCCTCCCCTGCCTCTAGTGAGTGCACGTCCCTGGTAAAAAGCTATCTCCTATCCGCATTTTTTGCAATATCTTCAACAGAAATTGCCAGTTAACTCGATCAAAGGCCTTCTCAGCATCGAGAAATATGAACGTAGCAGGAATTTGGTTGTTCTTTCCCAAATATTGTAATGCATTAATAACTAGTCTAACATTACTCTTCATCTGTCTCCCCTGTATAAAACCCGTTTGGTCGGTGTGTATCAATTGTTGAATAACCAACATTAACCTATTTGCTAATATTTTAGTAAAAATTTTATATTCTACATTAAGTAATGAGATAGGTCTATAATTTTTTGGTTGGGTAGTATCTTGATCTTCTTTGGGTATCAAAGATATAAACGCTGTCTTCCAAGATGGAGGCACTTTACCTTCCGTTTGGATCTTATTAAATAATTCTCTAAGAGGTTCTACCATTTCTAACTGTAAATTTTTATAGTAAACCGCTGTGAAGCCATCTGTACCTGGCGCTTTCCCTAACTTTAGTTGCTTAATTACCTGCAAAATTTTGGTTCAGCTTTTGCCTGTGCTCTTCTCTAACTAAGGGTATTTTCTCTTTATCTAAGTATTTGTCTATATCTAAACCCTTAATTTTATCCCCTTTATACAATTCTGTAAAAAATTCCCAAAATGCCTTTTGAATCTCCTCCTGTTGAAACACCTCCTTCCCTCTATAAATCAGTTTGGATACATTTCGAGTTTTCCTTTTTTTCCTAATCTGATAGGCTAACCATCTGCCAGGTTTATTTGCATTACAAAAAGTGTTGTGTTTTGCATATAATAAACTAGTGGCTACCTGGTCAGAGATCAACATATCAAATTGAGATTTTAATATGGTAACTGCTTCCTTAACCTTTGTATCACCTGGATCCAATATTAACTCCAACTCTTTCCTCTTAATTTCCTCTTCCAATTCTGTTCGTTTCAGCCCTTGTTTATGTCTATGTGTTTTATTTATATTCATCGGTACTCCTCTCATATACGCTTTGCTTGCATCCCATACAAATTCCATAGGTGTACCCTTATTCATATTCAAAACAAAGTATTCAGATAATAGTTTTTTTACAACCATTAATGTACTTTTCATATCTGAATAAGTTTTCATTCAGCCTCCAAGACCTTCTTGCCTGCACTGTCCTTCCCAATTCCATCCAAACTGGGTTATGATCCGAAAGGACCCTAGCCGCAATCTTTGTCTTCTTCACCCTAGAAAGTAAATCATTAGTGATTAATATAAAATCAGTCCTTGAGAGGGATTGATGTCTATCAGAAAAGAAGGTGAAATCATATTCCTCTGAGTTTCTTTCTCGCCAGATATCTCTCAATTCAAAGTCGTCCATCGTGTGAAAAAAAGGTTTGGGTAGCTTAGCTCCCATTTTAGTATTTGGGCGAGAGGTCGTCTTATCTCTTTTAGTGTCAATCACACTGTTCCAGTCTCCCAATAGTATACAAGACTTATAGTCCCACTGTACTAATTTAGCATGAAGATTTCTATAGAATCCGTCTTGCTGTTGATTAGCAATTAGCAATTTTTATTCTTCTAAAGCTGCAATTTTAAAATTGATTCCTGCAATTTTCAGCTGGTTGGAAAATTTAAAAAGTCTTCATCTTAGGGTTCACTCCTTGTTATTTTTTTATACATCTTGTTTTCTTGGAAACTGAGGCATTTCATGAACAAAACTGCTGCTTTACATTTTGCAGACACATAGGGCATGCATAAGCTTTGGGAGGCTTGTAGAGTGCTGGGGGGGGCAGCAATGGGCAAAAAATGCCTCCAAAACCCTCAGCACAACCATTATTGTGAAAAACGGGATTTACGGGGACAGGGTATCAGAACCAAAAAAGTGTATAAGACGCACTCAGATTTTCACACTCTTGGGGGTGGGTGGGCGAAGGTGTGTCATATACTCTGAAAAATACAGTGTTCTTGCTGTTTTCACATCTTGTGCAGCCTTTTATATACAATAATTAAAGTCACCACTTTATGTGAATCTTTTAGATGAAGAGGATGTCCAGAAGACCATCCTGAGCAAGTGAGAATCAGAAGCACCATTAAAAAGGAAAACAAATCCAGCCAGCAATCAAAGTTTTCCCCCCACGTCCTCCGGAAAACCACAAAACTCTTCTCCTCCCCAAGACAGGGGAGAGACAAAAGAGAGAACAACAGAAAGAGAATTTTCAGCTGGAAGTAATTGAGTCTGTGAAACTCACTGAAACACTCCATGAAAAGGTCAAGGTCAGGATCATTTCCAAATCCCAAATAATCTGGAAATCCAGAATGGAAGAGGTCACTTGGATAGGCCCATAGGGAGGACAGTCATGCAAGCCTCATCATGTGAAGGAAGAAAGAGTAGCTTGAATAAAAGCACCATCGAAGAAGGGATCACAAACATTTCGGACCTTGAGAATCCAAAAATGTAAGTGAAGGAAACACCCCTGCAAAAATTTCAGATCAAAGCTGATTATGCATGAGAGGATCCAAACTGGAGAAAAGTCTGCCCAGTGCCATCACTGTGGCAAAAGCTTCAAAAAGCAGGCCAACCTAAGGATACACCAGAGGACCCACACAGGGGAGCAACCATATGAGTGTCTGGAGTGTGGGAAAAGGTTCAGTCAGACTTCCAATCTGGTGAGCCACCAGCGGACTCACACTGGGGAGAAACCATATGAGTGTCTGGATTGTGGGAAAAGTTTCAGTCATAATTCCAGCCTGGTGATACACCAGAGGACACACACAGGAGAGAAACCGTATGAATGTCCTAATTGTGGGAAAAGATTCAGTACGAATTCCCAACTGGTGAGCCACCATAGGATTCACACTGGGGAGAAACCATATGAGTGTCTGTATTGTGGGAAAAGTTACAGTAGCAATTCCCATCTGGTGAGCCACCAGCGGACTCACACTGGGGAGAAACCATATGAGTGTCTGGATTGTGGGAAAAGATTCAGTCAAAATTCCAATCTGGTGAAACACCAGAGGATTCACACTGGGGAGAAACCATATGAGTGTCTGGATTGTGGGAAAAATTTCAGTCATTATTCCAGCCTGGTGATACACCAGAGGTCTCACACAGGAGAGAAACCATATGAATGCCCGGATTGTGGGAAAAGTTTCAGTAATGATTCCAGCTTGATGAGGCACCAGAGGACTCACACAGGAGAGAAACCATATGAATGTCTGGATTGTGGGAAGAAATTCAGTCAAAATTGCCAACTGGTGAACCACCATAGGAGTCATACTGGGCAGAAACCGTATGAGTGCCCGGATTGTGGGAAAAGTTTCAGTCACAATTCCAATCTGGTGGTACATCAGAGGAGTCACACAGGGGAAAAACCATATGAGTGTCTGGATTGTGGGAAAAAATTCAGTCACAATTCCCATCTGGTGCGCCACCGTAGGATTCACACTGGGGAGAAACCGTATGAGTGCCCGGATTGTGGGAAAAGTTTCAGTCATGATTCCAGCTTGATGGAACACCAGAGGACTCACACAGGAGAGAAACCATATGAATGTCTGAATTGTGGGAAAAAATTCAGTCAAAATTACCATCTGGTGAGCCACCATAGGACTCACACTGGGGAGAAACCATATGAATGTCTGGATTGTGGGAAAAGATTCAGTCAGAATTCCCATCTGGTGATACATCAGAGGACTCACACTGGGGAGAAACCATATGAGTGTCCGGATTGTGGGAAAAGTTTTATTGCTAGGTATAAACTTATCAGTCATGTAAGGTTACACATAGGGGAGAAACCTTTCAAATGTCCAGAGTGTGGACGGTGCTTCACGCAAAATTCCTCCCTTACTGCACACAAGAAAATCCATGTGACGCAGAAGGTGATGACTGTAGGGAAGGCTTGAATTTCATTTCTGAGCTGCCTATAAAAATATGGTTGAGAAGTTAACTCTTTTATTTCTGGCCTCGTTCAGTTAGTCAAATGTGTTTCACTATTAGAGATGAGGGAGAAAAGAAAATTTAATCAAGGCTAATTTCCCATAGCTGACTATCACCAGAAATTAATGGATATTCACTGGTATAGAAATAGCTCAATTCTGCAAAAAAGACTTTTAGGATGTTTTTTTTTTTCATACTTATCTTTGTACATCATAGAAATGCCCAGGCAGAGTTTCAGCCTTCTACCTATGTGTCTTTCTCACTTTGAGCCCAATAATTCTTCAGCTAGAAGGTCTTTTAAAAAAAATGTGGAAGTCATAATGTTTCTCCGAGGCTCCAAAAATCTGCTAGAGATCCAAAAAAGTACATTACAGAATAATGTTGGAAGAGATCTTCTAGTCCAACTCCCTGCTCAAACGGAAGACTTTGTCCCATCGATCCTCAAACTATGGCCTGCAGGCAGGATACGGCCCACTGATGCAGAGTATCCAGCCTGTGGAGTGATGGCATTCAGCCCCGCCCCTCGTTGGCCTTATCTTCCAGCTAGCATCCACTCCATCTGCACTTCTGGTGAGTTATTTCGCCGGTTGAGCTGCACTTCTGATCACACCGCTGATGCTGAAGGTGAGGCCAAAGGGTGCAGGGGAGGGCCAGCTGGCTGAGGGGTGATCTTGCCAATGCAGCCACATGATCCAAGGCCGGTGGGCGAGTAGGGGAGAGGCTGCTGCTGGCTTGAAAAGCAGCTATCAGCTTGTACTTTAAAATTCTTTAAAAATGCTTTAAAAACAGTTTTTCAGGACGTTTTTCATAGCCATATGATCCAGGGCTGGTGGATGAATAGGGGAAGGGCAAGTACAGCAAGGACAAAGGCAAAATGGACTGCTAAATTGGCCACGCCCACCCAGCCACATGCCCACCCAGCTGGTCCCCCAGTCTGAGGGACCGTCAATTGGCCCCCTGTTTAAAAGTTTGAGGACCCCTGCCCTATACCACTCCAGATAAGTAACTGTCCAGTCTCCTCTTAAAAACCTCCATTGATGGAGCACCCAGAACGTCTGAATGCAAGTGATTCCCCTGGTTAATTGCTCCAAGTGTCAGGAAACTTCTCCCTAGTCCTAAGTTCTGGTTCTCTGCTTGATTAGTTTTCCCTCCAAAGGAAAAAGATAGGAGCACTTAATGATGATGGTGGCTCCTCAAATATGAGGGGATGGGAGAGGAGTTCCATCTTTTCCTAACATGCACAAAGATTGAGTGCAAGGAGAACAGTGAATTCAGAAACACAGCGCAGTGACGCACAGAACGGAGAACATATGAGGGAGGTTTCGACTGGTGAGAAGAGCACAAAATTTTCCTATGTAAAGGTGGTTGAATATGACATGGAAAAGCTGTTGCAATATTCTAGAGAAAAAGGGGTTGTGGCTTTTGAGCACAGGATCTTCAAATTTATTAGCAACTCCTGCTGTGATCTTTTTTGTGTGGAGGTGCCTCTTGTTATCGTTTGAAGGCGGGAGGGATGATAGCAATGCCAAGATGCTGAGTTTACCAAACAATTCAAGGTTTGTTCATTTCAGTAACACATTTCAAGCTATAATACAATGCCCTCTTCCCTCTCGACCCCCAGAAACAAAAGAGCATGTGGTTCTCCAGTGAGCCTTGGTAAGGTCGCACTTGGAATATTGCAGCCAGTTTTGGTTGCTATGATGTAAAAAATATGTTGAGACTCTAGAAAGAGTGCAGAGAAGAGCATCAAAGATGATTAGGGGGCTGGAGGCTAAAACATGAAGAACACGGTTGCTGGAATTGAGTATGTCTAGTAGTTCAGTGAAAAGACGGACCAGGGGAGACATGACAGCAGTCTTCCAATATCTCAGGGGCTGCCACAAAGAAGAGGGAGTCAAGCTGTTCTCCAAAGCACCTGAAGGCAGGAAAAGAAGCAATGGATGGAAACTAATCAAAGAGGTAAGCAACCTAGAACTAAGGAGAAATTTCATGGCAGAACAATTAATCAGCTTACCTCTAAAAGTTGTGAATGCTCCAACAGGATACTCTATGCTGGCTGGGGAATTCTGGGAGTTGAAGTCCACCCATTTTCCAAGTTGCCAAGGTTGAGAAACACTGCCCTCCCCCCTCTTACCCTCGCTTTCCTTTTAGTTCCATTTAACCTTCTGTTTTATATATATATTCCCTCTTCTGTGTATTTTAAAAATAATTATCGTTTTTAGACTATTCTACTTTTCTGTACTTTTTAACTGTATCCTTATCTTTCACAGTAATAAATATTGATTTGATTTTGTCAGTTATCTATTATTTTTTACTCTCCAGCAGATCACATTGTGGATGAACCAGTGGCGAAATCTAAACCTTTTTCCTACCGGTTCTTGGTAGTGGTGGGGTCATGTGACTGGGGGGGTTGTCAAAAGACAGAAACTCACTTTAACAACGTCCTGCTGGAGAAGAGGGTTGGACTAGATGACCTCCAGGTCCCTTACAGCCCTGGATTGCTGTGCTCTTTCAAGGTATCCTCTGGAGCTGCGTCTAGTGCCCGATTTGTGGTCCTTCCTCCTTCTCCTTTTTCTCTCCCTCCCTCTCCCTTTTTCTTTCTTTTTTTCGCCCTCACTCCTGTTTTTGGCCTAGCAGGCTTCACCCCTGTTTTTGGCCTAGCAGGCCTCAGGGAAGCCTCCTGGGAGCAAAAACAAACCCCTCTACCCATCTACCAACAGAACTCACCACATGGCACCTGAGGACATTGCATCACCTAGCAAGATTCAACTAAGCTTGGGACTTCGAACAGCCTACAGGGCTGCCCTTGCATCAGTGGTGGGTTCCTACCGGTTTGGACCGACTCGGCTGAGCCGGTAGTAGTTTGGTGGCCTGGGTTGCTGGATTTTTCAAAATGACCATTAGATCATTAGTATTGCTTATTTTATTATTAACACGCTATGATGCTAATCACTTCTACTCCCCCCTCCCCACCTGAAAAGATCTCTGTTCAAACTTCCACTTGGGCGTGGCCAGCATGCAACTCATCCTGCATGCTGGCTGGGAGTTTGGTGAGGAGCCTGAGGGAGAGAAGCGGATAGGATAGGGGAGGTTACTGTGCAGGGGTGGGTTCCTGCCAGTTCTAACCTCTTCTATTGAAGAGGTTCCACAAATCTACAGTGCCGTTTAGAACCGGTTCCAGGTCCCTCCCCACCACCCATCCGCACATCATCAAGATGAAGAGCCAGAGGAGGAATTCTGGGAGTTGAAGTCCACAAGTCTTAAAGCTGTCAAGTTTGAACACCCCTGGGGTTTTTTTTTTCTAAAGGGTTAGGGGTGGAAGGGTCTTGTAACTTTTTTCACATAATATTTTTTTTAATTTCCATTTCATTCTATACAATCACATGTCTACTGTGCATAACCGGGGCATATAACATTGAGTAATAAACACAGCCCTCACTTATATAGAAAATGCCCCCTAAAATACAAGCCCAATATACCACCTTGACCCACCATACACCCTCTTTCAACCCCCTCCAACTTTCATTCTTCCTTCTCACATACCTCTCTACACCTACTTCCCCTCCCCCTCTATCTAACCCTAACCCTATCACTCCCTCTCTTAATCCATTCCCTCCTTTCCTTCTCCTCCTCTCTCTCCCCTTCTCCACCCTCCTTCTTTCACTCAGCTCCTCCCTTCGGTATACTTCTATTACCTTCCAATATATTCGGTTTGTTCTGTTTTAACACTAACATTAAAAAGCCACAGTATACAAGTGCAATCATGTACTTTAGAATTTAACACATATTGTATTTCCCCCCTTCCCCCAGAACCCCACCTCCCTTCCCTCCCCCCGACTTCCCAGAGCCTGTACAAGGTATAGCATTTTAACAATCACAGTCTAAAATATCTCAACATTGAGCTCAGCTTCTTACTGTTACCCAAATTATGAACAGTTTAAGTTATTACTAATGTTAAACATAAACTATCTGGAGTTTCTTAGTCCCATAATGAACAGTTTACATTGTTTGTATACATTAAACTCAGCTTCTCACCATTACACAAATTTAAACAGTTTGCTTTGTTCTGTCTATTTCCAAACCTATTAATTTTGTTCCCTTTGTGCCTCCTTCCTCTATAACACAATTTAGATACATTTTGAATTTTTCTTTTGATTTCCTCTTCCAACTCTTTTTTTTTTTGCCTTTATTTGTATCCATATATATATATATATATATATATATATATATATATATATATATATATATATATATATACACACACACACACACACACACACCTTCACACACATATATATGTATATATATACGTACATACATACATATATATATATATATATATATATATATATATATATATACATACATACATACATACATACATACATATATATTTTTATATTCATTAGTACTCCTCTCATATATGCTTTTCTTGGGTCTCCTAGAAATTCCCTAAATATGCCCTTATTCATATTCCGAACATGATATTCAGATAGCAATTTTACAATCATTAATATACTTTTCATATCAAAATAGCTCCCATTCGACCTCCAAGATCTTCTTACCTACACTACCCTTCCCAACTCCATCCAAACTGGGCCATGATCCAAAAGAACCCCCACCACAATCTCCGTCCTCTTCGCCCCAGAAAATAAATCATCAGTAATTTATATAAAAGTTCATAATTATCCATCAAGTCAATATCTTTTCTTCAGTATGCAACTATGTCATTTTTCTTTTGCATGACAGAAGTCACAAAGTATTGACCATGTAATCAATGGCCAATAACTATTAAAGTTGTTGCAGTCTGCCTTATTTCCCCATTCGTCTGGTAGTCGTACCGCTAGGTCCTTGTTCTGTGATCCCTTGCCCTACCGGGAAGGAAAGATGATGCTTTCTATCTTGTGGTTGTATAATTTGTTGTTTATCTTGTCCTTCTCGTTGTCTTTCTCCGGAGCCAGATGATTCAGAATGATCCACCTTCAGGGTCTTATGATAGAAATCTCGGGCTTCCCATACAGAGTTGAGACGATATTTTTGCTCACCAAGTGTAATTATAATACCAAATGGCACATCCCATCTATACTGTATCTGACGGTTTCTGAGTTCTTCCACTAGAAAAGCGTAATCTCTCCTGGCTCTTAACATTTGGGGTGGTATTTCTTTGAAGACAATCAAATCCTGTCCGCCAATTTGTAGCTTGGTATTATAAGACTTTTGTAGTATCCTATTTCTAGACTCTCTTGTAGCAAAATATATGATTACATCTCGAGGGAGCTGTCTCTGTTTTGCCGTCCAAGAATTATGGCCGTAAATTTTTTCAATCTGCCAATCAAAGTTGATTCCCGGTCTTCCCACCAGACGACCGAAGGCCTCTGAGAAAATCTGTTTCAGGTTCTCCTGTTCCCTTTCACGCAGTCCCCTGATTATTAATGCAAACTCCATCTTTTTATAATTTATAACGATTTGTTTTTTCTGTATTTTCAACTTTTTGTTGCATCACTTCAATTTTGGATGTCAAGTTGGTATTGGCTTCCTCCAGAAGCTCTAACTTATCTTCCATTCCAGCAACATACTCTGTCAATACAGTTACAAGTCCTATCATGTCTTCCTTTGTATTAGCAATCTTAGTGTCAAACTTGTCACAAAAGTCTGTAATAAGTTGCTTTATCTCCTCTCTGAATTCTCTAAGTGTCTCAAAAAGAAAGTGATGGAACACCTATAGCTTCTGGAGGCAAACTGTTCCATTGATTAATTGTTCTCATTCAAGAAGCTTCTTCATCTCTGAAGCTTCTTGGATGAAAAGCAAAATGTCTGCAAAGGAAAGACAAGAAAGTCCAGTTGCCTCTTGAAAAAGCACCTTTGGGACAACCATGACTTGGATGACTGAGAATCTCTGTAGATCAAGGGTGTCAAACTCAAGGCCCAGATCTGGCCTGCGGGGTGTTTAGATCTTGCCCGTGGGGCTGCCCTGGAAACAGTGAAGGACTGTGGGCGGCTTGAGCTCTGTTTTCGCTGGCCGAGGGTTGCAGGAGCCATCACAGCCAAAAAAAGCAACTCTGGAGCCCATTTTTGCTGGCAGAGTGCTTGGGCCACCACAGTTGTGTGATGTACCCGTGGTTCGCCCATGAGGCCAATGTTGAGAAAAGACACGGACACGAGCTTTCTCGGGATGAGGCGACCCAGATTGGGGTCTGGGAGCCCCTTTTATTGAGATAGGACAAAGGCAGCAGGAGCAATCAGCATGTGATTTAAGACAGCCTGTCAAATTACAATTGCTAATCTACTGCTCAGGGAAATTCTGTCTATATATGGTCAAATCCTGGGCGTCGTTCTATGGCCTCCGCTGTTTATAATTTTCACTTTCCATAAAAGGATCTTTTAGTGTGTTAACATGTATGTAAATCTTCAGACACTTCAAAGACTAACTGACTCCATTCTTGTAAATAAGATGAGTGAGCGGAAGAGAAATGCCGGTCTGGAATTCTCTCAGGAATGAACTTCAAGCCAGGATCTGTTTTCAATCTGTTTTTTGGCATTATGTGTGCAAGTGCATATCTCTTACAACCGCATGAAATGTTTCTTTGGAAAGTTTATCATTTTCTTTTAGTGTATATGGACAGTCACTTCCTCCTTTGTAAGACAGAAAAGCTGCTCCCAGACTCTTCCTGATATACTGTATAGATATTGAGTGAATCCCAGCATTCCAGTCAGCAATGGCAGGGCCAAGAGGTGATGGGTGTTGTAGTCCTATCACATCTGTGGGACAGTTTCATCTTTTCTATTCTATTCATTTCTATATTTCTATTCATTCCCATTCTAATTCCTATTCAATTCTAAATCCTATTCTATTCTAATTCCTATTCTATTCTTATTCCTATCTACTCTACTATTCATTTCATTTCTAGTTCTCTATTTCTATTCCTATTTCTCTTCATTGCCCTTCTAATTCCTATTCCATTCTATTCCCAATTCCTAATCTAATTCCTATTCTATCCTTATCCCATTCTATATTCAATAGCTTTGAATTCCTAATTTCCCCCTGTAGATGCAGATAAGTAGATGCAATTTTCCCATTCCGTCTCGGTGCCTGCTTTGAGCCTTCGGCTTTTTCCTCTGGGTGACGCGGGCAATCCTGCCTTCACCCGGGCTGGGGATTTTGGGATTGCTCGGTCCCGCCCCCTCCCCGCCCGGCTTTCAGCGAAGGGTTTAAAGGCAGAGAGCTTTTTTCCTTTGCGCCTAGAGAGGAGGCAGGAAAGGAGGGCTGGGATCCCAGTTTCCTGTCCTCTCCCGCCTCTTCCCCCACCCACCCCCGTCTCCCGCCGTTTGCTACGCCAGGACTGCGGAGATCCCCTCGCGGGGAGGGGCGCCAGGTGAGCAAAGACGCTGGCAAGAGGGCAGCTGGACCCCGAGCGAGGGACGGGTGGAGAAGACGGGGGGATCCCCAGGGAAGGGGAGGGAGCAAAGAGGGGGGCTTTTGCCAGCAGCGCCCTCTCCCCTTCGGAGTCCCCGGTTTTTGCTTGCAAGGTTTTCTGCTCCGTGCACGGTGCTGCTGCTTGGTTGCTGCTTCTGGGATCGGCTCCACCGATCCCCTTAAAATCCTCCCTCCCAGCCTGCAGAGATTCTCAGCCATCCAGGGCATGGTTGTGTAGGAAGCCCACTCCGAGAAAAATGAAATAACCTAGGAAATATTGAAAAGGCAGAATATTTCTCTAGATGTGAAAAGGAAGGAACATGTTTCAAAAGATAAAGTAACTCTCCCTGCAGCTTCCTGCCCCCACCCACTTTGTCCATGAGCCATTAAAGCCTGCTCTAGCCCTTTACATAATAAAGAGTTCTCCCCCCCTTCAGCTCCAGGGGGATGGGATTAAGGCCTGATAATATTGGCCCTTTACTCAACTGACCGCATGGAATCTGAGAATTCAACCAAACCTGGACTCAGCCAAAGAGTTGCCCCTGCATGGCCCCATGTGAGTCTGACAACCAATCGGAATACATTTCTTGCACAGGATAGGAAGCAGATAGGTGGGGCCGGAGAGATTATAAAAAGCCCTGCAAGCCCCTTCCTCGACCCTTCTTCTTCACCCAACACCTGGAAGCATGTGATCACCCATTTTTCCCAGGACCTCAAGCCATGCGGTCCTGTCCACCATTAAAACCATCTTTCTAAGGAGCCTCCATGTTTCCAGTGTCTTTTTCCCCACTTGGAATCGAACCCAGAAGGACATTTCTTCCAACAGTTGTCCCAAAGGTGAGCAAAGACGCTGGCAAGAGGGCAGCTGGACCCCGAGGGAGGGAAGAGAGGCTCAGGTGAAGGAGAAGGGGGAATCCCCAGGTGAGGGAAGGGGAGGGGGGATTCCTTGGGGAAGGGAGCAAAGAGGGGGGCTTTTGCCAGCTGCGCCCTCTCCCCTTCGGAGTCTCCCGTTTTTGCTTGCAAGGTTTTCTGCTCCGTGCATTGATCGGCTCCACCGATCCCCTTAAAATCCTCCCTCCCAGCCTGCAGAGATTCTCAGCCATCCAGGGCATGGTTGTTCCAAAGGTGGTTTTCTCAGGAGTCAACCGAACTTTCTTGGTTTTTTTTTTTCCTTATTGATGACGTTTTGTTTCTCATTCAAGAAGCTTCATTAGCTCTGACAGGATGATGGGGAATGGAAGGATTTATGTTTCTTGCAGACAGCAGATCATTTGCACCCTTTTAGAGGGTCCTTGAAGCCCTTGGAGGTTTATCTGCATCCTAAGAGTCACCTGAGTTGTGTTCCTGGTTCTGCATTTTTTTTGCTTCTGGAAATCCATTTGGTGTGGAAGTAGGCATTTTAGATGCTGATTGTGCTGGTTTTTGAGTAGTTGGCTGTCGTTTTGCTTGTGCTGCCCAGCCCTTTACCTTCTAAGTACTTGATAGACTGATGGTAAATCAGTACTCATGTTGACTGACAAAGGCCCCTTTTCTCAAAGGCTTCAATCACTTCCCTGGCTGTTTTTGTGCCTGCTCACCCAACAACCTTAGTAGTGACAAAAGTGAATCTCTGCCCTTGATCATTACAGGGCGAAGCTACCAATCAGTTCGGGTCTCCTCATCTGATCACTCGCTTGCGTTCTTACAATTTGATGTTCAGCTTCCTCCCTGTCTGTCCTACATAGTCACAGGGGCAATCCATGCAGGGGATCTGGTAGATTACATTAGAAGTATCTCCCACCTCCAAGCAATCTTTACAACGTATAATTTGTCCTCATACGGTAGCCTCTGGGCAAACAGTGGGCACCTCGGAAGCTGCGTTCTACAGCATTCTGAAATGTTGTTGATGTATGGCAGAGTGTGCCATGCGGTTGGCCTCGTGCCTTGTTCTCTTTCTAGAGTCCACGCAGTAGCTAGAACTGGGGAAAGATCAGAGACCAAGGCTGGGAGCAGGCTAGGAGCAAGAAGGGCTATGTGGTTTGCTCCACAGTGGAGAAGCAGAGCAGAGAAGCAGCTAGGCTGAAACATATTCAGCTGCTACATATATCATATTTTTGGAGTATAAGACAGACCTTTTTCCATCAAAAAAGGGGCTGGAAATCTGAGTGCATCTCATACACTGAATACAGCATTTTTTACTTCCCAAAACCCCTTCCCTTCACCAAAATGGCCATGCATAGCCTTTAAGAGGCTTGCAAATTGCTCCTGGGTGCTGGGGAGGGCAGAAATGAGTAAAAAATGGGTCAGTTTTTTGTTTATTAGATATAGGAAGGAAGCATGAAGTGCTCCGAAATCTCCTGGTAGACGGCTGCGTTGACCCTGGTCTTCATGAAGCACAGTGGTCTACAGTCCTGTTGCTCAGTGGTCCAAAGTCCTCTTTCCTGATGAGAGCAACTTTTGCCAAAAGCACCAAAACCTGGTTCAATCACTGTGGGATTACTGTGCTTGATTGGCCAGCAAACTCGTCTGACCTGAACTCCATAGAGAATCTATGGGGTATTGCCAAAAGAAAGATGAGAGACATGAGACCGAACAGTGTGGAAGAGCTGAAGGCTGCTATTGAAGCATCCTGGTCTTCCACAACACCTCAGCAGTGCCACAGGCTGATAGCTTCCATGCCACGTCGCATTGAGGCAGTAATTGCTGCAAAAGGGGCCCAAACCAAGTACTGAGTACATATGCATGCTTATACTTTTCAGGCGTAGTATATTGTTCTACATACAATCCTACAAATGAACTTTTGCACGATATTCTAATTTTTCGAGTTTCACCTGTATATATTGAGAATAAAAAACCCTGCTGCCTTCACCAAAATGGCTGTGCATAGCCTTTAGGAGGCTTGCAAATTACTCCTGGGGGCTGCGGAAGGCAGAAATGAGAAAAATATGGGTCATTTTTTTGCTCCATTTGCCCCCCCCCTCCCGGCCCCAGGAGCACTCTATAAACCTCCTAAAGGCTATGCATGCCCTTTTTTTTGACAAAAACAGGCTCTTTATTTGGAAAACAGGCCATTTTTTCCCTCATTGGCGGGGGCACCCCCCAGGAGCACTCCGCAAGCCTCCTAAAGGCTATCCATGCCCTTTTTTGGAGGGAAAAAAACAGGACTGTTTTGGGGAGGTTTGCAAAGTGCAAAGTCTTTTTTTTAAATTTGCCTCTTCAAAATATTGGTGCGTCTTATACTCCGAAAAATACAGTACCTTCCCTCCCCAATTTTTATTCTCCTAGTGCTGCAATTTTAAAATTGATTCCTGCAATTTTCAGCTGATTGGAAAATTTAAAATGTCTTCATCTTACGGTTCACTCCTTGTTATTTTTTGTACATCTTCTTTTTTTGGAAACTGAGGCATGTCATGAACAAAACTGCTGCTTTAAATTTTGCAGACACATAGGGCATGCATAAGCTTTGGGAGGCTTGTAGAATGCTGCGGGGGGGGGGGGCCTGAATGGGCAAAAAATGGCTCCAAAACCCTCTGCATAACCATTTTTGTGAAAAACGGGATTAAGGGGACAGGGTATCAGAACCAAAAAAGTGTATAAGGCGCACCCAAATTTTTACACTCTTGGAGTGGGGCAGGGGAAGGTGTGTCATATACTCTGAAAAATAGAGTATTCTTGCTGTTTTCACCTCTTGTGCAGCCTTTTATATACAATAATTAAAGTCACCACTTTATGTGAATCTTTTAGATGAAGAGGATGTCCAGAAGACCATCCTGAGCAAGTGAGAATGAGAAGCACCATTAAAAAGGAAAACAAATCCGGCCAGCAATCAAAGTTTTCCCCCCACTTCCTCCGGAAAACCACAAAATTCTTCTCCTGCCCAAGACAGGGCAGAGACAAAAGAGAGAATAACAGAAAGAGAATTTTCACCTGGAGGTAATTGAGTCTGTGAAACTCACTGAAACACTCCATGAAAAGGTCAAGGTCAGGATCATTTCCAAATCCCAAATCATCTGGAAATCCGGAATGGAAGAGGTCACTTGGACAGGCCCATAGGGAGGACAGTCATGCAAGCCTCATCATGTGAAGGAAGAAAGAGTAGCTTGAATAAAAGCATCATCGAAGAAGGGATCACAAATATTTCGGACCTTGAGAATCCAAAAATGTAAGGGATGGAAACACCCTGCAAAAATTTCAGATCAAAGCTGATTATGCATAAGAGGATCCAAACTGGGGAAAAGTCTGCACAGTGCCATCACTGTGGCAAAAGCTTCAGAAAGCAGGCCAACCTAAGGATACACCTGAGGACCCACACAGGGGAGCAACCATATGAATGTCTGGATTGTGGGAAAAGGTTCAGTCAGACTTCCAATCTGGTGAGCCACCAGCGGACTCACACTGGGGAGAAACCATATGAGTGTCTGGATTGTGGGAAAAGTTTTAGTCATGATTCCAGCCTGGTGGTACACCAGAGGACACACACAGGAGAGAAACTGTATGAATGTCCTAATTGTGGGAAAAGATTCCGTACGAATTCCCAACTGGTGAGCCACCATAGGACTCACACTGGGCAGAAACCGTATGAGTGCCCGGATTGTGGGAAAAGTTTCAGTCATTTCTCCGGCCTGATGAATCACCAGCCGACTCACACAGGGGAGAAACCATATGAGTGTCTGGATTGTGGGAAAAGATTCAGTCATAATTCCCATCTGGTGAGCCACCAAAGGATTCACACTGGGGAGAAACCATATGAATGTCTGGAGTGTGGGAAACGATTCAGTCACAATTCCACTCTGGTGCGCCACCAGAGGACCCACACTGGGGAGAAACCGTATGAATGTCCTAATTGTGGGAAAAGTTTCTGTTTGAATTCTGAGCTGGTGCGCCACCGTAGGACTCACACTGGGGAGAAACCGTATGAGTGTCTGGATTGTGGGAAAAAATTCAGTCACAATTCCCCTCTGGTGCGCCACCGTAGGACTCACACTGGGGAGAAACCGTATGAATGTCCTAATTGTGGGAAAAGATTCAGTAGGAATTCCCAACTGGTGAGCCACCAGAGTAGTCACACAGGAGAGAAACCATATGAATGTCTGGAGTGTGGGAAAAAATTCAATCAAAATTCCTCTCTGCTGCGCCACCAGAGGACTCACACTTTGGTGAAACCGTATGAATGTCCTAATTGTGGGAAAAGTTTCTGTTCGAATTCCGGCCTGGTGGTACATCAGAGGACTCACACTGGGGAGAAACCATATGAGTGCCCGGATTGTGGGAAAAGTTTCAGTCACAATTCCGATCTGGTGACCCACCAGAGGACTCATACTGGGGAGAAACCGTATGAATGTCCTAATTGTGGGAAAAGATTCCGTACGAATTCCCAACTGGTGAACCACCAGAGGACACACACAGGAGAGAAACCATATGAGTGCCCAGATTGTGGGAAAAGTTTCAGACAATTCTCCGGCCTGATGAATCACCAGCCGACTCACACAGGGGAGAAACCATATGAGTGTCTGGAGTGTGGGAAAAAATTCAGTCAAAATTCCTCTCTGGTGATGCATCAGAGGACTCACACAGGAGAGAAACCGTATGAATGTCTTAATTGTGGGAAAAGATTCAGTCGGAATTCCCAACTGGTGGTACATCAGAGGACACACACAGGAGAGAAACCATATGAGTGCCCGGATTGTGGGAAAAGTTTCAGTCAATTCTCCGGCCTGATGAATCACCAGCTGACTCACACAGGGGAGAAACCATATGAGTGTCTGGATTGTGGGAAAAGATTCAGTCAGAATTCCCATTTGGTGGTACACCAGAGGACTCACACAGGAGAGAAACCATATGAACGTCTGGATTGTGGGAAAAAATTCAGTCAAAATTACCATCTGGTGAGCCACCATAGGACTCACACTGGGCAGGAACCGTATGAGTGCCCCGATTGTGGGAAAAGTTTCAGTCACAATTCCTATCTGGTGATACATCAGAGGACACACACGGGAAAAACCATATGAGTGTCTGGATTGTGGGGAAAAATTCAGTAACAATTCCCATCTGGTGAGCCACCATAGGATTCACAATGGGGAGAAACCGTATTAGTGCCCGGATTGTGGGAAAAGTTTCAGTCATGATTCCAGCTTGATGGAACACCAGAGGACTCACACAGGAGAAAAACCATATGAATTTCTGAATTGTGGGAAAAAATTCAGTCAGAATTCCTTTCTAGTGATGCATCAGAGGACTCACACAGGGGAGAAACCATATGAGTGTCCGGATTGTGGGAAAAGTTTTAGTGCTAGGTCTAAACTTATCAATCATGTAAGTTTACACATAGGAGAGAAACTTTTCAAATGTCCAGAGTGTGGACGGTGCTTCACGCAAAATTCCTCCCTTACTGCAGACAAGAAAATCCACGTGAAGCAGACGGTGATGACTGTAGGGAAGGCTTGAATTTAATTTCTGAGCTGCCTATAAAAATATGGTTGAGAAGTTAACTCTTTAATTTCTGTCCTTGGTTCAGTTAGTCAAATGTGCTTCAGTATTAGAGATGAGGGAGAAAAGAAAATTTAATAAAGTCTAATTTCCCATAGCTGACTATCAGCAGAAATTAATGGACATTCACTGGTAGAGAAATAGCTCAATTCTGCAAAAAATACTTTTAGGATGGGTTTTTTTTGCATACTGATCTTCGTAAATCATAGAAATGCCCAGGCAGAGTTTCAGCCTTCTACCTATGTGTCTTTCTCACTTTGAGCCCAATAATTCTTCAGCTAGAAGGTCTTTTAAAAAAAATGTGGAAGTCATAATGTTTCTCCGAGGCTCCAAAAATCTGCTAGAGATCCGAAAAAGTACATTACAGAATAATGTTGGAAGGGATCTTGGAGATCTTCTAGTCCAACCCCCTGCTCAAACGGAAGACTTTGTCCCATCGATCCTCAAACTACGGCCTGCAGGCAGGATACGGCCCACCAATGCAGAGTATCCAACCGGCGGAGTGATGGGTTTCATCCCCGCCCCTCGTTGGCCTTATCTTCCAGCTAGCATCCACTCCATCTGCATGTCTGGTGAGTTGTTTCGCCGGTTGAGCTGCACTTCTGATCACACCGCTGATGCTGAAAGTGAGGCCAAAGAGTGCAGGGGAGGGCCAGATGGCTGAGGGGTGATCTCACCAATGCAGCCACACGTGATCCAAGGCCGGTGGGCGAGTAGGGGAGAGGCTGCTGCTGGCTTGAAAAGCAGCTATCAGCTTGTAGTACTTTAAAATTCTTTAAAAATGCTTTAAAAACAGTTTTTCAGGACGTTTTTCATAGCCATATGATCCAGGGCTGGTGGATGAATAGGGGAAGGGCAAGTACAGCAAGGACAAAGGCAAAACGGACTGCTAAATTGGCCACGCCCACCCATCCCCATGACCACCCAGCTGGTCCCCCAGTCTGAGGGACCGTGAATTGGCCCCCTGTTTAAAAGTTTAAGGACCCCTGCCCTATACCACTCCAGATAAGTAACTGTCCAGTCTCTTCTTAAAAACCTCCATTGATGGAGCACCCAGAACTTCTGAATGCAAGTGATTCCACTGGTTAATTGCTCCAAGTGTCAGGAAACTTCTCCCCAGTCCTAGAGCCAAGGTGGCGCAGTGGTTAAATGCAGCACTGCAGGCTACTGCTAGATCAGCAGTTCAGCGGTTCAAATCTCACCGGCTCAGGGTTGACTCAGCCTTCCATCCTTCCGAGGTGGGTAAAATGAGGACCCAGATTGTTGGGGGCAATATGCTGACTCTCTGTAAACCGCTTAGAGAGGCCTGAAAGGCCTATGAAGCGGTATATAAGTCTACTGCTATTGCTATTGCTATTGCTAAGTTCTTGGAATATTGCAGTCAGTTTTGGTTGCTATGATGTAAAAAATATGTTGAGACTCTAGAAAGAGTGCAGAGAAGAGCATCAAAGATGATTAGGGGGCTGGAGGCTAAAACATGAAGAACACGGTTGCTGGAATTGAGTATGTCTAGTAGTTCAATGAAAAGACGGACCAGGGGAGACATGACAGCAGTCTTCCAATATCTCAGGGGCTGCCACAAATAAGAGGGAGTCAAGCTGTTCTCCAAAGCACCTGAAGGCAGGAAAAGAAGCAATGGATGGAAACTAATCAAAGAGGTAAGCAACCTAGAACTAAGGAGAAATTTCACGACAGAACAATTAATCAGCTTACCTCCAAAAGTTGTGAATGCTCCAACATGATACTCTATGCTGGCTGGGGAATTCTGGGAGTTGAAGTCCACCCATTTTCCAAGTTGCCAAGGTTGAGAAACACTGCCCTCCCCCCTCTTACCCTCGCTTTCCTTTTAGTTCCATGTAACCTTCTGTTTTATATATGTATTCTCTCTTCTACGTATTTTAAAATTAATTATAGTTTTTAGACTATTATTCTTTTTTCTACTTTTTAACTGTATGCTGATCTTTCACAGTAATAAATATTGATTTGATTTTGTCAGCTTATCCATTACTTTTTTCTCTCCAGGAGATCACGTTGTGGATGAACCAGTGGTGAAATGTAAACCTTTTTCCTACCGGTTCTTGGTAGTGGTGGGGTCATGTGACTGGGGGGGTTGTCAAAAGACAGAAACTCACTTTAACAAAGTCCTGCTGGAGCAAGGGGTTGGACTAGATGACCTCGAGGTCCCTTACAGCCCTGGATTGCTGTGCTCTTTCAAGGTATCCTCTGGAGCTGCGTCTAGTGCCCGATTTGTTTCTATTCAGCTTCCTATTTCTCTTCATTGCCCTTCTAATTCCTATTCCATTCTATTCCCAATTCCTAATCTAATTCCTATTCTATCCTTATCCCATTCTATATTCAATAGCTTTGAATTCCTAATTTCCCCCTGTAGATGCAGATAAGTAGATGCAATTTTCCCATTCCGTCTCGGTGCTTGCTTTGAGCCTTCGGCTTTTTCCTCTGGGTGACGCGGGCAATCCTGCCTTCACCCGGGCTGGGGATTTTGGGATTGCTCGGTCCCGCCCCCTCCCCGCCCGGCTTTCAGCGAAGGGTTTAAAGGCAGAGAGATTTTTCCTTTGCGCCTAGAGAGGAGGCAGGAAAGGAGGGCTGGGATCCCAGTTTCCTGTCCTCTCCCGCCTCTTCCCCCACCCACCCCCGTCTCCCGCCGTTTGCTACGCCAGGACTGCGGAGATCCCCTCGCGGGGAGGGGCGCCAGGTGAGCAAAGACGCTGGCAAGAGGGCAGCTGGACCCCGAGCGAGGGACGGGTGGAGAAGACGGGGGGATCCCCAGGGAAAGGGAGGGAGCAAAGAGGGGGGCTTTTGCCAGCAGCGCCCTCTCCCCTTCGGAGTCCCCGGTTTTTGCTTGCAAGGTTTTCTGCTCCGTGCACGGTGCTGCTGCTTGGTTGCTGCTTCTGGGATCGGCTCCACCGATCCCCTTAAAATCCTCCCTCCCAGCCTGCAGAGATTCTCAGCCATCCAGGGCATGGTTGTGTAGGAAGCCCACTCCGAGAAAAATGAAATAACCTAGGAAATATTGAAAAGGCAGAATATTTCTCTAGATGTGAAAAGGAAGGAACATGTTTCAAAAAGATAAAGTAACTCTCCCTGCAGCTTCCTGCCCCCACCCACTTTGTCCATGAGCCATTAAAGCCTGCTCTAGCCCTTTACATAATAAAGAGTTCTCCCCCGCTTCAGCTCCAGGGGGATGGGATTAAGGCCTGATAATATTGGCCCTTTACTCAACTGACCGCATGGAATCTGAGAATTCAACCAAACCTGGACTCAGCCAAAGAGTTGCCCCTGCATGGCCCCATGTGAGTCTGACAACCAATCGGAATACATTTCTTGCACAGGAGCAGGAAGCAGATAGGTGGGGCCGGAGAGATTATAAAAAGCCCTGCAAGCCCCTTCCTCGACCCTTCTTCTTCACCCAACACCTGGAAGCATGTGATCACCCATTTTTCCCAGGACCTCAAGCCATGCGGTCCTGTCCACCATTAAAACCATCTTTCTAAGGAGCCTCATGTTTCCAGTGTCTTTTTCCCCACTTGGAATCGAACCCAGAAGGACATTTCTTCCAACAGTTGTCCCAAAGGTGAGCAAAGACACTGGCAAGAGGGCAGCTGGACCCCGAGGGAGGGAAGGGGGGCTCAGGTGAAGGAGAAGGGGGAATCCCCAGGTGAGGGAAGGGGAGGGGGGATTCCTTGGGGAAGGGAGCAAAGTGGGGGGCTTTTGCCAGCTGCGCCCTCTCCCCTTCGGAGTCTCCCGTTTTTGCTTGCAAGGTTTTCTGCTCCGTGCATTGATCGGCTCCACCGATCCCCTTAAAATCCTCCCTCCCAGCCTGCAGAGATTCTCAGCCATCCAGGGCATGGTTGTTCCAAATGTGGTTTTTTCAGGAATCAACCGAACTTTCTTGGGTTTTTTTTTTCCTTATTGATGACGTTTTGCTTCTCATTCAAGAAGCTTCATTAGCTCTGACAGGATGATGGGGAATGGAAGGATTTATGTTTCTTGCAGACAGCAGGTCATTTGCACCCTTTTAGAGGGTCCTTGAAGCTCTTGGAGGTTTATCTGCGCCCTAAGAGTCACCTGAGTTGTGTTCCTGGTTCTGCAATTTTTTTCCTCTGGAAATCCATTTGGTGTGGAAGTAGGCATTTTAGATGCTGATTGTGCTGGTTTTTGAGTAGTTGGCTGTCGTTTTGCTTGTGCTGCCCAGCCCTTTACCTTCTAAGTACTTGATAGACTGATGGTAAATCAGCAGTCCTGCTGACTGACAAAGGCCCCTTTTCTCAAAGGCTTCAATCACTTCCCTGGCTGTTTTTGTGCCTGCTCACCCAACAACCTTAGTAGTGACAAAAGTGAATCTCTGCCCTTGATCATTGCAGGGCGACGCTACCAATCAGTTCGGGTCTCCTCATCTGACCACTCAATTGTGTTCTTACAATTTGGTGTTCAGCTTCCTCCCTGTCTGTCCTACATAGTCACAGGGGCAATCCATGCAGGGGATCTGGTAGATTACATTAGAAGTATCTCCCACCTCCAAGCGATCTTTACAATTTGTCCTCATATGGTAGCCTCTGGGCAATCAGTGGGCATCTTGGAAGCTGCGTTCTACAGCATTCTGAAATTTTGTTGATGTATGGCAGAGTGTGCCATGTGGTTGGCCTTGTGCCTTGTTCTCTTTCTAGAGTCCACGCAGTAGCTAGAACTGGGGAAAGATCAGAGACCAAGGCTGGGAGCAGGCTAGGAGGAAGAAGGGCTTTGTGGTTTGCTCCACAGTGGAGAAGCAGAGCAGAGAAGCAGATAGGCTGAAACATATTCAGCTGCTACATATACCATATTTTTTGGAGTATAAGACACATCTTTTTCCCACAAAAAAGAGGCTGAAAATCTGAGTGCATCTTATACACTGAACACAGCATTTTCTGCCTCCCAAAACCCCGCCCCCTTCAACAAAACGGCTGTGGATAGCCTTTAGGAGGCTTGCAAATTGCTCCTGGGGGCTGGGGAAGGGAGAAATGAGTAAAAAATGGGGGGGGGGGTTTGCTCCATTTTGCCCTGGCCCCAGGAGAACTCTGTAAGCCTCCTAAAGGCTATCCATGCCCTTTTTTTTTGACAAAAACAGGCTCATGTTTGTGAAAAACGGCATTTTTACTCATTGGAGGGGCATCCCCCCCCAGGAGCATTCTATAAGCCTCCTAAAGGCTATCCATGCCCTTTTTTGGGGGGGAAAAACAGGACGGTTTTTGGGAAGTTTGCAAAGTGCAAAGTCTTTTTTTTTAATTTGCCTCTTCAAAATATTGGTGCGTCTTATACTCCGAAAAATACAGCACCTTCCCTCCCCAATTTTTATTCCTTTTTTTTTTAAAGGTAAATGTGTTTTTATTTTTCCATTTTCATTTTCATACAGTCACATATATACTGTGCATAACCGGGGCCATACAACATTAAACAATAAACACAGCAATTCCTCTTGTTAACAATACCCCCCAAAATAGAAACCCAATATAACTCTGCGACCCTCCATACACCTCTTTCTTCCGCCCCCCTCCAACTTTCCATCTTTCCTCCATCATTCCCCTCTACCTACTTCCCCTCCCCCTCTACCACTCCTCTCTCCCAGTCCACTCCCTCCCTTCCTTCTCACCCTCCCTCCCATCCTCTCTCCCGCCCTCTCAACCACTCTTTCTTCTATCCCACTACTCCTCTCTTGGTGTATTTCTACTATATGTCAATTTATTCAGCTTGTCCTATTTTTACAGTGAAATTAAAGAGAAACAGTATACATGTGAAATCGGATTGCATTGAAGTCTAACACATATTATATAACTCCCCTCCCCCCCTCCCCCCTAACACCCCCTCCCCCCCCCCGACTTCCCAGAGCCCGTACACGGTAAATGCCTTAACCTTTTGACAGGTCCACCATATATAAAAATATGTAGCATCGAGAGAACCACACCTCCAACATTTAGGCTGTACATTCGGATACATAGAAGCCAGCTTTTTAGGATCTAAATGCCATCTATAGAACATCTTATAAAAATTTTCTCTCAGGTGTTGTGCTTGTGTAAATTTCACATTTCTTACCCATATTCTTTCCCATGTGTCCAACATTATTGGTTCTTCAATATTTTGAGCCCACTTTATCATACAATCTTTAACTAATTCTCTTTCCGAATCCATCTGTATTAGTACATTATATATCCTCTTTATATGCATTAAACTTTGATCTCTTATTTGTTTAAACAGATTATCCTCAACTTGGATAAAACCACTTTTTTGGTCTATTTTCCATCTGGCCTGTAATTGCCCATACTGGAACCATGTTTGAACTACCTTCTCCTCTTTCAATACCTCTAAAGATTTTAATTGTAGTACCCCCCTTTCCAAAGTGAGAAGCTGTCTGTAGGTAGTTCTATCCTGTTTTTGTGTTATATTCATATTTTCGATTGCATGTCTAGGAATTGCCCACATGGGTATCTTGTCATTTAGTTTATATTGGTATTTTTTCCAAACCGCAATAAAGCATTTCTTAAAATATGACTTTTAAAATTCTTATCCAATTTTTTGTTGAATAACAAGTAAGCATGCCAGCCATATACCAGATCGTGTCCCTCGATATTCAGTATTCTATCGTTGGTTAAATGAGTCCAATCACTAATTGCAGATAGCGCCACTGCATCATAATATAGTTTTAGGTTAGGTAATTTCAAGCCGCCTCTCTCGCATACATCTTGCATTATTTTCATCTTTACCCTCGGCTTCTTTCCTGCCCATACAAATTTGTTGATACCCTTCTGCCATTCTAAAAGATTCGCATCTTTTTTAAGTATAGGTAACATTTGGAAGAGAAATAAAATTTTTGGTAAGATGTTCATTTTCACTGCCGCTATCCTACCCAGCAAAGATAAGTGCAATTTCTCCCATTTTTCCATCTCTATCTGTATACTATGCCAAAGTGGTTCATAATTGTGCTTATATAATTTCGCGTTTGAAGTTAAAATATTAACCCCAAGATATTTGACTTTTTTGACTACCTCACATCCTAGCATCCCTCCTAGTTCTTCCTTTTGTTTAGTATTCATATTTATAGCTAATATTTTTGTTTTCCCTAGATTTATTTTAAAACCAGACACTTGACCATATTGATTAATCGTATTCATTAAAACCATGCTAGATTCCTGCGGTTGTTCCAATATTATGACCAAATCATCCGCAAAAGCGCGGACTCTGTATTCTTGCTGCCTAATCTTGATCCCTTTTAGACCATCCAAGCCCCGTATTTTATTCAACAATACTTCCAAAGTTATAATGAACAATAGTGGGGACAAAGGACAGCCCTGTCTTGTACCTTTTCCAATTTGAAAAGGGTCTGTTAAACTTCTGTTGACTATGATTTGAGCTGTTTGCTGTTGGTATATTGCTTTAATTGGCTGTAAAAAGCAGCGACGTGCGGTGAAGCTTCTGGCTGGTGAGGCAACCCCCCCCCCCCCCGGCAGCAGGCTGGAGCGAGAGCGGCGGAGGCGAAAGGCGAAGAGGGGTGGGGGGGGTGTTCCAAGAGGCCGCCTCGCCTTTTGGCACTCCGCAAGCCAGGCCCGCAGCGGCAAGAGGATCCACTCTGCTTTTATCGCCCCCCCCTCCAGAGAAACCGGCTGCGAGCGAGTCTCCACAAGCCCCGGTTCCCTCTCCCAGCCGTCCCCGGAGGAAACGGGCCAGCCCCGCTTCCCTCCCCGGACTTTCCGGCAATAGAGGACAGCAGTCCGCTACCTCCGCTTTCTCCCAGAGCTCCAGCAGGCCTGCTGAGGAGGAGCCCGAAGAAGGCTGGAGCGAGAGCCATAGAGGTAAAAGGCTGGCCACTCGGGGCTTGGAAGAGGGAGCGGAATGCTATCCTCCACTGCCAGAAAGTCCGGGGAGGGAAGCAGGGCTGGCCCGTTTCCTCCTGGGGCTGCTGTGAGGCAGAACCGGGGCTGCAGAGACTTGCCCGGCCGGCTTCTCTGGAGCAGGGGGGAGGGGTGATAGAAGCGGAGCAGATCCTCTTGCCGCTGCAGGCCTGGCTTGCGGAGTGCCAAATGGGGAGGGGGGGCTCTTGGAACACCCCCCCCACCCCTCTTCGCCCTTTCCTCCTGGGGCTGCTGGGAGATGGAACCAGGGCTGCAAACACCTCCACCCATCCCTCTTCGCCTTTCGCCTCCGCAGTTCCTCCTCGCCACCCACCTCCTCCATCCCCACCTCTGTGTCCGCCAGGCGTCTCGTGTTTATGCCCGCCATAAACGCGAGATGCCTAGTGGACACAGCGGGGGGGGACGGAGGAGGCGGAGGGGGCGAGATGGCAGCTGGCGAAGAAAGGGGAGAGGAGGAGGAGGAAAGGAAGAGGGGAGCAGGATGGGGGGGAGAGGGCTGCCCCTCTCTTCTCAAACAAACAAGGCTCCCCTCCCTGCGTCTGCTCCTTCCCTCTCTTCTCAAGCAAACTCTCTCTCAAATTGAGAGAGTTTGTTTGAGTGAAGTTAAGAAAGAATGAAACACACACACACACACACACACACAAAATAAAAACAAATTACAATTACTTAAATTACAAATAAATTGAATTCCTCCTCCCTCCCTCTGACCAACATACCTTCCAGTTACGCCAAAATTCCAGATTCGGTCTAGCTAGGCTCCAGGGCCAGGCAGGCTAGGATAGTGGCTCCTAGAGCCACCATGTGCCCTCTGCAGGAAGAGGCCCGAGAACTATGGGCTACACTTGCATACTAATTGTTTTGCTTTTAACCCTTGGTTAACCCTTAAAAGGCAAAAAAATCCTTATGCAAAGGAGGCCCCGAGTTCTCTGGCCTCCTCCTATACTTAAACACTATATACACTCCAAATCACTGTGAGTTGAAGTCTGGTAGCAACTAGCTTGGCCTTAATTATTTTTTTAAAAATCTTTAAAATTCCTTCCTTTCCTGAGGAGACTGGTGAGGCCCCGCCTCCCCTGCCTCTAGTGAGTGCACGTCCCTGGTAAAAAGCTATCTCCTATCGGCATTTTTTGCAATATCTTCAACAGAAATTGCCAGTTAACTCGATCAAAGGCCTTCTCAGCATCGAGAAATATGAACGTAGCAGGAATTTGGTTGTTCTTTCCCAAATATTGTAATGCATTAATAACTAGTCTAACATTACTCTTCATCTGTCTCCCCTGTATAAAACCCATTTGGTCGGTGTGTATCAATTGTTGAATAACCAACATTAACCTATTTGCTAATATTTTAGTAAAAATTTTATAATCTACATTAAGTAATGAGATAGGTCTATAATTTTTTGGTTGGGTAGTATCTTGATCTTCTTTGGGTATCAAAGATATAAACGCTGTCTTCCAAGATGGAGGCACTTTACCTTCCGTTTGGATCTTATTAAATAATTCTCTAAGAGGTTCTACCATTTCTAACTGTAAATTTTTATAGTAAACCGCTGTGAAGCCATCTGTACCTGGCGCTTTCCCTAACTTTAGTTGCTTAATTACCTGCAAAATTTCCCCCGAGGTTATTGGTTGGTTCAGCTTTTGCCTGTGCTCTTCTCTAACTAAGGGTATTTTCTCTTTATCTAAGTATTTGTCTATATCTAAACCCTTAATTTTATCCCCTTTATACAATTCTGTAAAAAATTCCCGAAATGCCTTTTGAGTCTCCTCCTGTTGAAACACCTCCTTCCCTCTATAAATCAGTTTGGATACATTTCGAGTTTTCCTTTTTTTCCTAATCTGATAGGCTAACCATCTGCCAGGTTTATTTGCGTTACAAAAAGTGTTGTGTTTTGCATATAATAAACTAGTGGCTACCTGGTCAGAGATCAACATATCAAATTGAGATTTTAATATGGTAATTGCTTCCTTAACCTGTGTATCACCTGGATCCAATATTAACTCCAACTCTTTCCTCTTAATTTCCTCTTCCAATTCTGTTCGTTTTAGCCCTTGTTTATGTCTATGTGTTTTATTTATATTCATCAGTACTCCTCTCATATACGCTTTGCTTGCATCCCATACAAATTCCATAGATGTACCCTTATTCATATTCAAAACAAAGTATTCAGATAACAGTTTTTTTACAACCATTAATGTACTTTTCATATCTGAATAAGTTTTCATTCAGCCTCCAAGACCTTCTTGCCTGCACTGTCCTTCCCAATTCCATCCAAACTGGGTTATGGTCCGAAAGGACCCTAGCCGCAATATTTGTCTTCTTCACCCTAGAAAGTAAATCATTAGTGATTAATATAAAATCAGTCCTTGAGAGGGATTGATGTCTATCAGAAAAGAAGGTGAAATCATATTCCTCTGAGTTTCTTTCTTGCCAGATATCTCTCAATTCAAAGTCGTCCATCATGTGAAAAAAAGGTTTGGGTAGCTTAGCTCGCATTTTAGTATTTGGGTGAGAGGTCTTCTTATCTCTTTTAGTGTCAATCACACTGTTCCAGTCACCCAATAGTATACAAGACTTATAGTCCCACTGTACTAATTTAGCATGAAGATTTCTATAGAATCCGTCTTGCTGTTGATTAGCAATTTTTATTCTTCTAAAGCTGCAATTTTAAAATTGATTCCTGCAATTTTCAGCTGGTTGGAAAATTTAAAAAGTCTTCATCTTAGGGTTCACTCCTTGTTATTTTTTTGTACATCTTGTTTTCTTGGAAACTAAGGCATTTCATGAACAAAACTGCTGCTTTAAATTTTGCAGACACATAGGGCATGCATAAGCTTTGGGAGGCTTGTAGAGTGCGGGGGGGGGGGCATGAATGGGCAAAAAATGCCTCCAAAACCCTCAGCACATCCATTATTGTGAAAAACGGGATTTACTGGGACAGGGTATCAGAACCAAAAAAGTGTATAAGACGCACTCAGATTTTCACACTCTTGGGGGGGGGGGACGGACGAAGGTGTGTCATATACTCTGAAAAATACAGTGTTCTTGCTGTTTTCACATCTTGTGCAGCCTTTTATATACAATAATTAAAGTCACCACTTTATGTGAATCTTTTAGATGAAGAGGATGTCCAGAAGACCATCCTGAGCAAGTGAGAATCAGAAACACCATTAAAAAGGAAAACAAATCCAGCCAGCAATCAAAGTTTTCCCCCCACTTCCTCCGGAAAACCACAAAACTCTTCTCCTCCCGAAGACAGGGGAGAGACAAAAGAGAGAATAACAGAAAGAGAATTTTCAGCTGGAAATAATTGAGTCTGTGAAACTCACTGAAACACTTCATGAAAAGGTCAAGGTCAGGATCATTTCCAAATCCCAAATAATCTGGAAATCCGGAATGGAAGAGGTCACTTGGATAGGCCCATAGGGCAGACAGTCATGCAAGCCACATCATGTGAAGTAAGAAAGAGTAGCTTGAATAAAAGCACCATCGAAGAAGGGATCACAAATATTTTGGACCTTGAGAATCCAAAAATGTAAGTGAAGGAAACACCCCTGTAAAAATTTCAGATCAAAGCTGATTATGCATGAGAGGATCCAAACTGGAGAAAAGTCTGCCCAGTGCCATCACTGTGGCAAAAGCTTCAGAAAGCAGGCCAACCTAAGGATGCACCAGAGGACCCACACAGGGGAGCAACCATATGAGTGTCTGGAGTGTGGGAAAAGATTCAGTCAAAATTCCCATCTGGTGAGCCACCATAGGATTCACACTGGGGAGAAACCATATGAGTGTCTGTATTGTGGGAAAAGTTACAGTAGCAATTCCCATCTGGTGAGCCACCAGAGGACTCACACTGGGGAGAAACCATATGAGTGTCTGGATTGTGGGAAAAGATTCAGTCAAAATTCCAATCTGGTGAAACACCAGAGGATTCACACTGGGGAGAAACCATATGAGTGTCTGGATTGTGGGAAAAATTTCAGTCATTATTCCAGCCTGGTGATACACCAGAGGTCTCACACAGGAGAGAAACCATATGAATGCCCGGATTGTGGGAAAAGTTTCAGTAATGATTCCAGTTTGATGAGGCACCAGAGGACTCACACAGGAGAGAAACCATATGAATGTCTGGATTGTGGGGAAAAATTCAGTCAAAATTGCCAACTGGTGAACCACCATAGGACTCATACTGGGCAGAAACCGTATGAGTGCCCGGATTGTGGGAAAAGTTTCAGTCACAATTCCAATCTGGTGGTACATCAGAGGAGTCACACAGGGGAAAAACCATATGAGTGTCTGGATTGTGGGAAAAAATTCAGTCATAATTCCCATCTGGTGCGCCACCGTAGGATTCACACTGGGGAGAAACCGTATGAGTGCCCGGATTGTGGGAAAAGTTTCAGTCATGATTCCAGCTTGATGGAACACCAGAGGACTCACACAGGAGAGAAACCATATGAATGTCTGAATTGTGGGAAAAAATTCAGTCAAAATTACCATCTGGTGAGCCACCATAGGACTCACACTGGGGAGAAACCATATGAATGTCTGGATTGTGGGAAAAGATTCAGTCGGAATTCCCATCTGGTGATACATCAGAGGACTCACACTGGGGAGAAACCATATGAGTGTCCGGATTGTGGGAAAAGTTTTATTGCTAGGTATAAACTTATCAGTCATGTAAGGTTACACATAGGGGAGAAACCTTTCAAATGTCCAGAGTGTGGACGGTGCTTCACGCAAAATTCCTCCCTTACTGCACACAAGAAAATCCATGTGACGCAGAAGGTGATGACTGTAGGGAAGGCTTGAATTTCATTTCTGAGCTGCCTATAAAAATATGGGTGAGAAGTTAACTCTTTTATTTCTGGCCTTGTTCAGTTAGTCAAATGTGTTTCACTATTAGAGATGAGGGAGAAAAGAAAATTTAATCAAGGCTAATTTCCCATAGCTGACTATCACCAGAAATTAATGGATATTCACTGGTATAGAAATAGCTCAATTCTGCAAAAAAGACTTTTAGGGTGTTTTTTTTTTTTTTTTTTGCATACTGATCTTTGTACATCATAGAAATGCCCAGGCAGAGTTTCAGCCTTCTACCTATGTGTCTTTCTCACTTTGAGCCCAAGAATTCTTCAGCCGGAAGGTCTTTTTAAAAAATGTTGGAGTCATAATGTTTCTCCGAGGCTCCAAAAATCTGCTAGAGATCCAAAAAAGTACATTACAGAATAATGTTGGAAGGGATCTTGGAGATCTTCTAGTCCAACTCCCTGCTCAAACGGAAGACTTTGTCCCATCGATCCTCAAACTACGGCCTGCAGGCAGGATACGGCCCACCGATGCAGAGTATCCAGCCTGCGGAGTGATGGCATTCAGCCCCGCCCCTCGTTGGCCTTATCTTCCAGCTAGCATCCACTCCATCTGCACTTCTGGTGAGTTATTTCGCCGGTTGAGCTGCACTTCAGATCACACCGCTGATGCTGAAGGTGAGGCCAAAGGGTGCAGGGGAGGGCCAGCTGGCTGAGGGGTGATCTTGCCAATGCAGCCACATGATCCAAGGCCGGTGGGCGAGTAGGGTAGAGGCTGCTGCTGGCTTGAAAAGCAGCTATCAGCTTGTAGTACTTTAAAAGTCTTTAAAATGCTTTAAAAACAGTTTTTCAAGACACTTTTCATAGCCATATGATCCAGGGCTGGTGGATGAATAGGGGAAGGGCAAGTACAGCAAGGACAAAGGCAAAATGGACTGCTAAATTGGCCACGCCCACCCAGCCACATGCCCACCTAGCCATTCCCACCCAGCCACATGCCTACCCAGCTGGTCCCCCAGTCTGAGGGACCGTCAATTGGCCCCCTGTTTAAAAGTTTAAGGACCCCTGCCCTATACCATTCCAGATAAGTAACTGTCCAGTCTCTTCTTAAAAACCTCCATTGATGGAGCACCCAGAACGTCTGAATGCAAGTGATTCCACTGGTTAATTGCTCCAAGTGTCAGGAAACTTCTCCCCAGTCCTAAGTTCTGGTTCTCTGCTTGATTAGTTTTCCCTCCAAAGGAAAACGATAGGAGCACTTAGTGATGATGGTGGCTCCTCAAATATGAGGGGATGGGAGAGGAGTTCCATCTTTTCCTAACATGCACAAAGATTGAGTGCAAGGAGAACAGTGAATTCAGAAATACAGCGCAGTGACGCACAGAACGGAGAACATATGAGGGAGGTTTCGACTGGTGAGAAGAGCATGAAAATTTCCTATGTAAAGGTGGTTGAATATGACATGGAAAAGCTGTTGCAATATTCTAGAGAAAAAGGGGTTGTGGCTTTTGAGCACAGGATCTTCAAATTTATTAGCAACTCCTGCTGTGATCTTTTTTGTGTGGAGGTGCCTCTTGTTATCGTTTGAAGGCGGGAGGGATGATAGCAATGCCAAGATGCTGAGTTTACCGAAGAATTCAAGGTTTGTTCATTTTAGTAACACATTTCAAGCTATAATACAATGCCCTCTCGACCCCCAGAAACAAAAGAGCATGTGGTTCTCCAGTGAGCCTTGGTAAGGCCGCACTTGGAATATTGCAGCCAGTTTTGGTTGCTATGATGTAAAAAATATGTTGAGACTCTAGAAAGAGTGCAGAGAAGAGCATCAAAGATGATTAGGGGGCTGGAGGCTAAAACATGAAGAACACGGTTGCTGGAATTGAGTATGTCTAGTAGTTCAATGAAAAGACGGACCAGGGGAGACATGACAGCAGTCTTCCAATATCTCAGGGGCTGCCACAAATAAGAGCGAGTCAAGCTGTTCTCCAAAGCACCTGAAGGCAGGAAAAGAAGCAATGGATGGAAACTAATCAAAGAGGTAAGCAACCTAGAACTAAGGAGAAATTTCACAACAGAACAATTAATCAGCTTACCTCCAAAAGTTGTGAATGCTCCAACATGATACTCTATGCTGGTTGGGGAATTCTGGGAGTTGAAGTCCACCCATTTTCCAAGTTGCCAAGGTTGAGAAACACTGCCCTCCCCCCTCTTACCCTCGCTTTCCTTTTAGTTCCATGTAACCTTCTGTTTTATATATGTATTCTCTCTTCTACGTATTTTAAAATTAATTATCGTTTTTAGACTATTCTTTTTTCTACTTTTTAACTGTATGCTGATCTTTCACAGTAATAAATATTGATTTGATTTTGTCAGCTTATCCATTACTTTTTTCTCTCCAGGAGATCACGTTGTGGATGAACCAGTGGTGAAATCTAAACCTTTTTCCTACCGGTTCTTGGTAGTGGTGGGGTCATGTGACTGGGGGGGTTGTCAAAAGACAGAAACTCACTTTAACAAAGTCCTGCTGGAGCAGGGGGTTGGACTAGATGACCTCGAGGTCCCTTACAGCCCTGGATTGCTGTGCTCTTTCAAGGTATCCTCTGGAGCTGCGTCTAGTGCCCGATTTGTGGTCCTTCCTCCTTCTCCTTTTTCTCTCCCTCCCTCTCCCTTTTTCTTTCTTTTTTTCGCCCTCACTCCTGTTTTTGGCCTAGCAGGCCTCACCCCTGTTTTTGGCCTAGCAGGCCTCAGGGAAGCCTCCTGGGAGCAAAAACAAACCCCTCTACCCATCTACCAACAGAACTCACCACATGGCACCTGAGGACATTGCATCACCTAGCAAGATTCAACCAAGCTTGGGACTCCGGACAGCCTACAGGGCTGCCCTTGCATCAGTGGTGGGTTCCTACCGGTTTGGACTTACTCGGCTGAGCCGGTAGTAGTTTGGTGGCCTGGGTTGCTGGATTTTTCAAAATGACCATTAGATCATTAGTATTGCTTATTTTATTATTAACACGCTATGATGCTAATCACTTCTACTCCCCCCTCCCCACCTGAAAAGATCTCTGTTCAAACTTCCACTTGGGCGTGGCCAGCATGCAACTCATCCTGCATGCTGGCTGGGAGTTTGGTGAGGAGCCTGAGGGAGAGAAGCGGATAGGATAGGGGAGGTTACTGTGCAGGGGTGGGTTCCTGCCAGTTCTAACCTCTTCTATTGAAGAGGTTCCACAAATCTACAGTGCCGTTTAGAACCGGTTCCAGCTCCCTCCCCACCACCCATCCGCACATCATCAAGATGAAGAGCCAGAGGAGGAATTCTGGGAGTTGAAGTCCACAAGTCTTAAAGCTGTCAAGTTTGAACACCCCTGGGTTTTTTTTTCTAAAGGGTTAGGGGTGGAAGGGTCTTGTAACTTTTTTCACATATTTTTTTAAATTTCCATTTCATTCTATACAATCACATGTCTACTGTGCATAACCGGGGCATATAACATTGAGTAATAAACACAGCCCTCACTTATATAGAAAATGCCCCCTAAAATACAAGCCCAATATACCACCTTGACCCACCATACACCCTCTTTCAACCCCCTCCAACTTTCATTCTTCCTTCTCACATACCTCTCTACACCTACTTCCCCTCCCCCTCTATCTAATCCTAACCCTATCACTCCCTCTCTTAATTCATTCCCTCCTTTCCTTCTCCTCCTCCTCTCTCTCCCCTTCTCCACCCTCCTTCTTTCACTCAGCTCCTCCCTTCGGTATACTTCTATTACCTTCCAATATATTCGGTTTGTTCTGTTTTAACACTAACATTAAAAAGCCACAGTATACAAGTGCAATCATGTACTTTAGGATTTAACACATATTGTATTTCCCCCCTCCCCCCAGAACCCCACCTCCCTTCCCTCCCCCCGACTTCCCAGAGCCCGTACACGGTATAGCATTTTAACAATCACAGTCTAAAATATCTCAACATTCAGCTCAGCTTCTTACTGTTACCCAAATTATGAACAGTTTCAGTTATTACTAATGTTAAACATAAACTATCTGGAGTTTCTTAGTCCCATAATGAACAGTTTACATTGTTTGTATACATTAAACTCAGCTTCTCACCATTACACAAATTTAAACAGTTTGCTTTGTTCTGTCTATTTCCAAACCTATTAATTTTGTTCCCTTTGTGCCTCCTTCCTCTATAACACAATTTAGATACATTTCGAATTTTTCTTTTGATTTCCTCTTCCAACTCTTTTTTTTGCCTTTATTTGTATCCATATATATATATATATATATATATATATATATATATATATATATATATATATATATATATAAACACACCTTCACACACATATATATGTATATATATACGTACATATATATATACATATATATTTTTATATTCATTAGTACTCTTCTCATATATGCTTTTCTTGGGTCTCCTAGAAATTCCCTAAATATGCCCTTATTCATATTCCGAACATGATATTCAGATAGCAATTTTTACAATCATTAATATACTTTTCATATCAAAATAGCTCCCATTCGACCTCCAAGATCTTCTTACCTACACTACCCTTCCCAACTCCATCCAAACTGGGCCATGATCCAAAAGAACCCCCACCACAATCTCCGTCCTCTTCGCCCCAGAAAATAAATCATCAGTAATTTATATAAAAGTTCATAATTATCCATCAAGTCAATATCTTTTCTTCAGTATGCAACTATGTCATTTTTCTTTTGCATGACAGAAGTCACAAAGTATTGACCATGTAATCAATGGCCAATAACTATTAAAGTTGTAGCAGTCTGCCTTATTTCCCCATTCGTCTGGTAGTCGTACTGCTAGGTCCTTGTTCTGTGATCCCTTGCCCTACCGGGAAGGAAAGATGATGCTTTCTATCTTGTGGTTGTATAATTTGTTGTTTATCTTGTCCTTCTCATTGTCTTTCTCCGGAGCCAGATGATTCAGAATGTCCCACCTTCAGGGTCTTATGATAGAAATCTCGGGCTTCCCATACAGAGTTGAGACGATATTTTTGCTCACCAAGTGTAATTATAATACCAAATGGCACATCCCATCTATACTGTATCTGACGGTTTCTGAGTTCTTCCACTAGAAAAGCGTAATCTCTCCTGGCTCTTAACATTTGGGGTGGTATTTCTTTGAAGACAATCAAATCCTGTCCGCCAATTTGTAGCTTGGTATTATAAGACTTTTGTAATATCCTATTTCTAGACTCTCTTGTAGCAAAATATATGATTACATCTCGAGGGAGCTGTCTCTGTTTTGCCGTCCAAGAATTATGGCCGTAAATTTTTTCAATCTGCCAATCAAAGTTGATTCCCGGTCTTCCCACCAGACGACCGAAGGCCTCTGAGAAAATCTGTTTCAGGTTCTCCTGTTCCCTTTCACGCAGTCCCCTGATTATTAATGCAAACTCCATCTTTTTATAATTTATCATAACGATTTGTTTTTTCTGTATTTTCAACTTTTTGTTGCATCACTTCAATTTTGGATGTCAAGTTGGTATTGGCTTCCTCCAGAAGCTCTAACTTATCTTCCATTCCAGCAACATACTCTGTCAATACAGTTACAAGTCCTATCATGTCTTCCTTTGTATTAGCAATCTTAGTGTCAAACTTGTCACAAAAGTCTGTAATAAGTTGCTTTATCTCCTCTCTGAATTCTCTAAGTGTCTCAAAAAGAAAGTGATGGAACACCTATAGCTTTTGGAGGCAAACTGTTCCATTGATTAATTGTTCTCATTCAAGAAGCTTCTTCATCTCTGAAGCTTCTTGGATGAAAAGCAAAATGTCTGCAAAGGAAAGACAAGAAAGTCCAGTTGCCTCTTGAAAAAGGACCTTTGGGACAACCATGACTTGGATGACTGAGAATCTCTGTAGATCAAGGGTGTCAAACTCAAGGCCCAGATCTGGCCTGCGGGGTGTTTAGATCTTGCCCGTGGGGCTGCCCTGGAAACAGTGAAGGACTGTGGGCGGCTTGAGCTCTGTTTTCGCTGGCCGAGGGTTGCAGGAGCCATCACAGCCAAAAAAAGCAACTCTGGAGCCCATTTTTGCTGGCAGAGTGTTTGGGCCACCACAGTTGTGTGATGTACCCGTGGTTCGCCCATGAGGCCAATGTTGAGAAAAGACACGGACACGAGCTTTCTCGGGATGAGGCGACCCAGATTGGGGTCTGGGAGCCCCTTTTATTGAGATAGGACAAAGGCAGCAGGAGCAATCAGCATGTGATTTAAGACAGCCTGTCAAATTACAATTGCTAATCTACTGCTCAGGGAAATTCTGTCTATATATGGTCAAATCCTGGGCGTCGTTCTATGGCCTCCGCTGTTTATAATTTTCACTTTCCATAAAAGGATCTTTTAGTGTGTTAACATGTATGTAAATCTTCAGACACTTCAAAGACTAACTGACTCCATTCTTGTAAATAAGATGAGTGAGCGGAAGAGAAATGCCGGTCTGGAATTCTCTCAGGAATGAACTTCAAGCCAGGATCTGTTTTCAATCTGTTTTTTGGCATTATGTGTGCAAGTGCATATCTCTTACAACCGCATGAAATGTTTCTTTGGAAAGTTTATCATTTTCTTTTAGTGTATATGGACAGTCACTTCCTCCTTTGTAAGACAGAAAAGGTGCTCCCAGACTCTTCCTGATATACTGTATAGATATTGAGTGAATCCCAGCATTCCAGTCAGCAATGGCAGGGCCAAGAGGTGATGGGTGTTGTAGTCCTATCACATCTGTGGGACAGTTTCATCTTTTCTATTCTATTCATTTCTATATTTCTATTCATTCCCATTCTAATTCCTATTCAATTCTAAATCCTATTCTATTCTAATTCCTATTCTATTCTTATTCCTATCTACTCTACTATTCATTTCATTTCTAGTTCTCTATTTCTATTCCTATTTCTCTTCATTGCCCTTCTAATTCCTATTCCATTCTATTCCCAATTCCTAATCTAATTCCTATTCTATCCTTATCCCATTCTATATTCAATAGCTTTGAATTCCTAATTTCCCCCTGTAGATGCAGATAAGTAGATGCAATTTTCCCATTCCGTCTCGGTGCTTGCTTTGAGCCTTCGGCTTTTTCCTCTGGGTGACGCGGGCAATCCTGCCTTCACCCGGGCTGGGGATTTTGGGATTGCTCGGTCCCGCCCCCTCCCCGCCCGGCTTTCAGCGAAGGGTTTAAAGGCAGAGAGCTTTTTTCCTTTGCGCCTAGAGAGGAGGCAGGAAAGGAGGGCTGGGATCCCAATTTCCTGTCCTCTCCCGCCTCTTCCCCCACCCACCCCCGTCTCCCGCCGTTTGCTACGCCAGGACTGCGGAGATCCCCTCGCGGGGAGGGGCGCCAGGTGAGCAAAGACGCTGGCAAGAGGGCAGCTGGACCCCGAGCGAGGGACGGGTGGAGAAGACGGGGGGATCCCCAGGGAAGGGGAGGGAGCAAAGAGGGGGGCTTTTGCCAGCAGCGCCCTCTCCCCTTCGGAGTCCCCGGTTTTTGCTTGGAAGGTTTTCTGCTCCGTGCACGGTGCTGCTGCTTGGTTGCTGCTTCTGGGATCGGCTCCACCGATCCCCTTAAAATCCTCCCTCCCAGCCTGCAGAGATTCTCAGCCATCCAGGGCATGGTTGTGTAGGAAGCCCACTCCGAGAAAAATGAAATAACCTAGGAAATATTGAAAAGGCAGAATATTTCTCTAGATGTGAAAAGGAAGGAACATGTTTCAAAAAGATAAAGTAACTCTCCCTGCAGCTTCCTGCCCCCACCCACTTTGTCCATGAGCCATTAAAGCCTGCTCTAGCCCTTTACATAATAAAGAGTTCTCCCCCCCCCTTCAGCTCCAGGGGGATGGGATTAAGGCCTGATAATATTGGCCCTTTACTCAACTGACCGCATGGAATCTGAGAATTCAACCAAACCTGGACTCAGCCAAAGAGTTGCCCCTGCATGGCCCCATGTGAGTCTGACAACCAATCGGAATACATTTCTTGCACAGGATAGGAAGCAGATAGGTGGGGCCGGAGAGATTATAAAAAGCCCTGCAAGCCCCTTCCTCGACCCTTCTTCTTCACCCAACACCTGGAAGCATGTGATCACCCATTTTTCCCAGGACCTCAAGCCATGCGGTCCTGTCCACCATTAAAACCATCTTTCTAAGGAGCCTCCATGTTTCCAGTGTCTTTTTCCCCACTTGGAATCGAACCCAGAAGGACATTTCTTCCAACAGTTGTCCCAAAGGTGAGCAAAGACGCTGGCAAGAGGGCAGCTGGACCCCGAGGGAGGGAAGAGAGGCTCAGGTGAAGGAGAAGGGGGAATCCCCAGGTGAGGGAAGGGGAGGGGGGATTCCTTGGGGAAGGGAGCAAAGAGGGGGGCTTTTGCCAGCTGCGCCCTCTCCCCTTCGGAGTCTCCCGTTTTTGCTTGCAAGGTTTTCTGCTCCGTGCATTGATCGGCTCCACCGATCCCCTTAAAATCCTCCCTCCCAGCCTGCAGAGATTCTCAGCCATCCAGGGCATGGTTGTTCCAAAGGTGGTTTTCTCAGGAGTCAACCGAACTTTCTTGGTTTTTTTTTTTCCTTATTGATGACGTTTTGTTTCCCATTCAAGAAGCTTCATTAGCTCTGACAGGATGATGGGGAATGGAAGGATTTATGTTTCTTGCAGACAGCAGATCATTTGCACCCTTTTAGAGGGTCCTTGAAGCCCTTGGAGGTTTATCTGCATCCTAAGAGTCACCTGAGTTGTGTTCCTGGTTCTGCATTTTTTTTGCTTCTGGAAATCCATTTGGTGTGGAAGTAGGCATTTTAGATGCTGATTGTGCTGGTTTTTGAGTAGTTGGCTGTCGTTTTGCTTGTGC
Source organism: Thamnophis elegans (assembly GCF_009769535.1). Lineage (NCBI taxonomy): Eukaryota > Metazoa > Chordata > Lepidosauria > Squamata > Natricidae > Thamnophis > Thamnophis elegans. Next base: position 154,806,022 of record NC_045542.1, on the reverse strand, counting down.
TGCCCAGCCCTTTACCTTCTAAGTACTTGATAGACTGATGGTAAATCAGTACTCATGTTGACTGACAAAGGCCCCTTTTCTCAAAGGCTTCAATCACTTCCCTGGCTGTTTTTGTGCCTGCTCACCCAACAACCTTAGTAGTGACAAAAGTGAATCTCTGCCCTTGATCATTACAGGGCGAAGCTACCAATCAGTTCGGGTCTCCTCATCTGATCACTCGCTTGCGTTCTTACAATTTGATGTTCAGCTTCCTCCCTGTCTGTCCTACATAGTCACAGGGGCAATCCATGCAGGGGATCTGGTAGATTACATTAGAAGTATCTCCCACCTCCAAGCAATCTTTACAACGTATAATTTGTCCTCATACGGTAGCCTCTGGGCAAACAGTGGGCACCTCGGAAGCTGCGTTCTACAGCATTCTGAAATGTTGTTGATGTATGGCAGAGTGTGCCATGCGGTTGGCCTCGTGCCTTGTTCTCTTTCTAGAGTCCACGCAGTAGCTAGAACTGGGGAAAGATCAGAGACCAAGGCTGGGAGCAGGCTAGGAGCAAGAAGGGCTATGTGGTTTGCTCCACAGTGGAGAAGCAGAGCAGAGAAGCAGCTAGGCTGAAACATATTCAGCTGCTACATATATCATATTTTTGGAGTATAAGACAGACCTTTTTCCATCAAAAAAGGGGCTGGAAATCTGAGTGCATCTCATACACTGAATACAGCATTTTTTGCTTCCCAAAACCCCTTCCCTTCACCAAAATGGCCATGCATAGCCTTCAAGAGGCTTGCAAATTTCTCCTGGGTGCTGGGGAGGGCAGAAATGAGTAAAAAATGGGTCAGTTTTTTGTTTATTAGACATAGGAAGGAAGCATGAAGTGCTCCGAAATCTCCTGGTAGACGGCTGCGTTGACCCTGGTCTTCATGAAGCACAGTGGTCTACAGTCCTGTTGCTCAGTGGTCCAAAGTCCTCTTTCCTGATGAGAGCAACTTTTGCCAAAAGCACCAAAATCTGGTTCAATGACCGTGGGATTACTGTGCTTGATTGGCCTCTCCATTCTTCCTCCATACTCTGGGTCCTTGGTTTCCAAATGTGATGCAAAAGTTGCTCTCATCAGAAAAGAGGACTTTGGACCACTGATTTTGGAGCACTTCTTGGTTCCTTCTGCAGACGAGCTTTATGGGGATGCTGACTTAATTTTCCTGCTGCCCACACTGCCAAAAGCACCAAAACCTGGTTCAATCACTGTGGGATTACTGTGCTTGATTGGCCAGCAAACTCGTCTGACCTGAACTCCATAGAGAATCTATGGGGTATTGCCAAAAGAAAGATGAGAGACATGAGACCGAACAGTGTGGAAGAGCTGAAGGCCGCTATTGAAGCATCCTGGTCTTCCACAACACCTCAGCAGTGCCACAGGCTGATAGCTTCCATGCCACGTCGCATTGAGGCAGTAATTGCTGCAAAAGGGGCCCAAACCAAGTACTGAGTACATATGCATGCTTATACTTTTCAGGCGTACTATATTGTTCTACATACAATCCTACAAATGAACTTTTGCACGATATTCTAATTTTTCGAGTTTCACCTGTATATATTGAGAATAAAAAACCCTGCTGCCTTCACCAAAATGGCTGTGCATAGCCTTTAGGAGGCTTGCAAATTACTCCTGGGGGCTGCGGAAGGCAGAAATGAGAAAAATATGGGTCATTTTTTTGCTCCATTTGCCCCCCCCCCCCCCCCCGGCCCCAGGAGCACTCTATAAACCTCCTAAAGGCTATGCATGCCCTTTTTTTTGACAAAAACAGGCTCTTTATTTGGAAAACAGGCCATTTTTTCCCTCATTGGCGGGGGCACCCCCCAGGAGCACTCCGCAAGCCTCCTAAAGGCTATCCATGCCCTTTTTTGGAGGGAAAAAAACGGGACTGTTTTGGGGAGGTTTGCAAAGTGCAAAGTCTTTTTTTTAAATTTGCCTCTTCAAAATATTGGTGCGTCTTATACTCCGAAAAATACAGTACCTTCCCTCCCCAATTTTTATTCTCCTAGTGCTGCAATTTTAAAATTGATTCCTGCAATTTTCAGCTGATTGGAAAATTTAAAAAGTCTTCATCTTACGGTTCACTCCTTGTTATTTTTTGTACATCTTCTTTTCTTGGAAACTGAGGCATGTCATGAACAAAACTGCTGCTTTAAATTTTGCAGACACATAGGGCATGCATAAGCTTTGGGAGGCTTGTAGAATGCTGCGGGGGGGGGGGCATGAATGGGCAAAAAATGCCTCCAAAACCCTCTGCACAACCGTTTTTGTGAAAAACGGGATTTACGGGGACAGGGCGTCAGAGCCAAAAAAGTGTATAAGACGCACTCAGATTTTCACACTCTTGGAGTGGGGCAGGGGAAGGTGTGTCATATACTCTGAAAAATACAGTATTCTTGCTGTTTTCACCTCTTGTGCGGTCTTTTATATACAATAATTAAAGTCACCACTTGATGTGAATCTTTTAGATGAAGAGGATGTCCAGAAGACCATCCTGAGCAAGTGAGAATCAGAAGCACCATTAAAAAGGAAAACAAATCCAGCCAGCAATCAAAGTTTTCCCCCAACTTCCTCCGGAAAACCACAAAATTCTTCTCCTGCCCAAGACAGGGCAGAGACAAAAGAGAGAATAACAGAAAGAGAATTTTCAGCTGGAAGTAATTGAGTCTGTGAAACTCACTGAAACACTCCATGAAAAGGTCAAGGTCAGGATCATTTCCAAATCCCAAATCATCTGGAAATCTGGAATGGAAGAGGTCACTTGGACAGGCCCATAGGGCAGACAGTCATGCAAGCCTCATCATGTGAAGGAAGAAAGAGTAGCTTGAATAAAAGCATCATCGAAGAAGGGATCACAAACATTTCGGACCTTGAGAATCCAAAAATGTAAGGGATGGAAACACCCCTGCAAAAATTTCAGATCAAAGCTGATTATGCATAAGATGATCCAAACTGGGGAAAAGTCTGCACAGTGCCATCACTGTGGCAAAAGCTTCAGAAAGCAGGCCAACCTAAGGATGCACCAGAGGACCCACACAGGGGAGCAACCATATGAATGTCTGGATTGTGGGAAAAGGTTCAGTCAGACTTCCAATCTGGTGAGCCACCATAGGATTCACACTGGGGAGAAACCATATGAGTGTCTGGATTGTGGGAAAAGTTTCAGTCATAATTCCAGCCTGGTGATACACCAGAGGACACACACAGGAGAGAAACCGTATGAATGTCCTAATTGTGGGAAAAGATTCAGTACGAATTCCCAACTGGTGAGCCACCATAGGACTCACACTGGGCAGAAACCGTATGAGTGCCCGGATTGTGGGAAAAGTTTCAGTCATTTCTCTGGCCTGATGAATCACCAGCCGACTCACACAGGGGAGAAACCATATGAGTGTCTGGATTGTGGGAAAAGATTCAGTCATAATTTCCATCTGGTGAGCCACCAAAGGATTCACACTGGGGAGAAACCATATGAATGTCTGGAGTGTGGGAAACGATTCAGTCACAATTCCACTCTGCTGCGCCACCAGAGGACTCACACTGGGGTGAAACCGTATGAGTGTCCTAATTGTGGGAAAAGTTTCTGTTTGAATTCTGACCTGGTGGTACATCAGAGGACTCACACTGGGGAGAAACCATATGAGTGTCTGGATTGTGGGAAAAAATTCAGTCAGAATTCCCATCTGGCGCGCCACCGTAGGACTCACACTGGGGAGAAACCGTATGAATGTCCTAATTGTGGGAAAAGATTCAGTAGGAATTCCCAACTGGTGAGCCACCAGAGTAGTCACACAGGAGAGAAACCATATGAATGTCTGGAGTGTGGGAAAAAATTCAATCAAAATTCCTCTCTGCTACGCCACCAGAGGACTCACACTGGGGTGAAACTGTATGAATGTCCTAATTGTGGGAAAAGTTTCTGTTCGAATTCCGGCCTGGTGGTACATCAGAGGACTCACACTGGGGAGAAACCATATGAGTGCCCGGATTGTGGGAAAAGTTTCAGTCACAATTCCGATCTGGTGAGCCACCAGAGGACTCACACTGGGGAGAAACCGTATGAATGTCCTAATTGTGGGAAAAGATTCCGTACGAATTCCCAACTGGTGTGCCACCAGAGGATACACACAGGAGAGAAACCATATGAGTGCCCGGATTGTGGGAAAAGTTTCAGTCAATTCTCCGGCCTGATGAATCACCAGCCGACTCACACAGGGGAGAAACCATATGAGTGTCTGGAGTGTGGGAAAAAATTCAGTCAAAATTCCTATCTGGTGATGCATCAGAGGACTCACACAGGAGAGAAACCGTATGAATGTCTTAATTGTGGGAAAAGATTCAGTCAGAATTCCCAACTGGTGGTACATCAGAGGACACACACAGGAGAGAAACCATATGAGTGCCCGGATTGTGGGAAAAGTTTCAGTCAATTCTCCGGCTTGATGAATCACCAGCCGACTCACACAGGGGAGAAACCATATGAGTGTCTGGAGTGTGGGAAAAAATTCAGTCAAAATTCCTCTCTGGTGATGCATCAGAGGACACACACAGGAGAGAAACCATATGAGTGCCCGGATTGTGGGAAAAGTTTCAGTCAATTCTCCGGCTTGATGAATCACCAGCCGACTCACACAGGGGAGAAACCATATGAGTGTCTGGATTGTGGGAAAAGATTCAGTCGGAATTCCCATTTGGTGGTACACCAGAGGACTCACACAGGAGAGAAACCATATGAACGTCTGGATTGTGGGAAAAAATTCAGTCAAAATTACCATCTGGTGAGCCACCATAGGACTCACACTGGGCAGGAACCGTATGAGTGCCCCGATTGTGGGAAAAGTTTCAGTCACAATTCCTATCTGGTGATACATCAGAGGACACACACGGGAAAAACCATATGAGTGTCTGGATTGTGGGGAAAAATTCAGTAACAATTCCCATCTGGTGAGCCACCATAGGATTCACACTGGGGAGAAACCGTATTAGTGCCCGGATTGTGGGAAAAGTTTCAGTCATGATTCCAGCTTGATGGAACACCAGAGGACTCACACAGGAGAAAAACCATATGAATTTCTGAATTGTGGGAAAAAATTCAGTCAGAATTCCTTTCTAGTGATGCATCAGAGGACTCACACAGGGGAGAAACCATATGAGTGTCCGGATTGTGGGAAAAGTTTTAGTGCTAGGTCTAAACTTATCAATCATGTAAGTTTACACATAGGAGAGAAACTTTTGAAATGTCCAGAGTGTGGACGGTGCTTCACGCAAAATTCCTCCCTTACTGCAGACAAGAAAATTCACGTGAAGCAGACGGTGATGACTGTAGGGAAGGCTTGAATTTAATTTCTGAGCTGCCTATAAAAATATGGTTGAGAAGTTAACTCTTTAATTTCTGTCCTTGGTTCAGTTAGTCAAATGTGCTTCAGTATTAGAGATGAGGGAGAAAAGAAAATTTAATAAAGTCTAATTTCCCATAGCTGACTATCAGCAGAAATTAATGGACATTCACTGGTAGAGAAATAGCGCAATTCTGCAAAAAATACTTTTAGGATGGGTTTTTTTGCATACTGATCTTCGTAAATCATAGAAATGCCCAGGCAGAGTTTCAGCCTTCTACCTATGTGTCTTTCTCACTTTGAGCCCAATAATTCTTCAGCTGGAAGGTCTTTTAAAAAAAATGTGGAAGTCAGAATGTTTCTCCGAGGCTCCAAAAATCTGCTAGAGATCCGAAAAAGTACATTACAGAATAATGTTGGAAGGGATCTTGGAGATCTTCTAGTCCAACCCCCTGCTCAAACGGAAGACTTTGTCCCATCGATCCTCAAACTACGGCCTGCAGGCAGGATACGGCCCACCGATGCAGAGTATCCAACCGGCGGAGTGATGGGTTTCATCCCCGCCCCTCATTGGCCTTATCTTCCAGCTAGCATCCACACCATCTGCACGTCTGGTGAGTTATTTCGCCGGTTGAGCTGCACTTCTGATCACACCGCTGATGCTGAAAGTGAGGCCAAAGGGTGCAGGGGAGGGCCAGATGGCTGAGGGGTGATCTCACCAATGCAGCCACACGTGATCCAAGGCCGGTGGGTGAGTAGGGGAGAGGCTGCTGCTGGCTTGAAAAGCAGCTATCAGCTTGTAGTACTTTAAAATTCTTTTAAAATGCTTTAAAAACAGTTTTTCAGGACGTTTTTCATAGCCATATGATCCAGGGCTGGTGGATGAATAGGGGAAGGGCAAGTACAGCAAGGACAAAGGCAAAACGGACTGCTAAATTGGCCACGCCCACCCATCCCCATGACCACCCAGCTGGTCCCCCAGTCTGAGGGACCGTGAATTGGCCCCCTGTTTAAAAGTTTAAGGACCCCTGCCCTATACCACTCCAGATAAGTAACTGTCCAGTCTCTTCTTAAAAACCTCCATTGATGGAGCACCCAGAACTTCTGAATGCAAGTGATTCCACTGGTTAATTGCTCCAAGTGTCAGGAAACTTCTCCCCAGTCCTAAGTTCTTGGAATATTGCAGTCAGTTTTGGTTGCTATGATGTAAAAAATATGTTGAGACTCTAGAAAGAGTGCAGAGAAGAGCATCAAAGATGATTAGGGGGCTGGAGGCTAAAACATGAAGAACACGGTTGCTGGAATTGAGTATGTCTAGTAGTTCAATGAAAAGACGGACCAGGGGAGACATGACAGCAGTCTTCCAATATCTCAGGGGCTGCCACAAAGAAGAGGGAGTCAAGCTGTTCTCCAAAGCACCTGAAGGCAGGAAAAGAAGCAATGGATGGAAACTAATCAAAGAGGTAAGCAACCTAGAACTAAGGAGAAATTTCACAACAGAACAATTAATCAGCTTACCTCCAAAAGTTGTGAATGCTCCAACATGATACTCTATGCTGGTTGGGGAATTCTGGGAGTTGAAGTCCACCCATTTTCCAAGTTGCCAAGGTTGAGAAACACTGCCCTCCCCCCTCTTACCCTCGCTTTCCTTTTAGTTCCATGTAACCTTCTGTTTTATATATGTATTCTCTCTTCTACGTATTTTAAAATTAATTATCGTTTTTAGACTATTATTCTTTTTTCTACTTTTTAACTGTATGCTGATCTTTCACAGTAATAAATATTGATTTGATTTTGTCAGCTTATCCATTACTTTTTTCTCTCCAGGAGATCACGTTGTGGATGAACCAGTGGTGAAATCTAAACCTTTTTCCTACCGGTTCTTGGTAGTGGTTGGGTCATGTGACTGGGGGGGTTGTCAAAAGACAGAAACTCACTTTAACAACGTCCTGCTGGAGCAAGGGGTTAGACTAGATGACCTCCAGGTCCCTTACAGCCCTGGATTGCTGTGCTCTTTCAAGGTATCCTCTGGAGCTGCGTCTAGTGCCCGATTTGTTTCTATTCAGCTTCCTATTTCTCTTCATTGCCCTTCTAATTCCTATTCCATTCTATTCCCAATTCCTAATCTAATTCCTATTCTATCCTTATCCCATTCTATATTCAATAGCTTTGATTTCCTAATTTCCCCCTGTAGATGCAGATAAGTAGATGCAATTTTCCCATTCCGTCTCGGTGCCTGCTTTGAGTCTTCGGCTTTTTCCTCTGGGTGACGCGGGCGATCCTCCCTTCACCCGGGCTGGGGATTTTGGGATTGCTCGGTCCCGCCCCCTTCCCGCCCTGCTTTCAGCGAAGGGTTTAAAGGCAGAGAGCTTTTTTCCTTTGCGCCTAGAGAGGAGGCAGGAAAGGAGGGCTGGGATCCCGGTTTCCTTCCCCTTCCGCCTCTTCCCCCACCCACCCCTGTCTCCCGCCGTTTGCTACGGCAGGACTGCGGAGATCCCCTCGCGGGGAGGGGCGCCAGGTGAGCAAAGACGCTGGCAAGAGGGCAGCTGGACCCCGAGCGAGGGACGGGTGGAGAAGACGGGGGGATCCCCAGGGAAGGGGAGGGAGCAAAGAGGGGGGCTTTTGCCAGCAGCGCCCTCTCCCCTTCGGAGTCCCCGGTTTTTGCTTGCAAGGTTTTCTGCTCCGTGCACGGTGCTGCTGCTTGGTTGCTGCTTCTGGGATCGGCTCCACCGATCCCCTTAAAATCCTCCCTCCCAGCCTGCAGAGATTCTCAGCCATCCAGGGCATGGTTGTGTAGGAAGCCCACTCCGAGAAAAATGAAATAACCTAGGAAATATTGAAAAGGCAGAATATTTCTCTAGATGTGAAAAGGAAGGAACATGTTTCAAAAAGATAAAGTAACTCTCCCTGCAGCTTCCTGCCCCCACCCACTTTGTCCATGAGCCATTGAAGCCTGAGCTAGCCCTTTACATAATAAAGAGTTCTCCCCCCCTTCAGCTCCAGGGGGATGGGATTAAGGCCTGATAATATTGGCCCTTTACTCAACTGACCGGATGGAATCTGAGAATTCAACCAAACCTGGACTCAGCCAAAGAGTTGCCCCTGCATGGCCCCATGTGAGTCTGACAACCAATCGGAATACATTTCTTGCACAGGAGCAGGAAGCAGATAGGTGGGGCCGGAGAGATTATAAAAAGCCCTGCAAGCCCCTTCCTCGACCCTTCTTCTTCACCCAACACCTGGAAGCATGTGATCACCCATTTTTCCCAGGACCTCAAGCCATGCGGTCCTGTCCACCATTAAAACCATCTTTCTAAGGAGCCTCCATGTTTCCAGTGTCTTTTTCCCCACTTGGAATCGAACCCAGAAGGACATTTCTTCCAACAGTTGTCCCAAAGGTGAGCAAAGACGCTGGCAAGAGGGCAGCTGGACCCCGAGGGAGGGAAGGGGGGCTCAGGTGAAGGAGAAGGGGGAATCCCCAGGTGAGGGAAGGGGAGGGGGGATTCCTTGGGGAAGGGAGCAAAGAGGGGGGGCTTTTGCCAGCTGCGCCCTCTCCCCTTCGGAGTCTCCCGTTTTTGCTTGCAAGGTTTTCTGCTCCGTGCATTGATCGGCTCCACCGATCCCCAGTTATCTTGATCCATTCCAGTCAGGCTTCAGGCCTGGCTACAGCACAGAAACCGCTTTGGTCGCATTGACCGATGATCTCTGGAGAGCCAGGGATGGAGGCCACGCCTCCATCCTGGTACTCCTTGACCTCTCTGCGGCTTTCGATACCATCGACCATGGTATCCTTCTGCGATGACTGCGGGAGGTGGGGGATGGGAGGCACTGTTTTGCGGTGGTTCTCCTCTTACCTCTCGGACAGGTCACAGTCGGTGTTAGTCAGAGGGCAGAGATTGACCCCCAGGCCCCTAACATATGGGGTGCCGCAGGGTTCGGTCCTGTCCCCCCTTCTTTTTAATATCTACATGAAACCGCTGGGCGGGATCATTCGACGGCACGGGATAAAATACCACCAGTATGCGGACGATACACAGTTGTATCCGCCCCGTGCCAACTCAATGAAGCGATGGATGTGATGAGCCAGGGCCTTGAAGCTGTTAGATACTGGATGGGGGTTAACAAGCTTGTACTCAATCCAGATAAAACCGAGTGACTGTTGTGCTTCCCTCCCACTAATTGGCCAAGTGTTCCATCTCTCAGGCTGGGGGGTCAAATACTACGCCCCTCAGATAGGGTCCGAAACTTGGGAGTCCTCCTGGATCCACAACTGACCTTTGAACACCATTTGTCAGCTGTGACCAGGGGGGCATTTGCCCAGGTTCGCCTGGTGCACCAGTTGCGTCCCTACCTGAACCGGGAGGCTCTCACAACAGTCACTCGTGCCCTTGTGACCTCTAGGCTGGAATACTGCAATGTGCTCTACATGGGGCTGCCCTTGAAGAGTATTCGGCGACTTCAGCTGGTACAGAATGCAGCCGCGCGAGCGATCATGGGTGCACCTCGTTTCACCCACGTAACACCTATCCTCCGCGAACTGCACTGGCTGCCTGTTGATGCGCTTCAAGGTGCTACTTGTCACCTACAAAGCCCTGCATGGTATTGGATCTGGGTACTTGAGAGACCGCCTACTGCCAATTACCTCCACTAGGCCAATAAGATCCCATAGATTAGGCCTCCTCCGAATTCCATCAGCCGGCCAATGTCGGCTGGCAACTACCCGGAGGAGAGCCTTCTCGGTAGCTGCTCCGACCCTCTGGAACGAACTCCCCGTGGAGATTCGTACCCTCACCACCCTCCAGACCTTCCGCGTAGCCCTTAAGTCCTGGCTGTCCCGACAGGCCTGGGGCTAAAGATTTCAACCCGACTTGAATAGTATGACTGTTGTGCTCTTTTAATGATGTATTGTTTTCGTGTTTGTAACTTGTTTGTCCTCCCTCCCCCTGAATTGTGAGCCGCCCTGAGTCCCCTCAGGGAAAAGGGCGGCATACAAATAAAGTATCTATCTATCTATCTATCTATCTATCTATCTATCTATCTATCTATCTATCTATCTATCTATCATCTATCTATCTATCTATCTATCTATCTATCTATCTATCTATCTATCTATCTATCTATCTATCCATCTATCCATCTATCCATCTATCCATCTATCTATCTAATCTATCAATCTAATCTAATCTATCATCTATCTATCTATCTCCATTTGGTGTTCACCTTCCTGAGAGCCGAGGTGGCGCAGTGGTTAAATGCAGCACTGCAGGCTATTTCAGCTGACTGCAGTTCGGCTGTTCAAATCTCACTGGCTCAGGGTTGACTCAGCCTTCCATCCTTCCGAGGTGGGTAAAATGAGGACCTGGATTGTTGTTAGGGGCAATATGCTGATTCTGTAAACCGCTTAGAGAGGGCTGAAAGCCCTATGAAGCGGTATATAAGTCTAACTGCTATTGCTATCTATCTATCTATCTATCTATCTATCTATCTATCTATCTATCTATCTATCTATCATCTATCTATCTATCTATATCTATCATCTATCTAAAATCCTCCCTCCCAGCCTGCAGAGATTCTCAGCCATCCAGGGCATGGTTGTAACAAAGGTGGTTTTTTCAGGAGTCAACCGAACTTTCTTGGTTTTTTTTTTTCCTTATTGATGACATTTTGTTTCCCATTCAAGAAGTTTCTTTAGCTCTGACAGGATGATGGGGAATGGAAGGATTTATGTTTCTTGCAGACAGCAGATCATTTGCACCCTTTTAGAGGGTCCTTGAAGCCCTTGGAGGTTTATCTGCGTCCTAAGAGTCACCTGAGTTGTGTTCCTGGTTCTGCATTTTTTTTGCTTCTGGAAATCCATTTGGTGTGGAAGTAGGCATTTTAGATGCTGATTGTGCTGGTTTTTGAGTAGTTGGCTGTCGTTTTGCTTGTGCTGCCCAGCCCTTTACCTTCTAAGTACTTGATAGACTGATGGTAAATCAGCAGTCCTGTTGACTGACAAAGGACCCTTTTCTCAAAGGCTTCAATCACTTCCCTGGCTGTTTTTGTGCCTGCTCACCCAACAACCTTAGTAGTGACAAAAGTGAATCTCTGCCCTTGATCATTGCAGGGTGAAGCTACCAATCAGTTCAGGTCTCCTCATCTGACCACTCGCTTGTGTTCTTACAATTTGGTGTTCAGCTTCCTCCCTGTCTGTCCTACATAGTCACAGGGGCAATCCATGCAGGGGATCTGGTAGATTACATTAGCAGTATCTCCCACCTCCAAGCAATCTTTACAACGTATAATGCAAAAGTTGCTCTCATCAGAAAAGAGGACTTTGGACCACTGATTTTGGAGCACTTCTTGGTTCCTTCTGCAGATGAACTTTATGGGGATGCTGACTTAATTTTCCTGCTGCCCACATTGCCAAAAGCACCAAAACCTGGTTCAATGACTGTGGGATTACTGTGCTTGATTGGCCAGCAAACTCGTCTGACCTGAACCCCATAGAGAATCTATGGGGCATTGCCAAAAGAAAGATGAGAGACATGAGACCGAACAGTGTGGAAGAGCTGAAGGCCGCTATTGAAGCATCCTGGTCTTCCACAATACCTCAGCAGTGCCACAGGCTGATAGCTTCCATGCCACGCCGCATTGAGGCAGTAATTGCTGCAAAAGGGGCCCAAACCAAGTACTGAGTACATATGCTTGCTTATACTTTTCAGGGGTCCAATATCGTTCTATGTACAATCCTTGTTTTATTGATTGCATGTAATATTCTAATTTTCTGAGATGGTGGATTTGGGGTTTTCATGAGCTGTACACCATAATCATCACAATTATGACAAATCACAACTTGAACTCTCTTGCTTTGCATGTAATGAGTCTTATCTCATATGTTAGTTTCACCTTTTAAATTGCATTACTGAAATAAATGAACTTTTGCACGATATTCTAATTTTTCGAGTTTCACCTGTATATATGGAGAATAAGAAACAAAAAATGTTATTTAAAAAAAAAGAGACAGAAAATCTTGATGCATCTTATACACTGAATACAGCATTTTTTTTGCCTCCCAAAATCCTGCTGCCTTCACCAAAATTGCTGTGCATAGCCTTTAGGAGGCTCCTGGGGGCTGGGGAAGGCAGAAATGAGTAAAAAATGGGTCATTTTTTTTGCCCCCACCCCCACCCCACTCCGCCGGCCCCAGGAGCACTCTGCAAGCCTCCTAAAGGCTATCAATGCCCTTTTTGGGGGGGGGGGGAAACAGGACAGTTTTTGGGAGGTTTGCAAAGTGCAAAGTCTTTTTTTTTAATTTCCCTCTTCAAAATATTGGTGCGTCTTATACTCAGAAAAATACAGCACCTTCCCTCCCCAATTTTTATTCTCCTAGTGCTGCAATTTTAAAATTGATGCCTGAAATTTTCAGCTGGTTGGGAAATTTAAAAAGTCTTCATCTTACGGTTCAGTCCTTGTTATTTTTTTGTACATCTTGTTTTCTTGGAAACTGAGGCATTTCATGAAGAAAACTGCTGCTTTAAATTTTGCAGACATATAGGGCATGCATAAGCTTAGGGAGGCTTGTAGAGTGCTGGGGGGGGGGCATGAATGGGCAAAAAATGCCTCCAAAACCCTCTGCACATCCATTTTTGTGAAAAACGGGATTTATGGGGACAGGGTGTCAGAGCCAAAAAAGTGTATAAGACGCACTCAGATTTTCACACTCTTGGGGGGGGGGAGGTACATCATATACTCTGAAAAATAGAGTATTCTTGCTGTTTTCACATCTTGTGCAGCCTTTTATATACAATAATTAAAGTCACCACTTTATGTGAATCTTTTAGATGAAGGGGATGTCCAGAAGACCATCCTGAGCAAGGGAGAATCAGAAGCACCATTAAAAAGGAATTTTCAGCTGGAAATAATTGAGTCTGTGAAACTCTCTGAAACACTCCATGAAAAAGTCAAGATCAGGATCATTTCCAAATCCCAAATAATCTGGAAATCCGGAATGGAAGAGGTCACTTGGACAGGCCCATAGGGCAGACAGTCATACAAGCCTCATCATGTGAAGGAAGAAAGAGTAGCTTGAATAAAAGCACCATCGAAGAAGGGATCACAAATATTTCGGACCTTGAGAATCCAAAAATGTAAGTGATGGAAACACCCCTGCAAAAATTTTAGATCAAAGCTGATTATGCATGAGATGATCCAAACTGGAGAAAAGTATGCCCAGTGCCATCACTGTGGCAAAAGCTTCAGAAAGCAGGCCACCCTAAGGATACACCAGAGGACCCACACAGAGGAGAAATCATATGAGTGTGTGTATTGTGCGAAAAGTTACCGTAGCAATTCTCATCTGGTGATACACCAGAGGACTCATACAGGAGAGAAACCATATGAGTGTCTGGATTGTGGGAAAAGATTCAGTCAAAATTCTCATCTGTTGAGCCACCATAGGATTCACACTGGGGAGAAACCGTATGAGTGCCCAGATTGTGGGAAAAGTTTCAGTCAAAATTACTATCTGGTGATACACCAGAGGACTCATACAGGAGAGAAACCATATGAATGTCTGCACTGTGGGGAAAAATTCCGTCAAAGTTACCATCTGGTGAGGCACCATAGGATTCACACAGGGGAGAAACCGTATGAGTGCCCGGATTGTGGGAAAAGTTTCAGTCACAATTCCGATCTGGTGGTACATCAGAGGACACACACAGGAGAGAAACCATATGAGTGCCCGGATTGTGGGAAAAGTTTCAGTCACAATTCCGATCTGGTGGTACATCAGAGGACACACACAGGAGAGAAACCATATGAGTGCCTGGATTGTGGGAAAAGTTTCAGTCACAATTCTGATCTGGTGGTACATCAGAGGACACACACAGGAGAGAAACCATATGAATGTCCTAATTGTGGGGAAAAATTCTGTTCGAATTCTGACCTGGTGGTACATCAGAGGACTCACACTGGGGAGAAACCATATGAATGTCCTAATTGTGGGGAAAAATTCTGTTCGAATTCTGACCTGGTGGTACATCAGAGGACTCACACTGGGGAGAAACCATATGAGTGTCTGCATTGTGGGAAAAGGTTCAGTAGGAATTCCAATCTGGTGAGCCACCAGCGGACTCACACTCGGGAGAAATATGAGTGCCCGGATTGCGGGAAAAACTTCACTTGGAATTCTGAGCTGGTTATACATCAAAGGATTCACACAGGAGAGAAACCGTATGAGTGCCTGGATTGCGGGAAATGTTTCCGTCGGACTTCTCACCTGGTGGGACACCGGAGGACTCACACGGGGGAGAAACCATATGAATGCCCGGATTGTGGGAAAAGTTTCAGTCATGATTCCAGCTTGATGAAACACCAGAGTACTCACACAGGAGAGAAACCATATGAATGCCCGGATTGTGGGAAAAGTTTCAGCCACAATTCCTATCTGGTACTACATCAGAGGACACACACAGGGGAAAAACCATATGAGTGTCTGGATTGTGGGAAAAAATTCAGTCGAAATTCCTATCTGGTTAGCCACCAGAGGATTCACACTGGGGAAAAACCATATGAGTGTCCGGATTGTGGGAAAAGTTTTAGTGCTAGGTCTAAACTTATCAATCATGTAAGTTTACACATTGGGGAGAAACCTTTCAAATGTCCAGAGTGTGGACGGTGCTTCACACAAAATTCCTCCCTTACTGCACACAAGAAAATCCATGTGACGCAGAAGGTGATGACTGTAGGGAAGGCTTGAATTTCATTTCTGAGCTGCCTATAAAAATATGGCTGAGAAGTTAACTCTTTCATTTCTGGCCTTGTTCAAATGTGCTTCAGTATTAGAGATGAGGGAGAAAAGAAAATTTAATAAAGGCTAATTTCCCATAGCTCACTATCAGAAGAAATTAATGGAACTTCACTGGTAGAGAAATAGCCCAATTCTGCAAAAAAGACTTTTAGGATAGTTTTTTTGCATACTGATCATCATAGAAATGCCCAGGCAGTGTTTCAGCCTTCTACCTATGTGTCTTTCTCCCTTTGAGCCCAATAATTCTTCAGCCAGAAGGTCTTTTTAAAAAAATGTGGAGGGGAGGGCCAGCTGGCTGAGGGGTGATCTCGCCAGCGCAGCCATGTCAGTGGTGGGTTTCAAATTTTTTTAGAACCTCTTCTGCAGGTATGGCCTGCTTTGTAGGAGTGGCTTGCCAGCCATGTGACCGGATGGCAGTGGCTTGCTGGCCATATAGCTGAGTGCGAGTGGCTTGCCGGTCATGTCACTGAGTGAGAGTGGCTTGGAAGTCATAAAACTGGGTTGCCGTGGCCAACTTGTAAAATGTGGTGAAACTCACTTAACAATGCTCTTGCTTAGCAACCAACATGTTGGCTCAGGAACTCTTGCATTTGAAGCACGCAAGTCTTAAAGCTGTCAAGTTACAAGACCCTTGCACCCCTAACCCTTTAGAAAAAAAAAACCCAGGGATGTTCAAACTTCACAGCTTTAAGACATGTGGACTTTTAAGACATGTGGACTTCAACTCCCAGAATTCCTCCTCTGGCTCTTCAACTTGATGATGTGCGGACGGGCGTGGGGGGGGGAGGGAGCTGGAACCGGTTCTAAACGGCACTGTAGATTTCTGGAACCTCTTCAATAGAAGAGGTTAGAACTGGCAGGAAGCCACTCCTGAGCCACGTGATCCAAGACTGGGTGAGTAGGGGAGGGGCTGCTGCTGGTTTGAAAAGCAGCTGTCAACTTGTAAAGTAGTGCTTTAAAAGTTTTTAAAAATGCTTTAAAAACAGCTTTTCAGAATGCTTTTTATAACCATATGATCCAAGGCTGGTGGATGAATAGGGGAAGGGCAAGTACAGCAAGGACAAAGGCAAAATGGACTGCTAAATTGGCCACGCCCACCCAGCCACATGACCACCTGGCCACGCCCACCCAGATGACCACCTAGCAATTCCCACCCAGCCACATGTCCTCCCAGCTGGCCCCCCAGTCTGAGGAACCGTGAATTGGCCCCCTCTTTAAAATTTTGAGGACCCCTGCCCTATACCATTCCAGATAAGTTACTGTCCAGTCTCTTCTTAAAAAGCTCCATGGATGGAGCACCCAGAACTTCTGAAGTCAAGTGATTCCCCTGGTTAATTGCTCCAAGTGTCAGGAAACTTCTCCCCAGTCCTAAGTTCTGGTTCTCTGCTTGATTAGTTTTCCCTCCAAAGGAAAAAGATAGGAGCACTTAGTGATGATGGTGGCTCCTCAAATATGAGGGGATGGGAGAGGAGAGATAAAGAGGATTCCAGAGTTCCATCTTTTCCTAACATGCACAAAGATTGAGTGCAAGGAGAACAGTGACTTCAGAAACACAGCACAGTGACGCACAGAACGGAGAACATATGAGGGCGGTTTGGACTAGTGATAAGAGCACAAAATTTTCCTATGTAAAGGTGGTTGAATATGACATGGAAAAGCTGTTATAATATTCTAGAGAAAAAGGGGTTGTGGCTTTTGAGCACAGGATGTTCAAATTTATTAGCAACTCCTGCTGTGATGTTTTTTGTGTGGAGGTGCCTCTTGTTATCGTTTGAAGGCGGGAGGGATGATAGCAATGCTAAGATGCTGAGTTTACCAAAGAATTCAAGGTTCGTTCATTTCTCCACCCTCCAGGCCTTCCGCATAGCCCTTAAAAGCTGGCTGTTCCGACAGGCCTGGGGCTAAAGACTCGTTGCCCCACTCGAATGGTATGACTGTTGTGCTTTTAATGTATGGGTTTTTATGTTTTTTGTTACTTGTTTGTATTTCCCCTCCCTTGAGTTGTGTGCCGCCCTGAGTCCCCTCAGGGAAAAGGGCGGCATACAAATAAATTAAAATGAAAATGAAATTTCAGTAACACATTTCAAGCTATAATACAATGTCCCCTTCCCTTTCAACCCCCAGAAACAAAAGAGCATGTGCTTCTCCAGTGAGCCTTGGTAAGGCCGCACTTGGAATACTGCATCCAGTTTTGGTTGCCGAGATGTAAAAAATATGTTGAGACTCTAGAAAGAGTGCAGAGAAGAGCATCAAAGATGATTAGGGGGCTGGAGGCTAAAACATGAAGAACACGGTTTCTGGAATTGAGTATGTCTAGTATAAGGTGACCAGATTGGTAAAGAGGTTCGCCATTGACGGGGGTGGGGGTGGGGAGGCTTGATTAAAAATTTTATATTTTGTCAAAAGGTCACCCCAGGATACTGAAATCATCATAAATACGAATCTGTTGCCAAACAAAATTTTGATCACGTGACCATGAGGATGCTGCAATGGTCGCTAAGTGTGACAAATGGTTGCAACGGTCGCTAAGTGTGAAAAATGTTCGCAACGGTCGCTAAGTGTGAAAAATGGTCATCAGTCACTTTTTTCAATGCCATTGTAACTTTGGTCACTAAATGTTTCCCCCTCCTCGAAATACCTCACTTCCTTCATTCCTCTTGCTTATCTACCTTCACCTTATCTGTCTTCTGCTCTTTCCCTCTCTTCCTTCCTTTCTCCTTCCATCCTCTTTTCTCCTCACTCACTCCCTTCCTCCTTTTCTCTTCCTTCCTCCTTCCATTCTTTCAGCTTCCTTTCTTTTGCCTATCTACCTTCTCTGTCTTTCTGCTCTTTCCATTTCTCTCTTCCTCTTCGCTTCTGTTCCTTCCTCCTTCCATCCTTTCACCTTCCCTCCTTTCTATTTCTTCCTTCTTCCTTCCTTCTGCCTATCTACCTTCACCTTCTCTGTCTTTCTGCTCTTTCCCTGTCTTCCCCTTTCCTCCCTCCCCCCTTCTTTCTCTTCTAGTTCCATCTTTTCTTCTTTCCTCTCTCCCTCCCTTTTTCTTCCTTCCTCCTTCCACTTGCCTATCAACTCCATCCTCTTTGTCTTTCTGCTCTTTCCCTCTCTTCCCCTTTTCTTCCTCTCCTTCCCTCTTTTCTCCCTCCCTTTTTCTTCCTTTCTTCCATCTTCCTCCTTTTCCTTCCTCCTTCTATTCTTTCTCCTTCCTTCCATCTTTTCTCCTTCCATCTTCTCCCCCCCTCCCTTCTTCTTTTCCTTCCCCCCTCCCTCCTTCCTCTTCTTCCCACTCTCTCCTTGGGGGGGGGACAGCAGAGACCAAATAAAGTCAGAAAATCGTATTAAAACTTTCCTATTTGCTGGATCGCATTGCTGCGAACTTACAAACCAAATCAGGGGAACATTTTGCAACCGAGGGTGCTGCAAGGAGAGGCAGCCCTGCCCCAGTTTTGCAAGGAATGAGAAACGGTGCTTTAATCCGAAGCAACTGCAATCGGAACCGCAGAGAGGGAAATAAAGAAAGAAAGGTCCTTGTAGCACAAAACCCACCTTTGCATGGTTGTGAGATGAGGGAGAAAAGAAAATTTAATAAAGACTAATTTCCCATAGCTCACTATCAGCAGAAATTAATGGACATTCACTGGTAGAGAAATAGCACATTTCTGCAAAAAAGACTTTTAGGATGATCATCATATATCATAGAAATGCCCAGGCAGAATTTCAGGGGAGGGCCACCAGAATATGTTTTCGTTTCCAGTGCCCTCATCAATTTTGTTGCTCATCTCTGCACTCTTTCTTGACCAGCGATGGCTTACCTTTTTGCCATTGCGTGCCAAACGCAGGGGGGGCATAGGGGGGTTGTGCATGGGCGAGCCCACACCCATAATCGTATGCGTGTGACTCCCTTGCATGCACGCACGACTCTCCCTCCACACATGTGCGTGCGACCCCCGCCCTCTCCCCCACTTTGGCGCAGTTTCCAGAGGGAGCAAAACCACCCCTACGGGCAAACTGGAAGTTCAGGAACGGACTTCAGGGTTTCCTATAGGGCTGTTTTTCTTCCTCCAGAGGCTTCAGGGAAGCCTCCTGAAGGCGAAAAATGGACAAAAATGAAAGCTGAAGTCAGCTTGCCAGCGCTCGCAGGCGCGCTGGAGCTGACAGGCCAACGCCTTGCGTGCCCTAACAAATAGCTCCGTGTGGCACGTGTACTATAGGTTCACCATCACGGTTCTAGAGTCTCAACATCTTTTTGTATTATGTGAGCAAACCTGGACACACTATTCCAAGTATGGGCTCACCAAAGCAGTATCAAGCGGTACTAACACTTCAGTATTCCATGTCTGGCCTCAGTCACAGAATTGTTCTGAATCCCTCCGCTGTTTATAATTTTCACTTTCCATAAAGGGATCTTTTAGTGTGTTAACATGTATGTAAATCTTCAGACACTTCAAAGACTAACTGCCTCCACTCTTGCAAATAAGATGATGTTATTTTGAGTGAGCGGAAGGGAAATGCCGGTCTGGAATTCTCTCAGGAATGAACTTCAAGCCAGGATCTGTTTTCAGGAAATGTTTTATTCTGGTTCCCAAATAGGAATGTGTGATGACAATTATTTGATAGAAGGGCAGAAAGCAAAATTATATGGTTTTTTTCTTTTCCCAATTCCTTTTCTGTTTTTCTGACCATTTTTTGCTTCTCTTGCATACATTTTACTACATTAAACATTTTATTACTTTAAGAAAAATGTGTCAAACAATTATGGTGGCATTATGTGTGCAAGTGCATATCTCTTACAACCACATGAAATGTTTCTTTGGAAAGTTTATCATTTTCTTTTAGTGTATATGGACAGTCACTTCCTCCTTTGTAAGACAGAAAAGCTGCTCCCAGACTCTTCCTGATATACTGTATAGTCTAGATATTGAATGAATCCCAGCATTCCAGTCAGCAATGGCAGGGCCAAGAGGTGATGGGTGTTGTAGTCCTATCACATTTGTGGGACAGTCTCAGCTTTTCTATTCTATTCATTTCATTTCTAGTTTTCTATTTCTATTCCTATTTCTATTCATTCCTATTCTATTGTAATTCCTATTCGATTCTACACTATTCTTCTATTCTATTGATTTCATTTCTAGTTCTCTAGTTCTATTCTTATTTCTATTCGTTCCTATTCTAATTCCTATTCCATTCTATTCTTATTCCTATCTACTCTATTTATTTCATTTATAGTTCTCTATTTCTATTCCTATTTCTCTTCATTGCCCTTCTAATTCCTATTCCATTCTATTCCCAATTCCTAATCTAATTCCTATTCTATCCTTCTCCCATTCTATATTCAATAGTTTTGAATTCCTAATTTCCCCCTGTAGATGCAGATAAGTAGATGCAACTTTCCCTTTCCGTCTCGGTGCTTGCTTTGAGCCTTCGGCTTTTCCCTCTGGGTGACGCGGGCGATCCTGCCTTCACCCGGGCTGGAGATTTTGGGATTGCTCGGTCCCGCCCGCTCCCCGCCCGGCCTTCAGCGAAGGGGTTAAACGCAGAGAGTTTTTTTTCTTTGCGCCTAGAGAGGAGGCAGCAAAAGGGGCAAAGGGGGGAGTTGGGATCCTAGTTTCCTGTCCCTTCCCGCCTCTTCCCCCACCCACCCCCGTCTCCCGCCGTTTGCTACGCCAGGACTGCGGAGATCCCCTCGCGGGGAGGGTCGCCAGGTGAGCAAAGACGCTGGCAAGAGGGCAGGTGGACCCCGAGGGAGGGGGGGCTCAGGTGGAGGAGAAGAGGGGATCCCCAGGGGAGGGAGCAAAGAGGGGTGCTTTTGCCAGCTGCGCCCTCTCCCCTTCGGAGTTCCCGGTTTTTGCTTGCAAGGTTTTCTGCTCCGTGCATGGATCGACTACACCGATCCCCTTAAAATCCTCCTTCCCAGCCTGCAGAGATTCTCAGCCATCCGGGGCATGGTTGTCCCAAAGGTGTTTTTTCAGGAGGCAACTGGACTTTTTCTTATTGAAGATGTTTCGTTTCTCATTCAAGAAGCTTCTTTAGCTCTGACAGGATGATGGGGAATGGAAGGATTTGCACCCTTTTAGAGGGTCCTTGAAGCCCTTGGAGGTTTATCTGTGTCCTAAGAGTCACCTGAGTTGTGTTCCTGGTTCTGCATTTTTTTTTTGCTTCTGGAAATCCATTTTGTGTGGAAGTAGGCATTTTAGATGTTGATTGTGCTGGTTTTTGAATAGTTGGCTGTCGTTTTGCTTGTGCTGCCCAGCCCTTTACCTTCTAAGTACTTGATAGGCTGATGGTAAATCAGCAGTCCTGTTGACTGACAAATACCCCTTTTCTCAAAGGCTTCAATCACTTCCCTGCCTGTTTTTGTGCTTGCTCACCAACAACCTTAGTAGTGACAAAAGTTAATCTCTGCCCTTGATCATTGCAGGGTGAAGCTACCAATCATTTTGGGTCTCCTCGTCTGACCACTCGCTTGTGTTCTTACAATTTGGTGTTCAGCTTCCTCCCTGTCTGTCCTACATAGTCACAGGGCCAATCCATGCAGGGGATCTGGTAGATTACATTAGAAGTATCTCCCACCTCCAAGCAATCTTTACAACGTATAATTTGTCCTCATACGGTAGCCTCTGGGCAAACAGTGGGCATCTCGGAAGCTGCGTTCTACAGCATTCTGAAATGTTGATGTATGGCAGAGTATGCCATGTGGTTGGCCTTGTGCCTTGTTCTCTTTCTAGAGTCCACGCAGTAGCTAGAACTGAGGAAAGATCAAGGCTGGGAGCAGGCTGGGAGCAGGCTGGGAGCAAGTAGGGCTATGTGGTTTGCTCCACAGTGGAGAAGCAGAGCAGAGAAGCAGCTAGGCTGAAACATATTCAGCTGCTACATATACCATATTTTTGGAGTATGAGGCTGGAAATCTGAGTGCATCTTATACACTGAGTACAGCGGTTTTTGCCTCCCCAAACCCTGCCCTGTTCACCAAAATGGCTGTTCATAGCCTTTAGGAGGCTTGCAAAGTGCTCCTGGGGGCTGTGGAAGGCAGAAATGAGCAAAAAATGGGCTGTTTTTTTGCTCAATTTTGCCCCACACCCACACCCCAAGAGCACTCTATAAGCCACCTAAAGACTATGTATGCATGCTCTGTTTTCTTTACAAAAATAGGCCATTTTTTTAAAAAAACGGGCCATTTTTTGCTCATTGCGGGGGCACCCCCCAGGAGCACTCTGCAAGCCTCCCAAAGGCTATCCATGCCCTTTTTTTAATTCCTTCCATTTTTGGGAGGTTTGCAGAGTGCCAAAACTTTTTTTAAAATTTGCCTCTTCAAAATCTTGTTGCGTCTTATACTCCGGTGCGTCTTATACTCCGAAAAATATAGCACCTTCCCTCCCCAATTTTTATTCTCCTAGTGCTGCAAATTTAAAACTGGTGCCTGCAATTTTCAGCTAGTTGGGAAATTTAAAAAGTCTTCATCTTAGGGTTCACTCCTTGTTATTTTTCTGTAAATCTTGTTTTCTTGGAAACTGAGGCATTTCATGAACAAAACTGCTGCTTTAAATTTTGCAGACACATACGCCATGCATAAGCTTTGGGAGGCTTGTAGAATGCTGCTGGGTGGGTGGGGGGGGGCAGAAATGGGCATAAAATGCCTCCAAAACCCTCTGCACATCCATTTTTGTGAAAAACGGGATGTACGGGGACAGGGCGTCAGAGCCAAAAAAGTGTACAAGACGCACTCAGATTTTCACACTCTTGGAGTGGGGGGGGGGAGGTACGTCATATACTCTGAAAAATAGAGTAATCTTGCTGTTTTCACATCTTGTGCAGCCTTTTATATACAATAATTAAAGTCGCCACTTTATGTGAATATTTTAGATGAAGAGGATGTCCAGAAGACCATCCTGAGCAAGTGAGAATCAGAAGCACCATTAAGAAGGAAAACAAATCCGGCCAGCAATCAAAGTTTTCCCCCCACTTCCTTCGGAAAACCACAAAATTCTTCTCCTCCCCAAGACAGGGGAGAGACAAAAGAGAGAATAACAGAAAGAGAATTTTCAGCTGGAAATAATTGAGTCTGTGAAACTCACTGAAACACTCCATGAAAAGGTCAAGGTCAGGATCATTTCCAAATCCCAAATAATCTGGAAATCCGGAATGGAAGAGGTCACTTGGATAGGCCCATAGGGCAGACAGTCATGCAAGCCTCATCATGTGAAGGAAGAAAGAGTAGCTTGAATAAAAGCACCATCGAAGAAGGGATCACAAATATTTCAGACCTTGAGAATCCAAAAATGTAAGTGATGGAAACACTTCTGCAAAAATTTCAGATCAAAGCTGATTATGCATGAGAGGGTCCAAACTGGAGAAAAGTCTGCCCAGTGCCATCACTGTGGCAAAAGCTTTAGAAAGCAGTCCAACCTAAGGATACACCAGAGGACCCACAAAGGGGAGAAACCATATGAGTGTCTGGAGTGTGGGAAAAAAATCAGTCAAAATTCCCATCTGGTGAGCCACCATAGGATTCACACAGGGGAGAAACCATATGAGTGCTCAGATTGTGGGAAAATTTTCAATCACAATTCCGAACTGGTGATGCATCAGAGGACACACACAGGGGAGAAACCATATGAGTGTCCGGATTGTGGGAAAAGATTCAGTCGGAATTCCCATGTGGTGAGTCATTATAAGATTCACACAGGGGAGAAACCATATGAGTGTCTGGATTGTGGGAAAAGTTACAGTAGCAATTCCTATCTGGTGGTACATCAGAGGACACATACCGGGGAGAAACCGTATGAGTGCCCGGATTGTGGGAAAAGTTACAGTCAGAATTCCAATCTGGTCATACATCAGAGGACACACACAGGGGAGAAACCATATGAGTGTCTGGATTGTGGGAAAAGATTCATTCGGAATTCCTATCTGGTGAACCACCATAGGATTCACACAGGGGAGAAACCATATGAGTGCTCGGATTGTGGGAAAATTTTCAATCACAATTCCGAACTGGTGATGCATCAAAGGACACACACAGGGGAGAAACCATATGAGTGTCCGGATTGTGGGAAAAGATTCAGTCGGAATTCCCATGTGGTGAGCCATTATAAGATTCACACAGGGGAGAAACCATATGAGTGTCCGGATTGTGGGAAAAGTTACAGTAGCAATTCCAATCTGGTCATACATCAGAGGACCCACACAGGAGAGAAACCATATGAGTGTCCAGACTGTGGCAAAGGTTTCATTCGCAATTCCAACCTGGTGATACATAAGAAGACTCACACTGGGGAGAAGCCATACAAGTGTCTAGATTGTGGGAAAAGTTTCAGTCAGAATTCCCATCTGGTGAACCACCATAGGATTCACACTGGGGAGAAACCATATGAGTGCCTGGATTGCGGGAAATCTTTCCATCGGAATTCTTACCTGGTGATACACCAGAGGACTCACGCAGGGGAAAAACCATACAAGTGTCTGGAATGTGGGAAAAACTTCACTCGGAATTCTGAGCTGGTTACACATCGAAGGATTCACACAGGGGAAAAACTGTATGAATGTCTGGACTGTGGGAAAAGTTTCACTCGGAATTATACCCTGGTGATACACCAGAGGACTCATACTGGAGAGAAACCCTATGAATGTCTGGATTGTGGGAAAAGATTCAGTCACAAGTCCCATCTAGTGAGCCACTGTAGGATTCACACTGGGCAGAAACCTTTCAAATGTCCAGAGTGTGAATGGTGCTTCACACAAAATTTCTCCCTTACTGCACACATGAAAATCCATGTGAAGCAGAGGGTGATGACTGTAGAGAAGGCTTGAATTTCATTTCTGAGCTGCCTATAAAAATATGGTTGAGAAGTTAACTCTTTCATTTCTGGCCTTGATTCAGTTAGTCAAATGTGCTTCAGTATTAAAGATGAGGGGGAAAAGAAAATTTAATAAAGGCTAATTTCCCATCAGCAGAATTTAATGGACATTCACTGGTAGAGAAATAGCACATTTCTGCAAAAAAGACTTTTAGGATGATCATCATATATCATAGAAATGCCCGGGCAGAATTTCAGGAGAGGGCCACCAGAATATGTTTTTGTTTCCAGTGCCCTCATCAATTTTGTTGCTCATCTCTGCACTTTCTTGACCAGCGATGGCTTTTTGCCATTGCGTGCCAAATGCAGGGGGGGCATAGGGGGGTTGTGCATGGGCGTGCCCACACCCATAATCGTATGCATGTGATTCCCATGCATGCACACACGACTCTTCCTCCGCGCATGTCCGTGCGACCCCCGCCCTCTCCCCCACTTTGGTGCTGCCTCCCCCCCCCTGCCCTTTAGAAGTTTCCAGAGGGAGAAAAACCACCCCTACGGGCAAACTGGAAGTTCAGGAACGGACTTCAGGGTTTCCTATAGGGCTGTTTTTCTTCCTCCAGAGGCTTCAGGGAAGCCTCCTGAAGGCGAAAAATGGACAAAAATGAAAGCTGAAGTCAGCTGGCCAGCGCTCGCATGGACGTTGTAGCTGACAGGCCAACGCCTTGCGTGCCCTAACAAATAGCTCTGTGTGGCACCTGTACCATAGGTTCACCATCACGGTTCTAGAGTCTCAACATCTTTTTGTATTATGTGACCAAACCTGGACACACTATTCCAAGTATGGTCTCACCAAAGTTGTATAAAGCTGTACTAACACTTCAATATTCCATGCCTGGCTTCAGTCACAGAATTTTTCCGAATCCCTCCACTGTTTATAATGTTCACTTTCCATAAAGGGATCTTTTAGTGTGTTAACATGTATGTAAATCTTCAGACACTTCAAAGACTAACTGACTCCACTCTTGTAAATAAGATGAGTGAGCGGAAGAGAAATGCCGGTCTGGAATTCTCTCAGGAATGAACTTCAAGCCAGGATCTGTTTTCAAGAAATGTTTTATTCTGGTTACCAAATAGGAATGTGTGATGACAATTATTTGATAGAACGGCATAAAACAAAATTCTTTCCAATTCTTTTATTGTTTTTCTGACCATTTTTTGCTTCTCTTGCATACATTTTACTACATTAAACATTTCTTATACTTTAAGAAAAATGTGTCAAACAATTATGGTGGCATTATGTGTGCAAGTGCATATCTCTTACAACCGCATGAAATGTTTCTTTGGAAAGTTTATTATTTTCCTTTACTGTATATGGACAGTCACTTCCTCATTTGTAAGACAGAAAAGCTGCTCCCAGACTCTTCCTGATATGCTGTATAGATATTGAATGAATCCCAGCATTCCAGTCAGCAATGGCAGGACCAAAAGATGATGGGCGTTGTAGTCCTATCACATCTGTGGGACAGTCTCAGCTTTTCTATTCTATTCTATTCTCCTATTCAATTTCTAGTTCTCTATTTCTATTCCGATTTCTATTTATTCCTATTCTAATTCCTATTCTATTCTATTCCTTTCTAGTTCTCTATTTCTATTCCTATTTCTATTCATTCCTATTCTATTCCCAATTCCTAATCTTAATTTCTATTCTATCCTTATCCCATTCTATATTCAAGAGCTTTGAATTCCTAATTTCCCCCTGTAGATGCAGACAAGTAGATGCAACTTTCCCTTTCTCCCTCGGTGCTAGCTTTGAGCCTTCGGCTTTTCCCTCTGGGTAACGCGGGCGATCCTGCCTTTAAAATCCCCTGCCGGTCTGGGGATTTTGGGATTGCTCGGTCCCGCCCTCTCCCCGCCCGGCCTTCAGCGAAGGGGTTAAAGGCAGAGAGTTTTTTTTTCCTTTGCGCCTAGAGAGGAGGCAGAAAAGGGGCACAGAGGGGGATGGGATGCTAGTTTCCTGCCCCCTCCCGCTTCTTCCCCCACCCACCCCCTTCTCCCGCCGTTTGCTACGCCAGGACTGCGGAGATCCCCTCGCGGGGAGGGTCGCCAGGTGAGCAAAAACGCTGGCAAGCGGGGCAGCTGGACCCCGAGCGAGGGGGGGGGCTCAGGTGGAGGAGAAGAGAGGATCCCCCGGTGAGGGAAGGGGACGGGGGGATTCCTGGGGGGAGGGAGCAAAGAGGGTTTTTTTTGCCAGCTGCGCCCTCTCCCCATCGGAATCCCCGGTTTTTGCTTCCAAGGTTTTCTGCTCCGTGCACGGTGCTGCCCCGCTGCTTGATTGCTGCTTCTGTAATCGGCTCTACCGATCCCCTTAAAATCCTTCCTCCAAGTCTGCAAAGATTCTCAGCCATCCAAGGCATGGTTGTCCCAAAGGTGTTTTTTTCAGGAGGCAACTGGACTTTCTTGGTTTTTTGTTTCTTATTGAAGACGTTTCGTTTCTCATTCAAGAAGCTTCTTTAGCTCTGACAGGATGATGGGGAATAGAAGGATTTATATTCCTTGCAGACAGCTGGACATTTGCACCCTTTAAAGCAGAGATGGTAAACCTTTTTTTCCATCGCGTGCCAAAAGGGAGGGGGACTTCCGGGTTGCCCGTAGGGCCGTTTTTCGCCCTCCGGAGGCTTCAAGGAAGAGAGAAAGCAAGAGAAAGAGAGAAGGGAGATGGCGGGGGTGGGGGGTGTATGTATATATGCATTTGGAGACAAATGAAATTAAAAGTAAATGCAAGCAAGAAATTTGGCTCAGATCGCTTTCCTGCTGCCTGGAAAACAAGTTCTTTGGAACAAAAATCGTA
This sequence comes from Thamnophis elegans, assembly GCF_009769535.1. Classification (NCBI taxonomy): domain Eukaryota; kingdom Metazoa; phylum Chordata; class Lepidosauria; order Squamata; family Natricidae; genus Thamnophis; species Thamnophis elegans. Next base: position 154,778,227 of record NC_045542.1, on the reverse strand, counting down.
GTGTTCTCAGCACAGCCATTTCGACTTGGCATGGGGGGGTTGCAAAGGGGCAGGCAGGCAGAGAGGGGGCGATTGCACGGGGCACCTTGTTTTGCATGCCCAGCTGGTGAATTCTCCCGGCGCCGCCAGCTTCTTTAGTGCATGGTGGCTGACTGCCTGTGAGAGGAGGAAGGAGAACTGCGGGCAGTCCGGCAGCCTCAGTAATAGTAGCAATACAGGTAGCGGTAGCAGCAGCTTCTTTGGCAGGACTCTCTCTCACACACGCGTACACACACACACACACGAACGAAGGCTCTGCCCGGCTGCCTCTTTCCTACGCTCCCTTCCCACCAGAGATTCCGCTTAGCAATCGCCCCCTCTCCGCCTGCCTGCCCCTGTGTCTTTTGGGAGCGGAAAACTCGGTGAGCGGTGTAAATAGGGCGAAAGCTGCCAGATGTACTTATTTGAATGGAAGGGAGCAGAGGAATTTCGGAAAGCTGGGGCGTCGGGACACTTCCCCTGCATTGAGGAGCTTAACTTGATCTCACCTCCCTGACGGCGGGAAAATATTAACGATGACAAGCAGTGGATCTCTGCCCCATCCCCTCCATCATGAAGTTCTTCTGGGATAACGCGGAGTAAATCTGAGCTGAGGATGAGACAGTCACAAGTGGCCACAGCAACCCCATGCCAAGTCGAAATGGCTGTGCTGAGAACCGTATGATTCTTGTTCCAAAGAACTTGCTTTCCAGGCAGCAGGATTAGCAGGATTGGCTCCAGCGATCTGAGCCAAATTCCGTATTCCTAAAGGAGCTTTTGCGCGCACTCTCTTCTGCCGCCTACAAATTCCACCCCCTCGCCTCTTCTCCTTCCCCCCCCCCCCCGGCCCTGCCAGTCTAGTCTGCAAAGCCCCCCCCCCTCCCACCTTCCACTCCATGCTGCAAAGCTCAACAGCCCCCTAAACGTTGTAGAGCTCCACTTCGTGGCATATTGCAAAGCTCAACCTCCCCCCCCCCCCCAACGCCACCGCTCGCCACACTCGGCACGGCAATCAGCGGAAAATTCAGCTTTCCTCCTCCAGGTTAAGGAGAGAGGAAACCTTCCACTCAGATGGTTCGCGCCCTGTGGAAAGCTCCTGCGCGAGCGAACACGCTGAGCAGTTATTACGTCTGATTTGAGAAAAGTCTGCCCAGTGCCATCACTGTGGCAAAAGCTTCAGAAAGCAGGCCACCTTAAGGATACACCAGAGGACTCACACTGGGGAGAAACCATATGAGTGTCTGGAGTGTGGGAAAAAATTCAGTCAAAATTCCCATCTGGTGAGCCACCATAGGATTCACACTGGGGAGAAACTCTATGAATGCCCGGATTGTGGGAAAAGTTTCAGTCACAATTCCGATCTGGTGGTACATCAAAGGACACACACAGGAGAGAAACCATATGAGTGTACAGACTGTGGCAAAGGTTTCAGTCACAGTTCCAACCTGGTGATACACAAGAGGACTCACACTGGGGAGAAACCATACAAGTGTCCAGATTGTGGGAAAGGTTTCAGTCAGAATTATGCCCTGGTGATACACCAAAGGATTCACACTGGGGAAAAACCATATGAATGTTTGGATTGTGGGAAAAGTTTCAGTCAGAATTCCCATCTGGTGAGCCACCACAGGACACACACAGGGGAGAAACCATATGAATGCCCAGATTGTGGGAAAAGTTTCAATCACAAGTCTGACCTGGTGGTACATCAGAGGACTCACACAGGAGAGAAACCATATAAGTGCCCCAGCTGTGTACAATGTTTCAGTCACAGTTCAAACCTAGTGATACACAAGAGGACTCACACTGGGGAGAAACTGTATGAATGTCCCAATTCTGGGAAAAGTTTCCGTCATAATTCTGATTTGGTGTTACATCAGAGAACACAAATAGGAGAGAAACCATGTGAGGATCAGGAGTGTGGTAAAATAGTCAGTCAGAATTGCCACTTGGAGAACCACCAGATGTCTCACACTAAGGATAAACTATATGAGGATCCAGATTGTAGGAAAAAAATCAGTCAGAATTCTGACGTCGTGATACACCAGAGGATTCACACTGAAGAAAAATTATACAAGTGTTCAGATTGTGGGGAAAATTTCACTCGGGATTCCCACCTGGTGAAACACACTCAGGAGGCACCATATAAGAGTCCATATTGTGAGAAATGTTTCATTCAAAATTCCAATCTTGTACATCAAAAGAAACATGTAAGAGAAAAAATGTATGAGTGTCAGAAATGTGGCAAAATCTTCAAGCACAATTGCCACCTGGTGATACACCAGAGGAGTCATACTGGAGAGAAACCATATGACTGTCCAGATTGTGGGAAAAGTTTCAGTCGGAATTCTCACCTGGTGATACACCAGAGAACACACACAGGAGAGAAACCATATGAGTGTCCAAATTGTGGGAAATGTTTCAGACAGAATTATGATCTGGTAATACACCAGAGGACTCACACTGGAGAGAAACCATATGAGTGTCCAAATTGCAGGAAATGTTTCCGTCGGAATTCCCACCTGGTGATACACCAGAGGACTCACACA